>NW_024065942.1:0-512088 GCF_011947395.1 Colletotrichum karsti
TTATAAGGACGCTTTAAATTCTTATACCTATAATAGACCTTTAAACCCTCTACTATATAATAAGGATGCTTTACCTAGAAATAGTAAGTATAGGGTATAACGTTAGAAGAACTAAAGCGCTTAAATACGTTATTATAAGTAGAATAAAAAATAGATTTTAAATCTTTTAATTTTTAAATATAACCTAATATAGTATTAGCATTATAGAGATTAGGAAGTATAATTAACGCCTCCCCAACCTAGGAGATACTACCTATTTATATTAGTCTAAGGGACTAAACCTTTAAAGAGGGGACTTAATATTATAACCTATTAGGTATAACTAATAAAGGACGCCCTATTAGGATACTAAGCGGTTATAATAATATATTTATATATAGGATTATGGGAATATATAAGGATCCCTTAGGAATGGAAGAACTATAGTATAGGTTACGTAATGATAAGATAAAAGATTAGATCTATATAATTAAGATATAGCATCTATATTCCAGAAAGATAGAAGCTATATGCCAAGGATATGGGAGCCGTATAGGGCATGTATGGCACCCAGCAATAGGACTACCCAGGACCTGTATATAGGATGGACTTGAGCCCGCTTAAGGACAAACTTCTATAGCTCCTTAGTAATTAACTTATAATTATTACTTATAATACTTTTAGCTATACCTAAGTAATAATTACTCTATAACTCTCATTGAGGCCTTAACTAATTACTAAGACCTTTAAAGACCTATAATTACTTAATTAGACCTATAGAATAATAAATAACTATTACTATTATTATTACCTAACTTACTATTAATATAAACCCTACTGTCAGTTAGCTGGCTATAATACTTCTCTATTGAAATATTAAGATAAAATAACTAAGTAATAAGTTAGACTTTAAGAAACTTAGACCTTTTGAGATTATAAAGAAGGTATCTAATATTAACTTTAAACTTATACTACTAGATACTATAAAGTATTATCTAGTCTTTTATATTTTACTTTTTAAAAAAGCACTAGTAGGTTTATATATAGAAGACTATATTATTATAGAACCACTAGAACTAGAATATAAAGTTAAATAAATTATTAACTACTATAAAAATAATAGAAATATAGAATACCTCATTAAATAGAAGGGGTATAAATATAAAGATAACTTATAGGAACCCATTAAGAACCTCTAGCACTCCTAGTAGCTACTATAGGAGTATCACCAAGCAAAGGACCTAAGTCTATAAACTCCTCCCTAATCCTAAACTTAGTCTAAGAAGGGTTATTCTTAATACCTCTAGCCTAAAGATCCTCTATAATATATTACTTATAAGTATCTAATATAGGAAGAATGTTATTAGCCTCCTTAAGTTCCTATATCCCCTAAGTAAACGTCTCTATATAACGCTCTTTAATTAACTTCTAAGTTATATAAATATAAGCTAAATAACTAGCTATATTAGCTACCTCTAATTATACTTAAGTAAGCTTCTTATAGAGCGCTAATAGAGCATTACTAGCCTATTCCTCCTTTTCCTCCCACTCTTAATGCTAGTTACTAAGACGCTTTACTATAATAAGTTAGAAGTAGCCTATAAAGAAAGATATAATAGGACTTATAGCTTAATATAATAACTAGTCTATTATAAGGATGCTTTAAATTCTTATACCTATAATAGACCTTTAAACCCTCTACTATATAATAAGGATACTTTACCTAGAAATAGTAAGTATAAAGCATAATATTAGAAGAACTAAAGCGCTTAAATATATTATTATAAGTAGAATAAAGAATAGATTTTAAATCTTTTAATTTTTAAATATAACCTAATATAGTATTAATATTATAGAGATTAAGAAGTATAATTAATACCTCCCCAACCTAAGAGATACTACCTATTTATATTAGTCTAAGGGACTAAACCTTTAAAGAGGGGACCTAATATTATAACCTATTAGGTATAACTAATAAAGGATGCCCTATTAGGATATTAGGTAGTTATAATAATATATTTATATATAAGATTATGGGAATATATAAGGATCCCTTAGGAACGGAAGAACTATAGTATAGGTTATATAACGATAAGATAAGAGATTAGATCTATATAATTAAGATATAGCATCTATATTCTAGAAAGATAGAAGCTGTATGCTAAGGATATAGGAGCTATATAGGGCATATATAGCACCTAGCAATAGGACTACCTAGGACCTATATATAGGATGGACTTAAGTCCGCTTAAGGACAAACTTCTATAGCTCTTTAGTAATTAACTTATAATTATTACTTATAATACTTTTAGCTATATCTAAGTAATAATTACTCTATAACTCTTATTAAGGCCTTAACTAATTACTAAGACCTTTAAAGACCTATAATTACTTAACTAGACCTATAAAATAACTAATTACTATTTATAGTTCTTAATCCCTAACTTACTACTAACACAAACCCACTGTCAGTTAGCTGGCTGTAATACTCCCCTACCCCTAACTCTCTATAGCTACTTAATAGCTTTATAAATATTATTATAAAACTTAATAAATTTAATATACTTTTAGAGCTTAAGAGATAAAATATAAGCTAACTTTAGCCTTTTTAATATCTTAAAGTACTTTTTATACTTTTAAATATTATATATAAAGTATTAATATTTAGTAACTTTAAGAAGTACCTTAAAGATAAAGATTAAGACCTTTATATAGTTTAATTTATTATTTATATTAAAGTTTTTATTTAAATTATATATTATAATAACTTTATAATAATATTTAAATTCCCCTTTATAATAATTAAAATAATAAAGTATAATATAATATTATTAATAAAGGGATTTTAAAATATTATTAATTTTTAAATAAAAATTAATATTTAATATTAATAAAAAATATAAAAATTAATAGCTTTATTTATTTAGTTTTAATATAGTAATATTTTTATATATTTATATATAATTTATATCTCTATTAAAAGACTAAAGCTATTCCTATTATCCTATAATATACTAAAAGTTTAATATTACTTTAATAAAGATTATTAATAACTATAGTTATTAAGGATTAATATAAATAGAAAACTAATATTTAGATTATATAGTAATATATAGTAAAATCTAGAAAGTATATATTAGTATATATAGCTTTCTAGAGGAAGTACTTATCTAATTATATAAGGTTATTAAAGGTATTAGGCTTAATATAGGGTTTAGCTTTATTTAATTAGATTATAGGTAGGCGTCTGCTTGTATTGCATTAAATATCGCATTAGCTTAATAGTATTGTGAGATAGATTTATCCATTTAAGAAAGACCCACCTATTTTTGGCATGAAGATAGGTGTAGTGGACTTTGTCGTCGTGGGCAATTGAGAGAGGATTTAGGTGCTCCTCGAGGGATTCAATGATTTGCTCCTGCAACTCCGGAGGCAGGAGCAGAAATTTGGGGAAAGACATCGTTCTTGACAGCGACCCCCCGAATCAAGCAGTTGCTGTAGGTCCTTCGACTGACATCCTTCGGCGGAAGTATTGATGTTGGTTATTGGTGTTGGGGCAGTTTTGTCGAGGTGGAGTGTTCTGAAAAAGAAAGAAGAGAAGATAGCAAAGACGCAGGCACGACCGGGTGGCAAATAATTGCAGGAGTGTGGGAGGGAGATGCCAGAAGACAATGGAAGTGGTGGAAAGTCAGAGAAGAGTCAAGAGAAATGGAGAGGGAGAAGGTGATGGCCGAGGTTTGTGAAGGTTGATGTTGCCGATAGGAACTTAAAAGGGCAGCAAACTGGAAAGAACCCACGTTGAAGATTCAAACGATGGATGCCTGAGGTAGTTGGAGCGAACAGCGGAAGAAAGTCTCGGATGGGAAAAAAAAAGAATTGTACAAATTTGTGTTTCCACTGCCGCCTGCGTATTCTATTGCGATGTTGAGAAGGCTGCTTTGGGTTCCCCTGACACCACCCAAGGCAGGTATATGTTATCAACCACCATACTTTGATATGCCAGAGACCATTTTGGAAATACCGATAATTTCAAAATAAAATCAAATTTATTGCGCGATAACTGCAGGTGCTTGACGGTAAGGAATAACCGAACAAAGCCCGGCGGGGAGACCAAGAAACCCTTACCCGAGGTCGCCAGATCTCTTTGTCAAGCTCATTTTTTTTTTCCTGTTCATATGATGTTTACAAGTTGATCCCTAATCAGGAAGGAAACAGGAATAATGACGGAGCGATTCTGGGCAACGGGTTTGTTCAAATCTCATCTACCTCAAAAAGGGGCTTGCAGAGGTGCCTGGCATCAACAATTCAGGTTTCACGGGAAATATCATGATAAGTAGATTATGAGCTATAGTATTATGAGGGATCCATCACCAAGTTCTCTGTATAATGGAGCAAGAGGATGGGGAAGATCACACTCATAGGAACAGACAGCAGACCAAGGCAAAGAAGGATCAAGACGGCGTCAATGGAGAGCCCAACCTGGCATAAGAATTCAGATCGACGAAAAAAAAGGAATTATAGGTTGTCAAAAGGATTTTCTTACGAGCGCGTGCCTGCCTTTTGAAGTGGTCAACACGTGGAAGACTGAGGCCGACCTTTTACCACCTGCCTCTTTTTCTTCACCCACAACACCACACAAATTTTCACCCTCCACACAACAAAATCAAAACACTCCTCCACAACATCAACTAATCAGGAGACGCCAAGTAATTGAACGACAACAACAGACTCAGAAGCAATCGTTTGTTATTCGGGCAATAAACCTCGCGAGCCAGACGATCAAGATGACTGGAGGTGACGGCGCTGGAGATGGAGCCTTTTGCTTCCTCCAGCTGCCCGTCGAGCTGCAAATTACTATCATCAGCCTTCTCCACGAGCGGTATGAAAACATCATAGACAACACACACAAATTCAAACCGACTTTCAACGCCGCTGCTACCTCAGCGCTGGCAGCATTGTGTATCGCGTCGCGTCACACCAGAAGCCTGGCCGAACCCTTGCTCTACCGTGAATTTTGTCACCACGAGCTGTGGATGAACACTGGACCAAAGTACTTCGACAAGCTCGCCGGCTTTGTTTGGACCCTTCACCAGCGACCAGAGCTAGGAAAGCTTCTTCAAAGAGTTCGCATGCGCGACTACACGGCCCCTGACTGGCCGGGGTTCTCCAAGCTCAACAACCCCGGCTACCCTCACGATCATGACGACTTCTTGCTAGCCCCTCAGCCATGCGCCGACAAGCTGCAAGACCTCGCCGATCGAGTCGATGTCATTGCTTATTCTCCCGTCGATCGAGCCTGGGTGGAACAGCGAGTTCCTATGCGCCGGTCAGCCATCCTTCTTCAGCTTCTTCTTGTCAAGACCCCCAACTTGGAAGAGCTGTTCATGGAAACCTTGTCTGGTAGCTGGGATATCTGCTCATGGACCTTGCTACAAGAGCACGTCATTGCGGCACGTGTCTTATCGCCCCATTCGGCCTTCCCTCACTTGAAGACGTTGACGGTCCACCATGCGCTCGAGGATGACTTCAATTGGGGACTGCAGCTGTCAACGACTATCAAGCGGTTCTCGGCCCAGCTTTCGGTCATCTTAGGCAGTCGAAACGTCGAGGAGCTTTCTCTCGACCAATGTGTTCATGTCGGTCCGATTCCCATGTTCACCCACCTGACGTCAATCAACTTATGGTACTGTCATCTTGCACGAAGCGACATCAAGCGCCTCCTTTCATCTTGCGATGGCCTGAGATCCTTCAGCTACGAGGCCGCATCGTACTCGAACCGTCACGCTACGTTGATGTACATCACCTCTCATCCGCAAGGCTTCATCGACGAATTTGACGCGCAGATGCAAGCGACGCCGCGAGAAATGCAAAGCGCTCTGATGCGCCACAAGGATACCCTAGAAGCGGTTGAAATTCGCCAGCTACTTCTCCCGCAACGCCATGAGGACCGCAACGGATCTTGCCTCTCCTGGAAGTCCTTTACCAACTTGAAGCGCCTGGTTCTGAAGGGTAACGGACTGGTTCATCCCGCGAATGTCCGCCGGATCACGCCCCACCCCCTCTTTCATCTTCTCCCTGATGATATCGAAGAGTTCGACCTCGATGGGGTTTTCAACTGCGACATCTTTGGTTTCCGGGAGTACATCACAGCGGGATGCTTTCACAAGCTGCAGAAGGCCACGTTTGGGTACATGGACGAGTTGAGGCGTACCTACCAGTACCCCCACCTTGTCAATGTGGACTCTCTGCTCGCCACTGGGGTTGCTCAGGCACTGATATCTAGAGGAGTCGAGGTCGAGGTCGTCCCGCCGAACATATTCTGGGGCGGACCTGCTGACGAGGAATGATGCGAGAGACTCCGGGTTCGAAACCAACGAATACTCAGTGCGGCAGAGATTGGCGGATGAGACGGACAAGACGGACGATGAATTCAGCACGAAAGGCGAAGACCAGGAAGACTCCAGAGAGAGAGACGCTGGCAAGAAGCCACAACATGCCTCGACCGTCCGGGAGATTTTGAGAGGTAAGTTTCCTCTTGACTCTTGAAACGATGGGATGCTAACTCGATTGAGACGTAGAGTGGCAGATGTGATAGGAGATGGACTTCCCAGACCCAGAACAGATCACATCAAATTCCGCCGTTCGATGAGTCAACAACCTGGCAAACAACATTATTACCGGAACATGGCCAAGACTGGAGATACTAGCGATTGTGGCTTCACTCAATTTCCTTTGTTGGGGGACTTGAAAAAGCGTAACGGCCGGAAGCGACAAAGCCAGGTTACACCAGAGAAGCAGGGCAAGTTTGATGTGGAGGGGATTCGGCATTGCTCACCAGAGGGCCTTCTTGTAAACTTCGTGTAGTCAGTATCAATCATCAGGAGTTTCTTTTCGCGAACCGAGCTATGGTCTCAGGCTGGTCTGATGACATGCGGATAAAACCTGTCAACCGTGCCGCGTTCGAGTAAGTTACCATGAGATAATGCCACGCAAAGGCTTCGGAATCCAAAATCAGTAATCCCCGCCACCGAGGTGAGAAGCCCTACCCTACTAACATCCCAGAGCTGGACCTTCCCCTACCATCTCCGCATTCTCTGCCCGGGCAAAGGAAGCATCCCCCATGCATTGTGTTCATGCTGACTCGGAGAATAGTCTATTAACCTTTGAGACGAACGAATGCCAAGGTGGGCAGCCACCACCGCGAACGCAATCATGTACCGCGTGGCGAAACCTACCAATGACAGAAGGCATCATCTTTTGTGTCGTCGAAATGCCGTCCTATCCAGTCCGCGTGCGTTGGGAGAGAAAGTTACTTCGATCTAACAATAGCCAAGCTTCTTGGACTTCGTCAACGTTTTTGTTCATGCGAAAACCACACAGACACCACGAACTCTAAAACCTCAAATCTCTCGCTTGGTGATGGCTGCAGCCAAGACCCGTCAAGCACCGGTTTCGCACAATGATCTGCAGAGGGATAAACGACAGGAAACGGGAATGCACAGCTCGCGAGTTGTCCGTTGGGATGTCAAGAAGGTTGAGCCCTCAAACCGCGTCATGGTGGTGGGCAAGGGGCGCTGAACGGCCTCGCGTCGTCGCCGCGGCGTTCGATGTGGAAATCAGCAGTTTTAGCCGCTTTGACTAGTAGTTCCCTCGTCCAAATAAGCTCCGGGGGGGCGTTCCTTTCTCTGCGCTTTAAAGCCGCGGCAAGGAGGAGTAGGGTTGAAGATATGCTCACGGCTAGAATTCCCCCAGTGCAATCGGGCGAGTTGGAGATGCAGGACATCATGTCACCGAATTGCGTGTCGGATAGACCCGAAGAGTTACTCCTCATCTTTTTTTCTTATTTGCTCCAATGCCATAGTCAGCTGAGTTTGGCCCAGCCAGCCCGTTGAAGGTTCGTGAGGGGTTTTGTTTTCCCACCACGACGGCCGCGAGCATGTGGTGTCGACATCGCGGCATATTTCGAGAGACGTTGCCGGCGTTGCAGCTTCCGAGCCACTCGGGGATTTTTGGTCTGTACTACGAACGAGATGGCAGATACCACAGCCGTAAGCCGATCTCGGTTCACTGTAGCTGAGCTGACATGTCAGGTACTTGGAGAAACAAAGACGTTCCTCGGTTTCAACTACCTGTCGCCGTCTGAAAGGCATTTAACGCATTAACGTGGTAAATAAACGGACCAACGGGCAGCCAGGCTTGTTTTGGCATGCAACTGTATAAGGCATAGGGCGACGGCCATGTAGCTCTCCGTCTAAAACAAAATCAAACTCATCCATACCCGAGCAGCTGCCAAATTCCCACATCACCGAGTGCTTTCTGGATGGGTGTGAAGCACGGAGGCAAAATGACGTTTGAAGCTATTGCTTAGAAGGGCTCAAGGTGGGTTACCACTCCGGGGCGATTTCTTCTTGGATGACATTATCTGGACTCTTGAGGTGCGGAAGTTTAAGGCAGTCCACTTTCTGCGAGTGTAGATCTCCAGAGTCTATTCCGCGAACTCCTGTTCACTCTCCCGAATCTTAGTTTGAGACCAACGGGGGATCCGTGGTTCTATTTCGAGACAAGACCTTGGCATGTGTCCATCGTTGTCGTCGGGACTCGTCCGCGGGAGTCAACGTTGTGTGGGAGCTGTTGGTTTCCATGTGCCTACTGAGGTCTATAAAGATGCAACCATTTCCCGCAACCTCCCAACTCTTGCGTATCACCTTCATCCATTGAGCCAAGATCACTTCACCACCCTGGTTCTCAGACTGACTCACCTAAATCATGGCTCCCCTCTCGTGGAAGCAGGCACTCTTGGGTGTTCTCCTTCTCGAGCCCCTCGCCCACGGCCTCGTGGTGCCTCCCAACAGGCCTGACATCATTGACGCCGATGACCATCCCTCCATCAAATGGAAGCGCAATGATCCCGCCCTTCACGTCCCGGACGCAAGCGTGGTCGTCCGCGATCGCTGCGGCCGTCCCGACGATGACGACGGACCAGACAGAGGTAAATAGCGTCAGCAGAAGTTGGAAGCCCAATGTCCATCTGTTGCTAACACATAGTCAGGCCGTGGAGGAAGGCCTCCGAGACCTCCGGGTCTCATGGCCCGGGACCGTTGCGATGACCCCCCCAGACCCCCTGATGGCGGCCGCCCTCCCCGACCTCCCGATGGTGATAGGCCACCCAGACCTCCCAACGGAGATCGGCCTCCACGACCTCCTGGAGGTGACCGGGGTCCGGATGGTGAGTTGATTCTTGCTGAGGTTGAGTTGGGTATCAGTGCTGACAAGAGAATCAAAAGGTGGACGGCCACCGAGGCCTCCCGACAAGAGGAACGGTATTGACGGGCGTACGTCACACTCCCGCTGGTGATACTCTCATGATGCTAACTTGACCGCCAGCTCGTCCACAACAGACGCCGCCTCCGCAGCCCACGCCGCCGGCGCC
This sequence comes from Colletotrichum karsti, assembly GCF_011947395.1. Taxonomy (NCBI): domain Eukaryota; kingdom Fungi; phylum Ascomycota; class Sordariomycetes; order Glomerellales; family Glomerellaceae; genus Colletotrichum; species Colletotrichum karsti. The sequence continues at coordinate 9,410 of NW_024065942.1, forward strand.
ACCTCCTCCTCCTCCTCCTCCTCCTCCTCCCCCGCCTCCAGGTCCGCCTCCACCGCCTCCACCTCCGCCTCCGGGCCCTCCTCCACCACCTCCACCGCCGCCTCCCGTTCCGCCTCCCGTTCCACCACCAGGCCCGCCTCCCGGCCCGCCGCCTCCCCCTCCGGCCAAGAACGACCACCGTGAGTCTTCCCCTGTGCGGCCTGCTCTCCAGATTATCGACTGACCCGAATCTCAGCCGCTGGAATGTGATGATCACATTTCCCGGTGATGATGAGATCTAACCGGGACGAAGGTGTCGTTGTCTTCGGCTGGTGATGTGCCTACTTCTTTGGGGTTAGTGGGTTCTTGGGACGAAGGTTGCTTGAGCTGATGTTCGTGTTTCTTTGTGCCAGACCTTGTTTGGACGGGTGGAAACGAATAGGCCGTGCTTGACTTTGTTGAATGGTCTGAAAGTTGTTCTAGTGAGTAGAAAAATATAAAAATAGGTCTTTCTGCGTAAGGCGGTGTCCACGAAGCTTTTCCAAAATGGGTTGGTTCATGGGAAAACCGTGACGAGTTGGTCTTGTATGGCAGTCAGAGAATGTAAGTGATGAGAGAACAACACCTTGTTCCGAGTATTCGGACTCTGTGATGAATGAATGGCCAGTATGAGCCTTCGTCTGAATTAGTTAGTCATCTTGAGCAACTCCAAGGATCCCCAGACTTGGACATCCCCACTAGCTGTCATGAAACAATTGCCGAATATGGTTGAGCAGATCTCGCGTCCCTCCAACAACTCGATCCGGGGAACAGCTAGCTGATCTTGAGGACAGCCCGCAGGTCTCGTCAAGTCCTAATTAGTGATACCGTATACGGAGTCAGGACGGGACGACCGGCAAATATCCTGAAGCCATCATCAAGCATTCTCAGCCTCAAACTCAACCTTTCCCTTCGTTCCGTGATACCGAGTTACACCCGCTCCGCGTCACGTTACATTCCGTCTCCAGACATCAAGCGCGGGATCTGGAGAAGAGAAACAGGGGCAACGACGTTGTCAAATGACAGACTGGACTGCTCTGCGGGGTCGCAAGCACTGAAACGATCTCTTCCCTTCTGAGAAGCTCGATCCGGCCGAGTGATAAGGAATTGTCCGATATTGGTCGGGTAGGGATGAGTAACGGCAATTTATTTTTAAACGCAAAACAAGCTTTCCGCGGCCCACAATACGTTCTGCATCCCTAGCCAGCTGAAGTGCGAAACATTATCTCAGGGCGGTCCGCTGCTCTCAGCTCTTTCTCATAAAGATGCGACAGGGGCAGCCGAAGAGTCCTCGAGGGTCACCGACAGTACACTTGAGCCTCTCGTGACGTCTTTTCGGCTGGAAGTTCCGAGCTGAGCCTTTTCTCTTCTACTTTTTGATCATACTCTCGACTGCAGCAGGTCTGCACTACCAGCCCTATCAACTCTTTGACATAGACCAACGACAGAGCAAGTCGTTCAGTACGTGTGCTGGACACAAGAGGGCTGTACAAAACAAGCGTTTCCCGCCTCATTTTGTAATGTCTCTCATCCGGGAAAGAGTGAGAGAAATTGGTTGCTATCGAACGATCCCGATGACATACTGACGAACAATCTCAAGCCAGTAGGTCGAAATGAAAGCCCGCCGAGAATTCGATTGTTTCGACGTGAAGACGGGGACGATGAGAAAGACGACGACTGCGATGATGACGATGACGAGAAGAAATGCAAAACGAGATCATTGAGCAAGACCTCATCGACCACATCTACCCAGACATCTAGTTCCACTCAGTTGTCCGCCTCAACACCTCCAGGGCCAACTTCGACGTCTCAAGCCTCTCCGCCAATTTCAACGCCGTCGACACTATCAACTTTACCAGTCGCCGCCGAGCCCTCTTCTACGCCTCAAGCCCCTCCTCCCTCAAGCGCACCGACTATCGTAGTCCCGACAAGTGCTCCGGAGACGAGCAATATCTTATCGCTTTCCCAGCAGAGTACAATCGCGGCGGCTCCCACCTCATCTCGGACAGCAGCCCCAGCCACTAGCGCAGCACCTCCTCCAACTCAAGCCTCGAACTCAACCAATGCTGGTCGTACAGCCGGCATTGTACTCCTCATACTCGGTTAGTCAGCTCCCAGTGTTGCGACGCGTGTAAATCAACAGCCTTACTGACCCCATCGACACGTAGGCTTCTTCGCCTTCTTCGTCGCGCTTTTCTTCTACCGCAGGTGGCGAGGTCGGCGTAAGCGACGGACAGAGGAGAAAGCCAAAGGAGTCATGGATTCAGCGGCGCCTCCGACGCCGCCGCCAGCCCGGCCGGCCAAGGATCTACCACCATTGACTTCCAACCCTCCGATGGTCTCGCTACCGCCACCACCGCCAGTCCGGCGATCCGGTCAGGACCCTGCGCAGCCAACGTTTACTCCCAGCTCATCCATGTCCAGCAGTCAGCAAGGCCTAGGTCCACAGGCAGGTCCGTCGGCATCAAACACGCGGTCGGTCGAGCTACCAGCCCAGGCATCAGGAGAAGAAGGTCTGAGGCAACCACCACTTTCATCAGGAGGGCAAAAGCCACGCATAACAGCTGTACCTTCTTTCGTTCAATCTGCCATTGACCGTCGGGCGAAGAAAGCAGAGATGGTCCAGGCCGGGGTGGAAAGCTGGCCGCCTTCACCGGATAAGAACAGAATACAGCCCAAGATTGGAACCTGGAAAGGGCTCATGTCGCGATCCTCGAGCGGAACTGCGTCGAGGATTACTTCTCCGAGATCGTTTCCTAGCCAGAGGACGTACTCAAGCACTTCACACGAATCACTCATTCTGCCTTTGAGGAGCTCTGTGAGCTCTGATGCGTCTAGTCTCTCCAGCGGCTGGGGAGACGGCCCGGCCATTCCGACACCGGTGCTGGTGATGCAGAGGCCTAGCGGTGACCGTAAGTTCTGGACTACGCAAATTAGAGAAAACGAAGCTGGTGAGACTAAGAAGGTCGAGAGGGAGGTGGTTTGAGTTCATTTGCCTAGTTTTGTTCATAAACAACAGAGCCTTCGAATGCACAAAACGAGGATGTTGCTCTCAGCCACTCAGCAGTTTGATTGTGGATGTGAAAGGAATTAGCTATTGTCATGGAGGATCTTGAGTATCAAATCAAGACGAAAAGTACTCCCTTCATCAATTTGGAAGAGCAGATTGTGGACTTCGACGACGATGTTGTACCACACGAGCTCGGACAAGCCTGGATTAGCAAACACCCAAGGGCCAGTAAAGGCGACGTATCTGCTGCAGAAATAAAACGTCCAACCCTCAGACCTTCGGTCACTCCCGCCACCGGAGAACATCGTCAAAGAGGGTTGTGTGACCAGCTAGTGTCACAGTAACACCTATTTTGTATCAACGGTATCCACAGATGTAAGGGGGTTTCTGCCTTTATTTCTGCCAAGCAAGCCTTTCGTGTGATTTGAGGGTTGGCGAATAGGAGTCGTGATGAAGATTCAGAGTGTCACAGACCGTAATTCTACATCGTACTCCTTCAAGCTACATCCATCCCGTAGGGCCATGTCGCCGATGATATCACATTAGTTAGCCCTGGAGATGTTTGTTTGGTGTTGTTAGCATCTCCAGATGTTTGTTATTACATTTACTGAGGCACCTAGCGAAAGGCCCATGGAGTACTGCCAAGTGACAGTGTGGTTCATTTGAGCTAAAGTCCAAAGAGACATTTCTGACCATTCAATATAAGGGAAATGGGAAGCCAAACACCAAGCCTCAGTCAGATGATGAGGGTGGTGAAGGAAAAATACGGCACATCGCCCTCAGACCTCTCTTCGTGTCCGGGAAGGCGTGACCTTCCTCCTACGCCTGCCTGCCTCGCTCTCGTTGTTGCCTCAATCTTTTGAAGTCCGGTCTCACTTCCTGGCGTTTCTTCTAAATGGATTTTGCAGAATATAAACTCTTTATCTTTCGTCATACTGAAGAACCTCTCGCCAAACCACCACGACTTTCACAACACATCGATCCGTTCCTACCTAACCCAACAACAACAACACTACAAGTATCCCTTCACGATGATGCTCTCTCAAGTTCTCTTGCAAGCTTGCCTTGCTGCTACCACTTTTGGAGCTGCAATCACTGCTGTCTCTATCAAGAACACTGATGACTTCATCACCAACGCCGTCATCTCCGCTCCCTTCCCCATCCAGGAGAGATCACCTGCCGCCGCCACTCCTCCCCCTGGCGTCGACCCCGACTTCACCTGCGCCTTCGTCGATCCCAGCAAGGGTCTTTCCACCAAGGTCGACTGCTCTTACTACTACGACAAGGAGCACGACCGCGTCAAGTACAAGGTAGACATCCACCCCACCGGCCAGGACTCGACCCGCTGGTGCGAGCAGCTCATTGCAGCCCTGCGATACGAATGCCCTCACGGAAAGGCCAGCGATCGGTACGTGGCCAAGAAGTGCGACACCAATGCCTTTGGCTCCAAACTCGGCAAGGGCATGTCCATCAACTTTGACGCCTTCTCGCGGTTCATAAAGGACGACAACGCTGAGTGCACCGCGAAGGCCATCAAGGCAACTACTTGTGGCATTCCCGCCGTCTTCGAGAAGGGCGGTTGTTACAGGTCGAAGTAAGCTGCTGCCTTTGGAGGGTTGTGACCTTGGGTCAGTGTTGGACACAGGCTTGCTCTGCGAGAATTCTTTTTGGCCACTCTTTCAGCATGTTTTCAGGCTCTTCTAGTAGTATCAGGTGTAGACATTAGACTGCGACTACGTTGAAGAAACTGAGGATAGTTTTCATTTGAGACCTGCTGATCCGTGAAATAATTCAACGAAAGTGGCCGGATGCCTTGGGAATGTCCACAGTCCGAGGTAATGAGACTGGACATAGAGGTTAAACCACAAATCTGGAGTTTACGAACCCATTCTCATGAAAAGCCTTGTTGTATCTGCGAGGAACCTCTTTACACATGAGGATATCATGGTGTTGTTCTTTCTGAAAACCTTCGATCATGTCTGACTTTGATTCCTTTAAATATGTAGCCTCTTCACAATTGACTCAACGTTCAGCAGCCAACACCCGCAAAATTTTATCTAGCTTTTGGATTTCACAATGAAGGCCGATGCTCTGTGTTTGTCATGGATGCGCCGCAGCAAACGAATGATATCCTGACACTCGTTCTGTCGGGTAAGATCGATGATCAACCATTAGTTATAAAATCGTCAGGCCGACTGAAAATGCTTCTTGCATCTGCGACCAAAGGCGAACAGAGTGGGTTGTGGAGACATCTGAAGGAAGTCGACCGTGAGCTGGGTCTTCATCTAGTGCATTTGCATCCCACTTTGTCCCATGGGAGACACAGACATATCTTGTCCAGAAGCTCTGGAGGAAGGTCGGTCAGCCCCATCATTGTGCCCTTTGATGTTTGACTAGATCGATAAAATGGGATGATTTCTGAGCTCGGGAGCTAAGAGAGATAGGGACTTTTGGCAACGAATGAAGGCTGCGGGAATGTATCTCGCTGTCTGAGGAGTAGAAATACGAAGAAGTTGATCGGCAACAGAAATAAAAGCCCAAACAATTCTTTACCCAACTGCTTTAAACTTTTCACTGCATTCAGAAGGCCGGTTTGTTTGACGCTCGGTCTTGGACTGGTCGTTTTCCGCCCCAGATTTTCTCAGCCTGCACCTTGATAAACAGCTGTCCGGGTTGCCAAAAGAGTATTTGATCTTGCGGCTGATTTAGCGAAACGTCATCAAATCTTTTAAGTTTCCACTACGGGTGCCTCTTTCCTCATATAAATAGCATGCCTTCCCGTTGGAGTCCGCCTCGCACTTTGGTAAATTCGCACATCCTTGTCACGGTCTTCTACTATAATCTAACCTTACCTGACGTCAAACATGGCTGGAATCACTGATCTTCCCCAAGAGCTGGTCGACTCAATCATCCCCCTTCCATACAAGCCCACAGCAGCTAACATTCGGATCGCCTCTCTCGCTCCAGACAACAGCGAGGACTTCACGTTCTTCGAGAGACGTCGTGCGCTTCTCAGCCTTGGAAGCACCTGTCGATCACTCCACCGGATGTTACGGGACGATCTTTACGGAGTTGTTTTCATCACTGGCCAAAACAAGTTCCAGAAGATGCTCAAGCTACTTCGAGCCATTGACAAAGACTCAGAACTTCAGGTTTTCGGGATAACCACACAGCTCTGCATCTGCCCCAACAACTCTGATGATGACGATACTGAAAAGAGCTACCGGAGCCTCCGACCCAAGGATATCGAATACCTGAAGAGCGCTACGCGCAAGGCTGGTTTCACGACGGTGGAAAAGTTCTGGGATACATCGAAACACGAGTACCCTGGTGAATACCACGGCCCGTTGAAGGGAAAGTTGTTTGGACACGATCACAGACTGGGGCTGATATCCCAGATTATACTATCACGCCTTCCAAAAATCGAAGGGATCGAGATTCCTATGTCGATGCTCACCATGCATTACCCTGCACCCAAGAAACTCCAGGCTGTGCGACACAGCATTCGATCATTGGCTCTCACAGAAACTGCACAATCCGGACCGCGTCTAGAACACGTTTCTAAGGAACTTGGTTTGTTCTACAAGTTCCGCCTCGGAATCAAGGAACTTTGTTACGAGAATAGCTGCTTCGGCATCGAGGAGGCACTATTTTCTTTTACCATGATCACCCGCCTCGTGCTTCATTGCTGCAAGTTTCAGCAGACCGAAGTCCTCGAACCCGTGTTTAAAAAGCTCAAGCACTTGGAAACACTCGTCTACACTTCCGACGGGAAACGCGCGGCGCCGGAGACTGTCGTTGGGTATCTTATTCGGCATCGATCAGCGACACTGAGGACTCTTGTCATCGAGTGTCCACTCACCAGTTACGAACATTTAGAACCGGTCAAATCGTTCGAAGGTCTCTCGGTACTTTCAGACTTATGGATTCGCGGTTCAAATGTCGTCTGTTCCGACGCCAGAAAGAAAGGACAGGCGGGCGTGAGATCCCTGCCGAGGACCCTTCGTCGGCTTCACATCAAGGGTATCACAGCCGCTCTTATGCGGGACGCAGAGTGGTTGAGGAATGAGATCGGAGCTCGGCTTTTTCCAGTTATGATGGAAGTGGCTATGGAATATGACGAGCCGGTTCCTGGAAGCGAGAAGGCGGGGAGGCCTGGGCTTTTGTACAAGACCAAAGCTGACCCCTATCCGTGGATGTGGGACACGTCCACTGGCCTGAAAGAAGTACTACTGCCACATAACGAATCTTTCATTTCGGGCTGAACCGATGTCACATCAAAAGATTACAAAGTAATTTGGACAAGCTTGAGTTCTCCCTATGTGATGCATTTTGTCTATCCAGAACCAGAAACTCCATTAACAGAAACGACAGCAACAAAGATCATCTCTTCAACCGGTACTATCTTTCTCTTCATCACAAAATATCCATTCCATCTCGTGCCGCTAAAATACCACCAAGTACGCCGCAATTATCTGGTCAAATCTGCAGCGTTCAACGACTGAATGCCTGAGTTTCGGAGCCGCTGCCGAAAATACTCGACTTGGCCGTCTTCCCAGTCAAAGTCAACACTCTCGAGGTTGGGGAATTTCGCGCTCGTCGGGAAAAGCTGTTCTAGGGCGCTTGAGCTCCATCCGTTACCCCAAAGCCGCAGGATTCTCAGGTTCTGGGGCAAAGACATCAAAGTCGACTCTGCCGGTCTACGGTTTGAGCCCCAAACACTGTCTTCAAGGGGGGTCGTATTGAAGCAGAGCGACGCGCTGTCCAGAGCCTTGAAATCAGCCAGACTCGGGTAGCCTGGACGCCACAAATCGCCGTTTTGGCGATAATCCAAGTACAGCGAAACCAAGGTTGTGTTGTGGCCAGTCTCCTGAAGCATCTCGACGATTCTCTTCGGGCTTGGGCCGCAGCCTCCCACGTCACACTTGTTGTGGGTCTTGGCGATGTACTTGAAGTGCAGAAGCATCGAGCAGCTCTTGATCACTGTAAAGTAGTCATATTTGTCCATCTTGACCCCATGGATGGTCAGCTGGGTGATGCTGCTGAGTCCCATATTGAAAAGTTGACTGTAGATAAAGTCGCATCCTTCCATGTAGAAGCAAGTTGCGTTCGGGTTCATCTTCAAGAGAGCTCCAGCTTGGTACCCAAGAAATGGGTTAGACATCCCGTCTATCGACCTCAAAGCTACTGCTTTGACGTTTTCGAATGCTGGAAAATCATGCAGTTGCTCGGGTAGCTCAATCGTTTCCATTATCAAGTTCATGACGTCAAAGAAATCCACTGAACTGGGGCATATCTCCTTGATCCTATGGCTCAAGCAGCTGCAGGAGCCAGGCATAACTGCAATTCCAAGGTCGTGGACATTTCGCATGTTATGGAGCAGCAGGATGAAGATTGTCGTGAAGCACGCGCACTCGTGGGTGGTCTTGAGGGTATCCGGTACCTGAGGCCGAAAGCCCAATGCCCTCTCCAACTCGTGGTTCCAAAAGGACTGAATGCCTCCGATAGTCGAAGTCTTGGAGGCTTCAAAAACAGTATCAGCGTCGGTCGGGTTGACGTGCTGGAAGTAAGAGGAGTGTGGTCGAATATCGAGATAGAGCTGCTCGACACTGGATGCAACATCTGGGTTGGCTCTGAGAAATCGCAAAAGAGAGACGAGCTTTCGGAGAGCGCCTCTTTTGTGGATGCTGATCGTTTTGTAAACCAGAGGTCTGGCTATCTTGTGGTATCTGCGGTTGACCACTGAGAGATTGAAACGGTCTTGCCAAGAAGACCGGAGGATCATAGCAAAGGCTTTGTCGGTTGACGCGGATGTCATTACATCTTGCATCGCCTGTCTCGTATGAAGCTGTTTGAAGATTCCAACGACCAGCTCCGGAGGGAGGTCGCAAAGCTGGGCCATGTTGAGAGCATGGATAGTCGTGTACAACTGCGTCTGTCTTGGTAGTCCCTCTAGATGAGAAAGTGGGCTTGAAAGTTCGTATCTCATCGTCACGGGATACAGTCATCTTTATGAGTACCCTTTTAGGAGTTCGATATTCTTCCATTTTTCTATCATTTTCTATGTAGATCGAAGAATTTGAACAAAGAACTCAATAGGCCTTACCTCTCAACTACAATAATTCTTTCGCCGAATGGTTGGGTGGGGTTGAAATGGCTTTGTGTTGTTGGAATGATGCAGTATCTAGGCATCCACATTGGCTACCATCCACCAGAACATTTCGAATATTCCTTTTCTTTCCATTAGTTTAGCGATCAAAGTGCCAATGAAGGCTCAATGAAGGTTTTTCTCACATCGTCAGATGAAAGTGCTTTGATGCTTTTAGGTTCTGAGTCACATGAGCACCAACCTTGCCCGCACAGCATCGCCGCTTTCAACCCCGCTTTGCTTTCTGCAACAATAGTCAAGGCTCTGGGCATTTTAACCACCAATCCACAACGTCATTAGGCTGATATTACTCAAGACATGTCAGGCCAGGTGGTCGTCATTTTCTGGCATCCCGTCAGTTCGTTGTAGACTCGAAACACACAATATGGCGAAACTCGACGAATTGCCAGCTGAGCTTATGCTCCACATCGCTTCATTCTTCCAATACAAACGCCCCTCGAAGCTTCGTATCTATCAAGATGTCGATACGCTACCTATCTCCAAGAATCTACGCAATGAGAGGCTCCACCTGATCTCCCTCTCTCTCTCCTGCAAATTTATTTACAACGCCCTCGCTGAGGAGCTTCAAGAGCTGCATCGCTTCATCGCCATCGGCCACAGGAACAGCACCCAGAAGCTACTTTCCCTCCTCTCTTTACTTCAGAAAAGCCCTCATCTAGGTGAACAAGTCACCAAGCTCTACATTCATCTTGAGCCTGTGTTTATGGGTAGGACTGTCATTACACAGGGTCGATTTAGCCGCTTGTTAGAGTGGGGGAATTCAAAAGGATTGGATGTTGATCCCAGCTACCTTCCGCCCAACGACGATGAAGAAAGGAATGATTGGGAATACGTTACAGACAATGAAGAAGAGACTTCTGGAGGTGCCGACGACTCGCTCAATTCCGGTGATTCCAACGACCCCAACTCTGCCGCTCCAGCAAGTTTCACACTTTATGAGCTTCCATCTGACAACGACATGGATGGTGTTCATGAACATGGTGTTTTCGAGGCTGTTGACGAGAACTCTGAATCCAACGAAATGCGATATCAGGACGATGATTATCTTGCGTTTATGGCTGTTCTGCTGCTTGCTGCCCTTCCGAACCTGGAAGAGGTTGCGATAAGCACTTCTGCTTTTCTATTCAAATGTTTCGAGGACCATCTTTGGTCGCTTCGAGGGCCAGCACTTGAAGAAGTTGAGACTGGCAATTCGCTGCGCGACACAGTACAGGGGCTTCCAAACGTCCGACCTCTCTCGTCGCTGAAAAGCGTCTCGTTGCGGTACTACTATCCACCCATGGGCTGGCGTAAAAATGCGGCTCAGGCCGAAGACGTCGCAACATTTGGTCAACTAGGCTTGAATGTCACAGAGCTTTTTGTTCAGACATTCAGCATTCAAGTCTATGGAGCAACGCCACTGGCGTCCATGACCAACTTGACATCTCTCATTCTCAAAGACGTATACTTCCACGACGGAAGGCTTCAGGATTTCTTGTACATTGTCCCCAACCTAACGAAGTTCATGTACTTCGAGCCATACGAAAACGACGACGATGAGGTGACCATGATTGTCGATGGCAAGACAATTTTAGACGCCTTGAAGAGGAGCCCAGCGGCCAAACAGTTGCTCACGCTGTGCTTATCTTCTGACTCCGGCTTTGGCATCAGTGCCTGCTCGCCTGAGACATCTTACGACACATTGGAGGATTTCGTCAGCCTCCAGAATCTTTGGATCGACACTTGGGGCGTTTGTCATGCGCCCAACGGCGACCCGGAGGAGGCCACCGCTATCAACTCAGTCATTCGAACTCTTCCCTCGTCCCTGAGAAGGGTACACTTCAGCGGCAGTACCATGGAACTCCAATCAAACCTGAGTTGGCTCTCTAAAAGCTGCAAGCCTCATATGTTGCCCCAGCTTGAGGAGATTGCCTTCGAGTGCAATGAAGTAGCTTTCCGGATCATTCATGATGTTTTTCAGGCCGCTGGCGTACGGGCTTCGCGCAATATCGAAACAGCGCCAGTCATGTGGTGAGAGTTCAATCTGGGAGGAGACGATGGAGTCAGGTAGATCAGGATTTTCAGAGGCTATGTACGTCAGGGCAGCGATTGTGTGAACATATTGATAAGTGGAAATCAAGTTGTTGAGCTTCTAAAGCATGTGCGGCTATGTCTGTATCCTCTTTTGTCGTGATATAATCAGCGCACAATAATTTCGTGGGTGGTCACGAGACCATCACAAGTTAGGCTTCTCGCTCAAATCGCACCCTTCTATCGAGATCCCCCTTTCTCCAGCCTCATTTGATCTCCAAGTAAAAAGACTTTCCGGGTAGCTTCTCAGAAAGAGGTGAACTTGAGACCAGGCTGCCAGTTTTACCAAAGATCCGATTGGTACTTGTCATGAGGGCAGGCTTCAACGCCGGCATTGCGAAACGTCCTGTAAATCTCGTTGAGGCCCATTTCGTCAAACCCTGGGCCATCAAGCAGGTAAGGTTCTCCGAAAACCACCTTCTCAAGCTTTGGGAACCGAAGCTCGCATTCTGAAGCGAGTAAACGCAAGCTGTCGACGATTGGCTCTATGTCTTCAGATATGTATAGACGCCGAAGAGAGCACGGAAGACCTGGAAGGTTCTGAGGGCCATCATCCTGCTCCGTGTCGGTTCCATCCTCGGAATCTGAGTATTCAGCATCAAAGTCCATGCCATACGCGCCGCCTGTGGTGGTAAAGCTTTTTGTATCGATCCACAAGTTCTTCAAACTGGCAAATGCTTCGAAGGTGTCAAATAGCTCATCCTTGCCAAAGTACCCGACGTCGTTCTGGTAATAGAATGTACGCAGAGACTTTGCGTGGCATTGCAGGCCTCGTACAGCTGCTCTAGGAGACAGTACTCCGTATTCCTCGTCGTCCAGCAGAGAGCCACAATCAGGCTCCATGACAAGAAACTTGAAGGTCTCCAAACATTGAATTCGTTCCATGAGAGCAGGAAAGGCATCCTCGGAAATAAAAGTGTTCATGAGGTTGAGAGCTGTGATGTTTTGGCATACATTGTTGGGCAAGTTGCCAAGCGGAGGACTGTCGTAAAACCCATCCGCCCAAACTTTTGAGAGATTTGGACAAACGTCGAGAACAGCCATGGAAGACCACGTCGTGATATTTGGTTGTAATTCCACGTCGTTGTAGAGTTGATTGGTAACCGCAAGAGACGTAAGGTTGGGAAGGATTGTTGTTGGGCTGATTTCCTGCGTATAGTCGTTCCCTTTTAGTTGGTTGCTTTGGGTCAGAAGAGTAGAATTCTGAGTCAAATAATTGCCAGCATGAGCAAAAGTTCCAGCCGTCGAAAATACCGAGAGACCTTCGACGCCTCGAAGGACAGAAAGCAGCAAAGCCAGAAGAATACCGTATCCCCTTTCATCCGTGAAACGAGAAGAATCGTCTCTGACTTCTTCTCTGCCGAGTATTTTGACTCCATACTTGCTCTCAACTTGCTCCCAGAGAGACTGGATTTGCCCGGGTGCGAGATCCTCGAAGTAGTACGTTGAAGGTGGCATGGCAAGGTGAAGTTGCTTGACCCAACCGCGGAGATCAGGTCTCTGTTCGAGGAGTTGCAGCATTGAGAACAGCTGTAACGGTGGCCAGGAACCTTGCATGGTAACGTTGGAGATGAAATAGTGCGCTTCTGGGGCCACAATCGATCTGAATGCGCGGCAGGTGCTTGAGAGACTCAGCAACGAGGTTTGCTCGAAACGCAGGCGATACTTTTGCAGACGCAAATTACCGACCGTTTCCTCATTGCGCTCATTCCTATCATGCAGAGCTACAAGTGTTTCGGCCCGGTCTTTTGGTGAATCGTGGGATCTTACGCTGCGTGCTATTCTTAGCACGAGCTCTGCTGGCAGGTTCGAGAAATTTGCCATAGTCATTGAGGACTGTTGGAGATTAAGACTGCGTTACAGATCTTTGGTTTTGGTGAATCACGGAGTGTTGAGACGTAGTTGATAGATAAGTCGTTTTGCTGTAGTGATAATAGGAAGTGAGGGGTAACGAATGTGGTGATGCTCCACAAAGCCCCTCGAGTTCATGTCGTCATATATGCATGATCCATGTCCCTGTGGATCTTGATGTAACAGTAGAGTCTTCTCATTAAAGCATCTACATATTATCAAAGTAGACATATTAAAGTGCTGTTATCGTTCTTGTCAGCTTTTGTGTTCTTGTTGTTGTGACGATTGACTTCTAACAGGTCTCAAAAGTTGATTTGCATCAAAGAGAAGGTGAGGAAGAAGTGTTGTCGAAGCCGGATATTGTTGGGTCCCAGTGAGTCTACACGTTTCGGTATGGAGGATATCTGTTGACGAAGTAAGCCAACGAAGGTCGAATAGAATTGTCAAATGCCGAGCCTCGCCTCTGCCGAGTCAAAATTATTCCTCAGGTGATGCATCTTTTCTTTTCCCCGTGTGATAAGCGGTGATCACGCTTCTCCTGCTGAGTCTACCCTTCTACTTCTCGGATCGGCAGGCGTGATACACTTCCTTCAGATCAGACAGAGTGGCCTGGGGGAAGTCCAGCTTTCAAAGATCTAAAGAAAAGTGGTTAATCAGACGGTGCAAAAAACAAATTACATCATACATCAGTTAAGAAACGAATTACATCAGAGGGCTCACATTAAGAGAAGTCGTCGTTCATCAGGGTTTACACAACTACCGAAAAGCTGCGCATTGGTTCTTTCGTCGACCGAGTCGGATATTAGGCCGGCATCGGCCCCACTTTGCTGCCGGAACCGCAAGGACACGAACCGAAGGTCATTCCCCAACTTCTTCACACTGCAGGTGACTTGGGCCGCAATGGCGAACGTCAATCACCTCCATCGAAGCTGAAGATGGACTCATTGATTCTCATGTACAATTACGGTCTTGATACATCGCAGAGATCCGACAAAGGAAATGGCACAGGGCAGGGGAAACTAAGAGCGTACGATTGGCTATTAGGCGACCCCACACTCCAGCTACATAAAGACAAAACTTTCCCAGATTTTCATCCGATTCGCCAGCATGGCCAAGTGGTAAGGCATCGCACTTGTAATGCGGGGATCCTGTGTTCGATCCACAGTGTTGGCACGATTACTTTTGTTTTGACGCAGCATTCGTTTCTTTTTGCTGGTCTCGCCCGGCTAGGTTTCCTTCGAGTAACTTCAATCACTACTATGGCGATCCAGCTGTCTGATCGAGCTTGAGGCCCTTTTAATAGGTGTGGATAGAGACAACTTCACCGACCTCGCTTACACGGTCTAAAGCCTATCGAGGTTCTTCAACAATCCGTAAAACAAAATTCTTTATGTCTTATTGAACCTAAAGGGCGAAGTCTTCTACGCCAAAATAAAAAAATTGCATCATGATAAACTCGTTTTTCAAGGGTGTAGACTTTGGACATGAGGTGTGTTGATGCTTTGGATTCACAGCAGAGATGACATGGGGTCACAGGTATTCGAAGTAGCCAGTCATTCTCGAACCCGTGGACAATTTGTTGCCCCGGTATACATGCTCCTCGGCATCACTTTCCCCTCGAATACCTCCGGGTTTTCTCTCTATGAAAGGACTCAAGGAGTTGAAAAAATACTGCTTCCTCATCCTATTCTTGTGTATAAGGGACTTCATGCTTTGCTTTCAAAGAAGAGAGTAAACACTGCTCGTCAGCCCGTCAGCCTGAACCTGGGGGCGAGAGTTATCAGATCACAGCACAGTTCTGCAGCGTTCATGAATTACGATCTTCAATTTTGGTAATGAGGCGTAATAAGCACCAATCCAGGCTCAATCGGCTAGCCGCAGATTTCCATAATGACTCTAATAAACATTCGGACACAATCTAAATAATCCGCGATATCGACCTTCTCGTCGGGACGGGTGTTGTATCTGCCACCAGGCCCGCAAACCACACCCTCCATACCCAACATCTTATACAAGAACCCACTGTCCGAGCCATAAAAGCACGTTGGAGAGAGAACGCCAACGGCTTGTGGCTCGTTACGTACATCGTGGTACGCTTTACTAACAGCCTTGACGATTGGCGATGTTTTAGACACTTCAAACGCCGGCATAGTCGGCCGCGAGTCCTCCTTGAACTCGAAACTCATTCCTGGGTATTTGCGGACAACGCCTTCCACCACGTCGCATATGTCCGAGATAACGCTCGCGCGACTCTGGCCCGGGGCATATCTCGCACTACCCAATATCTTGGCGTAGTCGGCGACCTGCGGGGGCCGCCACTCAATGAGGTCTTTCCCCAGAGCCCCATGCACGACGCCGACGTTACAGCGATTGCATTTGGCGTGTTCTTCCGTGCGCGCGTTCCGGAAGCGCATCTTCGACAGGATGGGAATCAGCTCGCAGGCGGCTAGAATGGCGTCGGCGGCCTCCTCTCGCGCCGACATGTGCCTCGTCACGCCCAGGAGCTGAATCTCGAAGACGAGAGACTCGGCATGCATGGTAATGGACCGGATATCGCTCGGCTCGCAGTTGATGAAGTAGTCGGCGGCAATACGTCCCTGGTCGATCAGGGCTTTGGTCCCTACGCCCCCTTGCAGCTCTCCGACTACGTACGTCAGTGTGACATCGGCAGAAGGAGTCCACCCGGCTGCTTTGAGGGTTTCGACGGCGCAGAAGTAGGCGGCGCATCCGGACTTCATATTGCTCACGCCGATACCGTAGATAAACCCTTCGTCGACCTTACCCTCCCAGGGATCGACGGTCCAACCCGCGGAGACTGGGTTCGTGTCGAGATGTCCGTTGAACAGCAGCGTCTTTGCGGTCGATTTGCTTTGCCCGGTGCCCTTCCAGATGCCCACGGCATTCTGTCGCTTTCCTTCGTCGAAGGGGTAGATGGCGGACTCGAGACCGATGCGGGTCATCTGAGCGTGGATGTAGTCGGTGATCTCAATCTCACCATTGCTTTGAGAATAACTTTTGATCTGAACCAACTTAGAGAGAAAGTCGAGGCATTTCTTCTCGTCAATTTCGGGCGGCGTCATCTTTGACGGGATGAACGTGAGGCGGGTTGAGACGGGATAGGCAAATAATCCTTCGAATGATGAGATCGCGGTAGGTTTGGTAAAGAAGGCTTTCGGGATGGATTCGGCTTCTGCTTTTGACTGGAAGTTGCCCTCGCCGGGGGCTCGAGGACGTGGGAGTCGGGACAGGGGAACGAACATACATGTATGTCACGTTGCCTGGACTCGTGAGCAACGAGCTGAAGATAGGGGAACGACTCCGATCTGGCGTAGGCGTGCCTCGTCGGAGCGTGTGCCGTCATGACAGACTCAAGTGCGGGGAGTGGTGGGTCGTGAGCCGTCGGGGTTTGACCTCGGGACATCTTTTCCAGACTGAGCTGACGTAGATATATCTCCCGCCGCCGGAGACCCACCCCGATCTCTCTCCATACCCCGGATGGGTCCTGCAGGAAGACCTGGGGCTTGTGGAGGGAAAGATAAGCGTCGACGTCCGAATCGTCTGGTATATACATCTACATCGTTTTTGGTCCGTCCCAGGGGCACATGTAAGACGGCGTAGTCTCGACTTTATCTCCTGGGAGCCATCTTCCGTTCCTTCGTTGAACTGCCCTCCTGCTACGTTTCCAGTCTCGTTCGTCCAGATGGCCGACACAATCGAACAAAGAAGCCCTCAGAGGCCCGTTGAGGATCTAGAATGCCTGCCCGACCTGAAGATGGGCGGAAACGCCGATGAGGGCTACGACATCCTCGAAGGCTCAGACTTCCGTCCCATCACCCCTGAACAATCCGCCGCCATCTGTAAGAAGCTCGACCGTCGCCTCCTCCCGTTGATGTGCGTCCTTTATGGAATATGTTACATCGACAAACTGAGCATGAGCTGGGCGGTTCTGTTCCATTTCCGAGAGGACTTGAATCTCAAGGGTACAGAGTACTCCTGGGCCAGTTCTATGTTCTACTTTGGCTTCTTGGTCGCTCAGTACCCCGGAAACTACCTGCTCCAGAAGCTGAAAGTGAGCCGGTTCTTGGGCATGACAGTCCTTGCTTGGGGTGTTTTGATGGTTGGGTAAGCATTTTAATTGTCACGTCTCCGCTCAACAAAGAACCATTGCTAACTCATGTGTATTACAGTCATCTGGGCCTGAAAGAATTCAAGGGGCTCCTCGTGATTCGGTTCCTTCTCGGTGTGGTCGAGTCCGTCGTCATGCCAGGCTTCGTCCTCTACACCTCCACCTTCTACACCCGCAAGGAACAGGTATGGAGAACGCTCCTGTGGTCCGCCATGCAGGGTATCTTCACAATCTTCGGCGCCCTTGCGTCATACGGCCTTGGTCACATTACAAACACCGTACTACGACCCTGGATGTATATTTTCCTCATCCTCGGCATCCTGTCCTTCCTCACCGGCTCAATCTGGTTGGTCATTATGCCCGAGACGCCCGGAACAGCATCCTTTTTCACAGAGGAGGAGAAGCGCATAGCAGTTCAGCGCGTCGCGGAAAACATGACCGGAATCAAGAGCTATGGTTGGAAGACGTACCAGATCTGGCACGCTCTCAAGGACCCCAAGCTATGGCTTCTTCTCGGCTTTGAGTTCTTCAAGAGTGTGCCGAACGGAGGCCTCACCAACTTTGGCAGCTTGGTTGTGGCTGGGTTCGGTTTCGACTCGTTCAAGACTCTGCTTATCGGGCTTCCGTCTTCGCTCGTGAGCGCTGGGAGTATGATTCTTTGGGGCTTCTTTTCCATTAAATATGGAAACCTCCGTACCTGGGGCATGATCGTACCCATGGTCATCGCCATCGCAGGCGTTGCCGCGGTCTACGCGACGCTCGGAACCGACGCCAATATCTACGGAAGGGCCGTGGCATATTGGTTGATTAATTCGTACGCCGTTACTGTAAGCATACACCTCAGCCTTCCGAACTCAAAATCACTCACTAACAATCGAACCAGAGCCCTTTTGCCCTGACCATCGTTGGTCAGAACATTGCCGGACACACGAAGCGCGCCGTCGCCAACACGCTCCTGTTCATCATGTACGCCGCTGGGAACATCGCCGGCCCGTTTTTCTTCAGAAGCGAGGACGCGCCAAGATACGTGCTGGCCATCGTATCGATCATGGTCTGCTTGGGTATCGGTCTTTTGTGTGCTGTTCTCCTGCGCTTCTATATGATCTGGGAGAACAAGCGCCGGGACCGTCTGTACGGCAGGCCCGAAAACCTGGAGGACAGGCTGGACGGAATGCGCATGGGCATGCACGATAAGACTGATGACGAGAATAAGGACTTCCGTTATGTCTTGTAGCTTGTAATCCCACCACAAGGCAAGCTTGTGTCCCTAGGGAGGCCGTCAAGTCAGAATGAGGATGCAGGAGAACAACAACAACAACAACATCATAAACAACAACAGCAGCGGCAGCACCATTCTAATGATTCTATAGATCTTGTACATTCTCCACGGCCCACCGTAGATGCTCCAACTGCCTTGGACGCCTAGAAAGCAATTCCTCGATCTGTTTAACGAGTCGACTGCCCCAGCCCCTGACAAACCAATACATCTTTTCTAGCCGCAATAGAAATACGGCAAAATACGCCAAAAGCAATAGTGCTTGCGGCTTGCGTGACTTGATATCCACTACGATATTGTCGTCAAGAGTGTGTAGCCAAGCGAAGACCACACTGACCTCGGCGTTGGCGCCAAACGCCGCCATCATCCTGACTATATTGTGAAGGTCCTGGGTAGCTTTGGCGAAGCACTCTTGTGCTTGTTGAGGTATCTCGCTTGCTTGGAAAGCGCGAAGGGTGTCTAGAGCCTCGGGGGTGTCTGATGGAAGGTCCGTGTTTTCAATCCTTGGGTCACTGTTGTTTGTAGAGCGAGATGCCCGCTGTTAGCAAGGGCACGAATAAACATCCAACCAAGTTATTCGTCCCAGGCAATGTCATCTCTCTCTTTCTTCAAGCATCGGGTATAAGAAATCGCTTTTCCCGACCCGTGGAATATCCAGAGAACAAGACCTGTATAGCGTAGAGACATACTAACGTGCCGTGTTACTCTCAAGGCGCCGGCAAACTAAGTTCCAAGAACCCCTCCGACGTCGCGAACGGCGAACTGACCATCATCGTCGGCCTCGGCGTACAACTCGCCTTCTTCGGCTGCTTCCTCGTCGTGTCCGGCGTCTTCCACCGGCGCATGCGCCACGCCCCGACCGCCAAATCCGAGAAACCGTACATCCAGTAGCAGGTGTACTTGTTTGCTCTGTACATGGTCTTCATCTTCGACGGTGCACTGATGATTCTGGTCCTTGGATGGCTGAATCGGTTCCATCCAGCTGAAATCGGGATTCTGCTTCGTGGTGATATCCCGCCTACTAACGGCATTGCTTTACTCTGGTCGACGAGCACGTCTTTGAGAAAGCCGGTGGAAGGGTCATCCTCGGAACACGAGTTGGTGTGAGAATCACGGTGGCATACGGGTGCTGTTTTGTGGCTATTGCCTTATGTAGGAGGGAATGGCATGGGCTCAGGCCGTGTTGTGGCTTCGGCGATGGAACCCAGAGGGACCTTGAGGAGACTGCATACGTTGCCGTGGTCGTTGTCAAAGCCACGACATGGCTTGCAGTCGGGTGTTACTTGAATCATGACTTTGAGTTCTTTAGAAGGGCGTGGGGTCTATGAACCGTTGGTTCGGAAACGGTTCTGAGTTCCCCATTCCGTGATCTCAATGCTCAAGCTCACCATGGAATCAACGACAAAATTCTCAAGGTCATCTGGATAGGTGGCAATTCTCACCACGATTTGAAGAAAGAACTGGTCGGAAAGCCAACAAGGTGGTCCGCCGCTGTCCTAACTGCCCAATTTTAACTTCAAAGGTCTTCCGGAGACTGCAAATCTTCGACTACATAGTAGGTATCCGCCCCAAGAAAGCTACAAGGCTTGTTGACTATACGTTTACACATCTCCGATGCTCATTTTAACTATTTCTAGCCTCGATCCTCTGTTTTCTGGTCACGCCTTGGTCCATTCTGATTGACGATCACAACGACAAACATCTTCTATCTTCGTAATACACTGCCAAAGGTCTGAGGATGGAGCCTCTCACCTCACTACAGAAGGCCTTGCCTTACTCAGGAGAGACCCCGCCTGCATCAGGAGAAGCATCCCCGTCAGAAGAGCAACCCCCGCTGGAGCCTCCCAAGACAGGCATCGCCAATCTCCCGAACGAGCTGTTGTCGATGATCTGCGAACTCCTCATCCCTATAAACGAAAGAGGCACGTGGAAGTCAAAGCTCGACACGGTTGACACAACAAAACAAATTTACATCTTGAAGGATTATAACCGTATGGCCCTGCGCGGTTTCGCTTTGTCCTGCAAGCGGCACCGCAAAGTAGCCCTCTTCCATCTCCGGGGCAGCATCGTTGTTCCCGACTTCGGATCAGCATCCCACCTCGTGTCGATTCTACGACGCCTCAACAAGAGTTCTGTCTCCGCCCAGCACACTCAACGGTTGTGCATCTCGGTAGCCGACAATGCTTCGAGCTTCGAGTCGTTCCGCAACGTCTGGACGCCCTTCTGGGCGGTCGGCAATGTCTCGAAGAGCTTGAAAAGCGATCGAAAGATCCAAGACGACTGCTCTTTCGTGACGGAACTCGCACAGGCTTCGGGTCGACCGGTCCCAGCACTGATTCCTATGCGTCCAAGTCGTGATGCGCAAAGGGCATCCTGGGCAGCCTTGCACGGTCTGCTCACCGTGCTCACGATGGACAGGCTGCCGAACCTGAGGGAGCTGACGCTATCGCTGCCGCCCATGGTCGCGGAGGAGATCGTCAAGACTTTCGGTGCCGCAAGTCGCGCAACGCCGGCGCCGGCACTGCCGACGCTCGAGGCGATCCGGATAGCCTTTAGAGCATGGTATCGCAGCGACGACTACGTAGGTTTCGAGCGCCTGAGTTCGACTGCTGTCGCGAGTCTGCTAGCCCTGGGAGAAAATGTGTCTGAGCTGTATTTGCAGGACTGCAACGTCTCCGGGGCGGAGTACACACGCGCGCTTGGGCGCTTACGGTCCGTAACTCTCAAGAGGGTAACGTTGACGGCGGACGACTTGCAAAGGCTGTTTGGTGGTTGTCAAGAATTGACGCACTTTGCCTTCTTGGCGAGGAACGCAACAAGACCTCCTGAAGGTTTCTTGGAGAGAAGACCAATGGCTCCGGATATCGTTGCTGTGTTGAAAAAAAGCTCCCGGACACTTCGCTCGTTGTGCATAGATACCCGTTATCTCGGCGTGGATGATATACTCCAATACGAGACTCCCTTGGAGATGGGTGTCTTCGAGTGTCTAGAAAAGCTCTGGATTGACATTCGCAGCGTCGACTGCCCAATCGGTGGCTGCAGCCGAGCGAGGCGTAGGACCTTCTTCACAACTCTTCCGCAAACTTTGAGGAGGCTTCACTTGGATGGCTTCGCATTTGGATATGGCCTGTTGATGAACTTGCGGGAATTTGCGGTTAGTCTTTCACGGGAGCGTCATAGTCTATTGACCGAGGTGGCGGCCGAATGCTTCCATCATTGGGCGGTGCGCGAAGGCCAGGAGATTCTCCAGATTTTCCAGAGCTCTGGTGTGACGGTGCTTCCGCATGCTTGCAAGGAGCCGGTGCTGTGGTAAGACAGCTGGACGCGACGCCCCGGGGGACTTTGTGGTCTTGAGTTCCATATTGAGGCTCCGGACTTTTGACCAAAGAGAGCGAGAGGGGATGAGGTTTGGTTTTGACGTAAACCAGTCTGAAATTTGAGAAGGACACCGCAGCAAGTCTTTGCGAAAGTTCGGATGAAGATGAAAGCAAGTGACAAGCACCCTCATAAGTAGACAATGGCAATGTTCTGTATTGAAGCATCAACAACCTCTGTAACGTATGGATGGAGCTTCCCATACCTTGGAATAGCATAACTGAACCCGGGTATCCGTCCAAAACACTTCCAGTACCAAGCGAACGCCGAACCTAACAACAAGAAACCTGTTTCGAGTCCCTCTTGCATTGATGATATCAATTCTGCACCGTGTGTACATCAATCCCACCCTCGTTCTTGGTAATGGCGTGCGTGTTACCGTTCGGTACGTCGACGCGAATCTCCCCCTTAGTGCTCACCGGAGACATCTCGTACAGCCATTTGACGACGAAGAAGCTTCCGGCTGCCCAGATCCAGACGACGATGCCAACGGAGCATGTGAAGAAGAGGGTAGGCACGAGGAAGAGTAGGGCGACGCAAGCCCAGAAAAGGGTGAAGATGACGGCGGCGCCCAGGGCGAAGACGATCGTGGAGAAAGCGAAAGTCAAGCAGGCGATGATGGGCAAGGAAGAGAAGACCAGCTGGGCGACGATGAAGGACTTAAGACACATGGACCATTAGGAAGGTTTCTGAGAGGGGCAATTGAGGAGGGGACGTACGAAAAGAAGAGGCTTCCTTTGGGCGAAGTCGGAAACGTCGCCGTAGGCTTTCTGCCTAGTGTCGAAGCTGACGACACGATTGATCTGGCGCTGGCCGTAGGCATAGACGCCGGCAGCATTGTCCTTGACCGAAGCCTTGATGTCATGGATGTCGGAAGAGGCATTGTCCTTGGCCGAGGCCTTGACGTCGTTGTTGTCGGACGAGGTTGCCATTTTGGGGGGGTTCGCAGGAGATGTGCGTCAGGGATGTTGAAGACGAATACGGATGGGTGGGATTAAGATTGGAAAATGGGGAAATACGTCGGATCGATGGTCATTTATTCGGTTGAGTTGCAAGGGATGAACGGGATCACGTCAAAAGCCAATGCAAGACGATGGAGAAGAGGAGAAGAGGTGGAAGAAGAAGAAAATGAGGGGTCGGACGGATGGAAGACACGCTCCAGGTTCTTTACGGATACAAGCAGGAAGGAAAGTGCAAGTCAGTGGCTGAAGACCTCGAGCTAAGAATGCGCCTTCCCATCGGCAGGTACACTGTACTACTGACGTTGTGATGACCTCGGAGGCAGCTACCTACGTCTCTGGCCAGCACAGGAAGTCGCGTTCCTTCCAGCATTTGGCGCGTCCCGTCTGCATGTCGCAATTTAGCTCCTCGTGCCTGCATTTTCCCGTTTCCCGCAACATCCACTTTTTAAGATGGGTTCCTGGTTAATAGGCTCTCATTGGTTTAAGCCACAGCAGGAGGAGCAGCCATTTCCCCGCTTCCATCGATCTGATTGGGTCAAAAAAGAAGGGAGCTTGGGCCATGCTTCAGTGCGGGTCGATCTTACTCCACCCAGGAAGCACGCAGTACGTACCTTTCAGGAGCTCTCAAGACCACGTCACGTGCCTGTCTCGGCCGGCCCGGAACAGCCAAGCTTAAGCTTCGCGCAGGTGCACCCGACCTACAGCTGGAGGCGCAGGTCCCTGACGGTGCCCTTGAACTCTCTTCTCGTACAAACGGCTGTCAAATCAATATTTCGTCATAACACACACCTCATTGCTCGAGGTCCAAACAAGCTTAACACCGCGGCCAGACGACAACCTACGAGCACGCTCGGGAGTCGCGCATGCTGCTGCAAGTCACATGGATCCCGACCCGTCTTAAAGCCGACGACGTGGAGCACTCGCACCAAACACCCCAGCCCTGCCCATCATCCACGTCTCTCCCGAATGCCACCTCGCGCCGTCGCGCATGCCATGCAGCCCGGCAGTATGAGAAGGCGCCACCAGCTTGGGGATCAGATACCGTGGATCTCACCCTAAGTCCAAGCGTCAAAACATCCCTTGAGACAACCAACAACTCACCATTCCATTTCGCGACACAGAGCAGGCACCGCTATCCTGACCTGTCATTCCTTCGTCACTTTCCTCCCCCATCAGACACTCGACAAGCCCAGATGCCATTGCCAGTGCCGGTGCCATGAGTGCCGAATCCCCAGAGACAGACTCGCCTTCTCTCAAGGCCGAGGTTACACGACTGGAGAACGGGTCCGCTGCCACCAACGGCGGGAAACCAAAGCTGGGGTCCGGTGTACGGGGGACGCGCATCGGCCATAAGAAGTCGAGAAACGGTTGCCAGCAGTGCAAAAAGCGCCGCGTCAAGGTGAGTGAGAGTGACGGAGCGAGACCGGGGTCGGCGTCCGGCACTGAAGGATGCCAAGTCCCAATCCCTATTCGGGATACGATCTAACGGCCTTCAGTGTGACGAAAATCGACCATGTCGGAATTGCGTGCGACACGACGTCAAGTGCAGTCTGGTCTTGACTCCGTTCGCTCCCCAGCTCCCGGCTGTCACCGAGTCGCCAAAGCCAGCCCCGGAGGCGGCAAGTACTGCGACCCCCGGTAGCGTTGGGGATGCTTCTTCGACCAGTCGCCCGGGCAGTCGCCGGGACCGGCACTCGCCTCAGTTGACGTCGTTGAAGGAAAAGGTGGCGGCCATGCAAGGGCTTCTGGCCGAGTTTACGGCTGAGATGGATGCGATGAATAACCCGGGCGCCAACGACAACGACAACAGCTCTGCGTCAAATCGAGGCGAATGCGGGGATCCCCAGCATATCCCCCAGGCGGACTGGCTCACCGATATGCAGCTCGTACACCACTTCACTTCCAACACGGCTCACACCTTGTCCGAGAACCCCGACTTCGTTCACCTGTGGACGACTACCGTTCCCGAAATCGCATTTGCCCATGTAGGCCACTTGACTCTTCAACTGGATGGTCCATGTGCTGATTGCTGCAGGACTTCCTCCTCCATGGCATCCTGGCCGTGTCTGCGATTCACCTTTCCTATCTCAACCCGGAAAAGCGAGAGGAATACACCACCATCTCCACCCGTCATCAGAACATTGCCCTTAGCAAGTTCTCCCCAGGGTTGAACGACATTGGCGAGAATAATGCCGATGCCTATGTTCTACACGCCATCTGCATATTTCTTTTGAACACTTACTCAATAGCTCATCCCCACGGCCCCATCACATCCAAGGACGTGGCCCAGTCCTTCATTCTACTACAGGGTGAGGCCTAATACACGTTCCTCAGAGATACTAGGCTAACAGTCACAGGCATTAAGAGCATACTGACCCTTCCATTCGCCTATCGCTACATCTCGAACGGTCCCCTAGCTCGGTGGCTCTATCAAGGCGGAGTCGAGCCAGCCGTCGGAGGTAACTTCGCCAACAAGATCGACGACCTTCTTAACCTCACCCGGAGCATGGCCCCATCCGAAGACACGTCAATGTGTCAGTCCGCACTCGAGGGCCTGAAGCTCACCTTCGCCGCCGTCTCGACACCATCTCACCGGTCCGGTCTCGTCTGGCGATGGGCCGTCTCGCTACCTCAATCCTTCCTCGAGCTTATGAGCCAGAACCATCCAATGGCTCTCACCATCCTCATGTACTACGCAGCACTCGTCCACGCATTCGAGCGAAAGCTTTGGTACCTCAACGGCTGGGGGCACAACGTGGCTTCGGCCCTGGACAAGGCCATCCAGGACCCGTGGAGGGAATGGATACAGTGGCCGTTGCGATGTGTCCGCGATGGCGTTGACATCAGGCAAGTTGAGCCGAACCCGCCGCCGAACGCCGTACCCAAGTGGGACCCGAATATTGCTCCAGTATTCAAGCTGGACCTGTTCAGACTGGGCGAACCTCCACAGCCTCCACCGTGAGCAAGCTTCGGTTTCAGCCGACCGGCAAAAGGGAGCCCACATCCGACTCCAGGAAGCCGCCAACGCTCACGGGCTGCATCGCCAACCACCTGTATCGCCGTGTGTGGCTAGGACTAAGGCCCGTCGTGGTAGATCATTGGCTGCGACGTCTTGACAGAGTACGCAGCGCGCGCCGGTGACGAGCATATCTCGCCAGAAATGAAATGGCCTCACGACCCAACTCGCCACAGCAGGGTTGAGAGAGACCTCGATTTCTACCCGATATACTGTCGCGACATGTCGAAAGTCGCCCCAAGAACCAATGGAGGTTGCATCTATTGCAGCGCTGCTCTCCCAATCGACAACCAAGATACGGAGGACCACGCCACCTCATGCTCTCATGCACGAGCCGGCTCTCGAAGCATGATGAGCTCTTTGGCGAACTCCGAAGGAGAGGCGAACCTGGCGATCTCGTGTAAGACTTGGTCACCATGTACGGACGTTGTATAATACTCGCAAATACTCTTGATGAGAGTAAACATATACCCATACCCTGTTCATAATGTCTCGTCAATAAATCACGTTCGCAACGAACCCGTCGCTGTCAGGACGCAATACATTTATACCTGTCTACGCAGAAAGTCGCTAGCTGCTGCATGAATACCCAAGACTTGATGACTTTGCGAGCGGCCTGCAGATTCAATCGTCCACTGGCACACAACTAGATCAAAAAGGTACGCACTCACACTAGGCAAAGTCGATAAATGATTAGGAGGAACCCTCGGAGACACAGGCGACAAAGGTGAAGTCCCGCAGATTTCCATATCATATAGCCTTCGTCCCGCGCGCCCTGAACCGTCATCGCGAGCCAAAAACGCCACCACCACAATCAGAAGACAAAAACTCTACATCTGCGATACTCAAAGAGCAAAAAGATGTCCTCGGAGAGGCTCGAACTCTCGACCTTTGGATGTCCCTATCTACAGACAGAGTCATATTGAATAATATGAGACCAACGCTCTACCGACTGAGCCACGAAGACAGGTGGATGAGAAAGTTGCCCAATTAGGTGCCTAAGTCGGTCGCAGCGCGCACGAGCCACTTTCCCTGCTTTCTTCAACTCTCCGCCTCCACCACAACTTCGACTCTCAAATCCCACGATCGTCACCTACACGAACACCCTCGCCAATCTAGGAGCAGACAACTCACCTTACCTCAACAGCTCACCCTCCTGTCACAACCTTGAATCAAAAGCCCACGAAGACACTTACGCGTTTGACAGGACCCCCAAAACCCCAACTCTCCCATCCCACAACCTCCTCACCTGCACGTCTGCGCCTCCCTCCCACCCTCACCTCCCTCACCTTCTTGCCATACTTCACCTTACACCACGTCCGTCTTCCGTAAGCCCTACCTTTCGACCCCGTTCCAGCCCAGCTCTAAAGACACAGAAGAGGACTACGCACGCTGGTCACATGAAACAAGCTCCCAACTCAAACCTTGTCGAATACAAGCATGCTTCTCTACATCTCGGAAGGGCTCCCAAAGAACATGAGATGAAAGACCCCATCCCGCCCCTCGCCGCTCCAAGCTCCGTCCACCCTCCTTCGCTCCTCCGTCCCATCCCCCGTTCGCCTCCGCCTCGCCTAGACCTCCCGAGAACATCACCCCCTCAAATGCGCCTTGTGTCCGGACTGGCCTTTCCACGGAGAGCATTAACCAAAGCCAACCTTGTCTTGTCCCATTGGACCAGAATGCTCCCGATTTCACTCATTGACCATTGGCTCCTCGCAAGGCCAGACCGAGACGTCTCTCCTTACGCCGTTCACACCCTCTTCCGCAACTTACATCCCAGCTTGGATCAGGTCGGGTCGATCCCTGACGACGCCCCCCTCGAGTGAAAATGTGCTTTGACGATGGGACGCGTTTATATATCACACTCATGAGCTCAGCTCATCTCCATCGCCTCTCTCTCTCTTCTCCGCTCCTTCGACCCTCATCGCAAGGCTCACAAGCACACAAACATTCACGATGCCCTCACATATCACAATGACAGACCACTCCTCCTCCTCCTCCGCAGAAACCCAATCCCTCACCTCCACCACCACAACAGCGACCCGTCTCTCCCTCAAACGCCGCATCTCCCTCTCCCTCCACCGCTCCCGCAACCACTCCTCCGCCCCGAAACCGCCCAACCGCGGCCTCGGCCACTCCATCCACAGAATCACCACCGCCGCCGGCGCCCCCATCAACAAGGCCGTCAACCTCCTCGGCGCCGAGGGCTTCATGCCCCAGACCATGGACCGCGAGTGCGCCAAGGCCTCCCGCATCCTCCACGCCTTCACCGACGACCCCGGCCCCGCCCCGGCGTCCTCCTACAAGGCCCCCTCCCACCCCCTCGGCCTCTCCGTCAAGTCCATGGTCACCATCCCCCACAAGGTCCTCGCCAACTGCTCCGGCCTCGCCGTCTTCAACACCCTCCGCGCCGGCGCCTACATGGGCTCCCTCGCCGCCGGCTCCGGCATCGTCGTCGCACGCCGCCCGGACGGCACCTGGTCCCCGCCCTCCTCCTTCGTCGTCTCCACCCTCGGCGCCGGCTTCATGATCGGCCTCGACATCTACGACTGCGTCCTCGTCCTCAACACCCCCGCCCAGGTCGCCGCCTTCGCCCACCCCCGCGTCTCCCTCGGCGCCGAGTCCTCCGTCGCCATCGGGCCCGTCGGCACCGGCGGCGCCGTCGAGGCCGCGCTCTCCAAGACCGGGCGCCCCATGTTCAGCTACATCAAGTCCCGGGGTTTCTGGGCGGGAGTGCAGATCGACGGGACCATCATCCTCGCGCGCCAGGACTGCAACGGCGTGGCGTACCAGAACCGCCGCATCTCCGCCAAGAAGATCCTCACCCTGCAGGCCGAGTGGCCCGAGGGGTCGCAGCCGCTGTGGCAGACGCTGATGGCCATGGAGGGCCGGTACGCGATCGATCCGGACATCGCGCGGGAGATGGCCGCGATGGGGCCCCCGGGGGATCTGACGCCGCCCGCGACGGGGTACATGACGCCGAGCTCGCTGCCGCCGCCGCTGGAGGAGGACGAGGAGGACGAGGACGGGCCGGCGCCGCCGTATGCGGCGTCCGTGGCGTCGGAGTGGAGGTACGACGGGAGCGAGGAGGGGGTTACGCAGGAGCCGATTGTGGAGGAGAAGGAGAGGTTGGGTCGGGCTGGGTATTGATATGGCACATTCAAGTCACGTTTGGATACCTCTTTCTCTTTTCTATTGTCTCGTTCAGCAGGTTTTGTTTCTTCTTGGCGAGCTTCAAGCTAGAGATTGTTCATATTGTATAATACCACCAATGCGAAAACGGCATTTCCCATCACCACGCCTCTCTCACATTTCCCCATGTTCTCAAAGATGCGGGGAAACGCATTCATCAACCATCCATGTAAGACTTCGCCTTCGCCATGATACCAGGAACACCCCCGACCCAAAAAGCAGCCGCAGCCGCCAGAGGGGTGTGTGGTGTACGTACGGCGGTCTCGGTAAGCACCATGATTCCCAAATGCGGGCCTTGCTTAGGGTTCAGACGGGCTGGGATCGTCGGCTCTGCGAGTCGGGAGTCAACTTTCTGGCAGCAGACGCGAACGGCGAGAGGTTCCTGATGGGTGGGAGGAGGGGGTGGTTGTTACTAAGGAACTGTTTGAGGGGTCTTGTCTTGTTGTTTTTCGTGGAAGGATATGCGAGGACAGGTAGGGATGCGATGATCGTCGTCGTTATCGTACCTAGTCTATGCCGGCAATTGCTTATGTTGTGCCAGAGGAGGGGACCTCTGGCTGTTCGTTCTCGAAATACATCGTGCTTGTTCCGTACTGGGCGGAGATATGTCCTTGCTGTCTGGTTGGATCAGATGGTGAGGTTAAAGGCATGGTTCAGGACATGATTAATACAAAACTTCTTTCCGAGGGCGTCTAGAGACGAGAATTCAAGACACAAGCATATGTCCAGAGCCGGATGATGCCGAGCAGGTCTCCAGACGCCGACGGAGACAGGTAGACGCCGTATGATCGGGACATTTTCCGAGCCCGTCTGGCGTGATTCCAGAACGTTCAGATGGCAGGATGGTTAAGCTCACCACCACCCTAACTCACCACCTTGCCTCTCGACCTTGTCGTGAGGAATCCTCCTCGTTTGCGATTTCGTTTCGCCAGAAAGCCATCTTTCCTGCAGGAAGCGCCTCATGTGGTAGCTAGCCATGAAATCGGAATGCACCCCATCACAGTGAAGCTAGCGACGAGATGCCCTGAATGCATTGAAATCCTTCAAACCATCTTCTCGTACGAATCATCACTTTTCACGTTGCATCGCTCCAGGAAATCGACATCCGCCGTTGAGCTTGCTTGGCATTATCTCTATCGTAGCTGCCTGTCATTTCCTCCGTCGTCCTGTCTATCCCCGCCCAGTCATACACGTGAACACACTACAAGTACAAGCCCTCGGGCTCACTCTCCTGCTTGGTGCGCAGGACCCTTTCACGGGCCGAGCGGAAGTCGGCCATTTGCACCCGCATACGGCGCTCGCGGAGGGCGAGCAGACCGGCCTCGGAGCAGATGGCCTTGATGTCGGCACCAGACAGGTCATCCTTCTGCGAGATGAACTCCTCAAGCTCCACGTCGTCGTTAAGCGACATCTTGGATGTGTGCAGGGTGAAG
Source organism: Colletotrichum karsti (assembly GCF_011947395.1). Lineage (NCBI taxonomy): Eukaryota > Fungi > Ascomycota > Sordariomycetes > Glomerellales > Glomerellaceae > Colletotrichum > Colletotrichum karsti. The sequence goes on from NW_024065942.1 coordinate 39,908, forward strand.
ATCTTGCGCTTGGTGTTCTGGTCCGGGTTCTCGAAGAGAATCTTTCGGTCGATACGGCCGGGACGGATGAGAGCGGGGTCGAGCGTCTCGATCTTGTTGGTGGCCATAATGACCTTGACGTCACCACGGTCGTCGAAACCGTCGAGCTGGTTGAGGAGCTCCAGCATGGTGCGCTGGACTTCGCGCTCGCCTCCGGACGTCGAGTCGTAACGCTTCGTACCAATAGCATCGATTTCGTCGATGAAGACGATGGAGGGGGCGTTCTCGCCGGCAACCTGCAGATATTAGCGGCGAGTTGGGTAAGTGGGGAGTCAGACATACCTGGAAGAGCTGGCGAACTAGACGGGGACCATCACCAAGGTACTTCTGGATAAGCTCACTTCCGACTATACGCAGGAAGGTAGCTGAAGTCTGGTTGGCGACAGCCTTGGCAAGCAAGGTCTTTCCGGTACCAGGAGCACCGTAGAGAATGACACCCTTGGGCGGCTTGATACCCATCTCCTCGTAAAGCTCTGGGTGGAGCAGAGGCAGCTCGACTGACTCTCTGACTTCCTGGATCTGCGTTTCCAAACCTCCAATGTCGGCGTATGACTCCGTGGGTGCCTTGTCCAGCTTCATGACGCTGACAAGCGGGTCGGCATCGTCAGTCAGGACACCAACAATGCTGACGCTCTTGTGGTGCAGGAGCACGCTGGCACCGGGCTCGAGCAGGTCCTTGTCGACGAAGCTCATGATGCTAACATAGTACTCGGGACCAGTCGTGCTGCTCACGATGGCGTGGTCATCGTCAATCATCTCCTCCAAAGTGCCAACACCCATGGGGCTGCCACGCATGTCGTCGACGCGGCCGCGCTCATCGGCCAGGCGGTCGACATCGCCCTCGGGGCCGACGGCAGCACCTTCCTTCGCCGCCTTGGCCCTGCGCAGGCGCTCCTGGTTCTCGACGTATTCCTCCTCGAGGATCAGGTGATCGTGGATTCGTTGCATGCGTAGCAGGCGGAGCTTGCATCTGCTTGTGGGGAAGACGGCGGGGAGCTTCGCGGCGGCGCTCGTACCGGCGGCCTTTCTCTTCTTGCGGCCGACTCTGGTGGTAGGACGCGGGGGAGGCTCATACTTGGGCTTCTCCTTCTGTTTCACCGCTTAGTCGATGTCTTTTGGGTGTTTGCGAGGTGATTTGGATGGAGTTCATACCTTCTTATCCTTCTCGTCCTTACCATCTCCTCCACCACCCATTCCACTCTGGTTCTGACCCATCCTATCGTTCGCTCTGTCCGCAGCTGCTGTTTTTGCTTATTGTTCAAATGATTGGGGGTAGGATGCAAAAAATATAGACGATCTGGCGGGATGTCGCCGGCGAGAGAGAGCTTGTGATGATGATGAAGTTGGGTGGATTCCGGGGACAGCAGCAGGCCAGAAGGCAAGGCTGCTGCTGCTTGCGTAGGTAATCGAATCGGCAGCAGTACCTGCGTGTGTACGTACCGGTTGGCACGGGCCAAGGCAGGCGCCAGAGGAACGCGCGCTCCGGTCTATCCCTAATCCGGTCGAAGTAGTGGACCCAGGTCACGTGTGTCTCCCTTCTGGCTTTGTCATCTGCTTGCTGAGTCAGATTTCGTAGTACACCCGACTTCCTTCCGTCATTCTCAACATCCATCCTTCCAGAAGATGAAGAATGTCTTGATCTCTGCGTGAGCTCTTGAATAATCCAAACAATCTTACGCATGGGTTCACTTGTTTTCATTTCGAATGAGTGAGCTCTGATGGTCCCAAGTAACGTCTAATGCATTGAATAGCTACGACGCCTGCACACACTTCATTGCGATAACGGTGTATCGTACGTCCCATTAACACGGAACCTACAGCCTGAGAAACAGCGTGTTTTTATTGATAACTTGAATTTTTTGGTGGCTTTATGTTTCTCCAGCTGACATCGTCTCTGAATTGCCCTCTCAAAAGAGTACTATTCGCATCATCACTCCCACCTGAAGTCGCGTCACCCATTCGAAAGGTCGAGACACAGAGACCGCTTTCTGTTAACTGTCCTATCACCTGCAGAGCGCCAGAAGACGCAACACGCTCTGGGAATCATCGTACGAGCAATGTCGCTCCGTTTGACAATCAGCTTCGTCTTTTCCGCCTGGCGTTGTAACGACACCGACGGAACCTCCTTACTTCCAGCGACCGAACTTTGCCATCGCAACTAAACCTCAAAATCCACGCCGATCAATCCTTTCATCCGCGTCGTCGAAGCCGGGTATATCGTTGCGGTTCCTGAATTCCAAGTATTCCCTTAGTAGCGGACTGCAAGTGGCCCACGACGAGATGCATTCGACCATATAACGTCACAGCCACAAAGCTACACAAACAAACTGTCACACAGTTCATACGCGAACACGTTCCAGTGCGTACGCGTCGTTGGAGAATCGAATTGGCCAAGAACGGCCGCTAGAAATAATCATGTTGGAGCTAAATAAGTTTAATCCAGCAGATTGACTCGCGGTGTCCAACATTTGGAGCGTTTATGCAACATCGCCAGGCCGATTCGCTCTCTCGTGTCGGTAGTTTTCTCCGGTCCTTGCTCCTTGTGCGATGCTAATGGTGATCGTGACAGACTTCACGAAAATCTCGAATCATCTTGTTTGCCGCATTGTAGTCGTCCTGCAAAGTATCAATTAGTTGCTAAAACTTCAGCAGTAACGTTGTGGTCTCGCGAAGCACATGGGCACCTGAAAATCGACATTCTATCGCCTGTCGTCCCTTCGGAAGTGCCTCTGGACTTTCTGAGGCTACTTGATCTTAAATCGTTTTACAAAACCGTGCAAGTCAATCAGCGCTGAAAGGCATTGGCAGACGATGACCCTAAGCAGCTTCATCCATGAAAGATCGTCTACCAAGAACGCTTCGGGGCGCGTCCGCCTATGCCCCAGCAAGGTTTCCAGCTGAAACAGTTTAGGTTGAATTCAAATGGGGTCATGGTTGTTGCCCTGTCAAGACACTGAGTCTTCATCGGGACGATGTTGCCTGTTTCGCTCTTGGAGAGCAGCAGAACGTGTTATTGAGCGGTTCGTACAATAACGCTATTGTCGTTTCCTACATGAAGACAGGAAATGCTATCAAAACCCTCACAGGGCATACAATGGGAATACACTGTTTCAAAGTCTCTAGTAGGAAGTTTGTTCTCGGGCTCGCTCGACTCGTCGATCAAGCTATCGAATATTAGGACCGGGGCTTTCCTGTCGACACTGCGCGGACACGTGAGGCGAGCTCTCATCCCTCCATGATGAGGATTTATAGATTCTCGTCAGTGGCGCCATGGATCGCACAGTCAAGGCTCTTCGTTCCGATAGCAGAGAAACTTTTACACTTCGTGGGATGAGTACAGGTTAATCGTTGCCGTTACTTGGCTTCCAACACTGGCACTCCTTGGTGTTGTAATTCTCAGCTGACAATGTTGCCTAGCATACAAATTGTGTCAACGACGTAAAAGTCCATCAAAAGTCAAGCACGGTATGGACTGCCTTAGATGACACGACCATCCGCGTCTTTGGTTTATGGACGAAGTCGTGCATTCAAACCCTGTAAGGTCCTGGAAGGTCACTTGAGTCAAGTGCAACAGATATTGTTCGTACCGCCTGAAATCGAGCCGGGAGAGGAAGTCGAGAGAACGCCAACTACCAGCGACCAGCGCCGACTACTGGAGAGGATATAACTCTGCTCCACACTCTTCCAGTGGATACATTCAGAGCCTCCCTCAACAACATATTGAAACTGAGTACGCCGATCCCTACGTGAGAGTGCTGTGCTGACCCCGATTATCTTTCTTGCGTTGCCTCTGTCTAATGCATCCGAGGGACTTTGTTCATGACACACTAATTCGTAATTTAAAAGAACGCAAAGGCTGGTTTTGCTCAGATGTCGAAGGTATTCTGAGCCTTTCCGGCGACTCGCTCAACTTGGCTATGACAGTCAAAACAGGATGAACACCTTTTGGCATACAGATGGTCGTTGATCCATCCAAAAGATACAATAGCTCGGGGGAACCCAAGTACGGGCTTGTCAGAATACATGCCGGGGCCACTTGGTACATATTGCAGCTGCCATTCTCGACGACACGAGGCTGATATCAGCTGGAGAAGAGGACGATCATTGTGAGGCCTTTTGAGACGGACAGGTGGTACCCTACCTAGCGAAACGGTCGGCGAAACGATAACCAGGCGAAAGTACGATAGGTTGGGAGCGCGCACGAGGCCTGCCAAGTAGTCAGTGTGCGTGATTACTGTGAGCTCATTTCCAGCATCACGCTTGCGCCTTCACGAGGTTTTAGGGGGTGAGGAGGACTGGTCTGAGTCGACAGCTTGGGGGCTTGAAATAACATATTTTGGTTCCGCGGCGTTATGGAAGCCCAGCCCCGGAATCAAGATTGAGCATGGTGTCTTCCTTCTCTCTAATACAAGCGCTTTATAAACGAATGGGAATAATACTTAACTGGTATTAAGATGCACCGGAACGGCTTCGCTCAAATATGCCGTGACAACAACCTATGTCCGCTCGTTCAAGTTAACAGAGTCAATGACTCAGTTGTCAGGCCGTCTGTGTTAGCCGTGGCAGTATGACTATGTGCTAGCGATATTGATGAGATCTTCAGGCTGGATTCGTGTCATGTCATGATGAATTCACTGATCCTAGTAACACAGGTACAGCTCGAATAAATGTAGCGTGTTTGTAGATTCACCCAAACTCCATGTCAGTTCCCTTGAAAAATCTTATTTGAATACATGTTGATATGGTGAGCTAGTGATCTCAGTAAGTTCTTCATCTAGAACAGGTGAGATGTGTGAAGATAATTCTCAAGTGATAAGTTATTAAACCATTTTCAAGGCAGAAAAACATTAAAAGGCACAGTTTCTTCAGCTAAACAGACGTAAAAGTGCGAGAGAAACTGTTAAAGTAATGATCTTGACTTCTTAGCGTCAATTTTAGCTTGTAAATAATCCTCATAATCAGCAGTAATTCCATCACAAACTGTGAATGGTATCGTCTTTCGAGTCCGTTGACAAGTACTCTTACAGCATCCAGTGACATGCCAGTTTGTCAACCCCGCAGCAGCACCGGGTCGCTCCTTCCAGGCGGCCCTGACACTTTGATGGGCACTATTTTAGCGGCATCCGCACGGGCCATTCTAGCATCATCTTTTCCATCCGAGGGGCAGGCACTGGCCGCCGTCGGTCTTGCGTCTTCCGTCTTCCATCGGCGGCGGCTCCTCCAGGTCCTCCCCCTCCAAAATCCACCCGACCCGAACCTCACGCAACCCAGCCCAACGACAACCGTTAGAGACTTTTTTCGCACGGAATATCGTCATCCAGAAGGAAATAAGCATTGCCCGACATCGCTAACTCATCAAATACAACGTTGCAACAAAGTCTACAGCCCACCATGTCGACCCCTAAGGAGCGGCGAATCGTGAAGGAGCTGAATGACATTCGCAGCGACAAGGACAACTCGGGCGTCGACGCCTGGCCCGTCGACGAGTCGAATCTCCTCCACCTCAAGGGCTCATTCCCTGCTCCCCCAGATACCCCCTACGCCGGCGGACAATACGAGGTCGATATTAAGATCCCGGATAACTACCCGTTCAAATCACCCATCATCAAGTTCGACACCAAGATCTGGCATCCGAACATCAGCAGTCAGACGGTAGGCCACTTCATTCCTCTCTCCCACCCTCATGTAGACCGCCACTAACTGACTTCCTCCCAGGGCGCCATCTGTCTCGACACGCTGGGCTCCGGCTGGTCCCCGGTCCAAACCATCAAGACCGCCCTCCTCTCCCTCCGCATGCTCCTCGAATTCCCGAACCCCAAGGACCCGCAGGATGCCGAGGTGGCCAAGATGATGCTCGAGAACCCGGAGGCCTTCGCCAGGCGCGCCCACGAGTGGGCCATCCGCCACGCCAACGCTCCCTCGGGCGAATTCGACACCTCAAAGTACCGCAAGGAGCCCAGCCCGAAGCCGAAGGAGACCAGCGACGAGGACTACCAGGGTTACAATAAAGAGCTCGTTGACCGCTTCGCCAGAATGGGCTTCGCGATCGACGCCGTCGTCGAGGCCCTCGACTTCGTGGGCATCGACCGCAACGGTGGCAGAGACTTCGAGCTTGAGGAGGCATACATGGGCGACATCATCGCCCGACTACTGAACGAGATTTGATGAGCTGTGGCATATGGTGTGACGAACCGTAGGAAAAATGTCACGACGAAGCAGCAGGCATCACGTGGGGGACACTGGGAGCTGGAATTGCATCGAACAGGGAGTCAAACATCATCTTAGACCGGGGGACAGGTGGGCATTGCTCGGTGGAATGATTCGCTTTTCGAAAGAGAAAGAGAGAGAGGACTGTGGTTGCGACGCATGGACTTGCGGACTCTATTATCTCATCTGGAGGTTTGGAAATCCCCCACACTCAAACCGCATGACGGCACGAACGATCACTTTGCACACGTTTCGAACGGGGGGCCCGGGGCTACGGTGGACAGCGGGAAACTCAGCGGTCGGAGCACGGTGTTGTCTTTTTTTTTCTCTTTCGCTCACGGGCCGGAAGACCTTTTCTGCATCACGGACTGGGCGTTTTGGGAGTCACGGCTACGCATGGGACTTTGCGTCTGTGTTGTTCTTGCTTCTCCATCTTTTTTACTCGTGATCATGTTCGTAAAAATCACTGATAGCGGTCATACATATTAGCAGACTGAAAAAAAAAGATGACAATTCCCCGAAAGGTCCCTGGCATCCATTGACCCGGTGTCCTCGGTCTCCAATTTTCCTGCCTGCGTCGGCCCGGTCCAGGTTCCCCTCGGGGTTCGGAGACGGGGGGGTAGTATGGGGAGTCGTACGACGGCAGGGCCCTAGATGCCGAGCATGGCGCGAAGTGAACGAATGAGGGGGTCCGGTACGTGGTCGCGGTAAAAAAAAAACACTTATGGAATTCGAGATACAAAGCGCGGGGGAGAGTCCTCCCTCACATGTGCATTGCATTGCAGGAAATACTCCTTCTTTTTCCCCTTTGCTAGATTTGTTTCCCACTGTTTCCTTTGTCCTTGCGTTGCCGAATTCCAGTCTATCGAGTTATTTGGGGTAAGGCAACACGACGACACACACAGACACAGACAGACACACAACTACTCGACGACGCACGATGCATCTGTTTCCTCCCAAGCCGGGTGCGCCTTTGACAGCGTCGGCGGCGAACTGCTACCACGCTTCAAACGAGTCTCTTTAACATGTTACATACACAGCTGGTTTGATTCCTCCTCTTTGCGGGCCGCGGGGGTGTGGGTTGGGAGGGGGTTGGTTGGGTTTCGAGAGGCGGCGAGACGCTTTACAGGAGGTCGCGGCGGACGAACTCGTCGTACAGGGCCTTGCCGAGGCCGGCGGGCGAGGGCTCGACGATGACGCCGGCGGACTTGAGGGCGGAGATCTTGGAGTCGGCGCCGCCCTTGCCGCCGGAGACGATGGCGCCGGCGTGGCCCATGCGGCGGCCGGGGGGCGCGGAGATACCGGCGATGAAGGAGACGACGGGCTTGCCGCCGTTGACGGTGTTGTTGGCGCGGAGGAAGTCGGCGGCGTCCTCCTCGGCGGAACCGCCGATCTCGCCGATCATGATGATGCCGTCCGTCTCCTCGTCCTCGAGGAAGACCTTGAGGCAGTCGATGAAGTTGGTGCCGCTGAAGGGGTCGCCGCCGATGCCGACGACGAGGGACTGGCCGAGGCCGGCCTGGGTGGTCTGGTTGACGGCCTCGTAGGTCAGGGTGCCGGAGCGGGAGACGATGCCGATGCGGCCGCGCTTGTGGATGAAGCCGGGCATGATGCCGATCTTGCACTGGCCGGGGGCGATGATGCCGGGGCAGTTGGGGCCGACGAGGCGGGTCTTGGATTGCGTCTTGAGCATGTTGGTGATGCGGACCATGTCTGGGTCGGGGTGAGTATGCAGCTACGGAGCTGTTTTTTCGGGCAAAACATACCATGCTGGGGGATACCCTCGGTGATGCAGACGACGAGGGGGATCTCGGCGGCGATGGCCTCCTCGATGCCGGCGGCGGCCAGAGGGGGGCTGTTGATTGGGGGGTTAATTCCGGAACCTTCAACTTCAAGCTTCTCGCGGCGGGCGTGGTGACATACGGGACGAAGATGGCGGTGGCAGAGGCGCCGGTCTCCTTGACGGCCTCGCTGACGTTGCCGAAGACGGGGAGACCCAGGTGCTCCTGGCCGGCCTTCTTGGGGTTCGTTCCACCGACGACCTTGGTGCCTACACGTCGGGGGAAGAGAGATATCAGCCTCGGGATTGATCTTTTGCATGAGAAGCGCGCGAGGGAATGCGCAATTGCTTTTCGGGAAGCACTATCGCGTACCGTAGTCGATGGCCTGCTGGGCGTGGAAGCTATCAAAGGAGTTGGTGTTAGCTATATATCGCGCGGCCATTGCTGCTTTGGTAGGCCCGAGCCAGGGGCCCGCCTCGGACTCGGAGAGAGATAACAGCAACACTTACGTTCCCTGCTTGCCGGTGAAGCCCTGGTAGATGACCTTGGTGTCGCTGTTGATGCGCAGGTTGTCGATCGTCTTGGAGTAGGGGCCGGCCTGGGAGACGCTGTAGGACCGTCTGGCGGCCTGGTTCAGCAGCTTGCCTGCCGGGCGCATCTGTCTCGAGAAGGACTGCATGATGGGCTGTCTGTGTGGTTGCAGAAGGGGGGGAAAGAGAAGCGCGACACGGACGAGTGTGTGGCGCAATTAAAGAAAGGTAGGCAATGAGTGATGTCGGGGGACGGAGGGGAGAGTGGCCGAGGAAGAGAGTCGAGATAGCACCACAACGGAAAGTTGGAGTTATCAAAAAACAGACAGCTGCAGCAATTCACGTCACTTTCCGAAAAAGAAGGGTCGAACTGGCACCAAGCAAAACTTGAACCGAGCTCTTTCGAGACAATCGGGTCTGCAGCGTGAGCCACGGGGCCTGCAGCCCGGGAAAACCCGCGCCAGTCGGTCGGCGAGGATGTTCCGACCGAGCCAATGGGAGGGCCAGGGTTGAGCACGGTCAGCACCCCACGTGTGGCGCAGCATTTATGCCGCCTCAGAGGGAAAAGTGTGGCTAATTACCCCACCATCCAGGTCGACCTGCATCCATGGATTCGACGGTTCCTCCAAAATTTCCAAAAGTGAGGGACGTCAACTGTGACTCCGGCGGCGCTTTGAACTTTGACGGTCTACTAAAATAACAACTCCAAAACGACCAGACGACCGACAGAACGACACGAAAACCCACGACAACATCCCCTATTTTTACACCACCCAACCGCCCAAGATGGCGACGGCGACCGTCACCGTCACTAAGCCGCGCACCAAGACCGACAATCTCCCGCCCGAGAACGAGCGCTTCCTGCGATGCTGTGCAGATATCGCCAACGCCCTGATCGAGGACCATGAGGCCGTCCGTGACCCCAAGAAGCCTCAGAGGGATCTCAACCTCAACTCCCTGCGCAACAAGTTTGCGCGCAAGCACAAGCTGGCCAACATCCCGCCCTTGACGGCCATCATCGCTGCGATCCCCGAACACTACAAGAAATACATCCTCCCGAAACTCATTGCCAAGCCAATCCGTATGTCTCTTCCCCCTTTATGCTTCGACAGGCAGCAAGACTCACACTTTTCAGGAACATCCTCGGGTATTGCCGTCGTCGCCGTCATGTGCAAGCCTCACAGGTGTCCACACATCGCTTACACCGGCAACATCTGCGTCTACTGCCCAGGCGGTCCCGACTCCGACTTCGAGTACAGCACACAGTCCTACACCGGATACGAACCGACATCGATGCGCGCTATCCGCGCCCGGTACGATCCTTTCGAGCAGGCCCGCGGCAGAGTCGATCAGCTCAAGTCTCTCGGCCACTCCGTCGACAAGGTCGAGTACATCATCATGGGTGGCACCTTCATGTCCCTGCCCGTTCCTTACAGGGAGGACTTTATCGCACAACTACACAACGCCCTGAGTGGGTACCAGACGTCGAACGTGGACGAGGCCGTAGAGGCCAGCGAGATGAGCAACATCAAGTGCGTCGGCATTACGATCGAGACGAGACCGGACTACTGCTGGCAGCCCCACCTGACAGACATGCTGCGGTACGGCTGCACGAGGTTGGAAATTGGGGTGCAGTCGCTCTACGAGGACGTCGCGAGAGACACAAACCGTGGCCACACAGTCGCTGCCGTCGCCGAGACGTTTTGTCTCGCCAAGGACGCCGGCTTCAAGGTCGTCAGCCACATGATGCCCGACCTGCCGAACGTGGGTATGGAGAGAGATCTGGATCAGTTCCGGGAGTATTTCGAGAACCCTGCATTCCGAACAGACGGTCTCAAGATCTACCCGACCCTCGTCATCAGAGGTACCGGTCTGTACGAACTGTGGCGAACAGGCCGATACCAGAATTACACACCAAACGGTCTCATCGATCTCGTCGCGAGGATATTGGCGTTGATCCCGCCATGGACCCGTATCTACCGTGTCCAGCGTGATATTCCCATGCCACTGGTCACGTCAGGTGTCGAGAACGGCAACCTGCGCGAGCTGGCGTTGGCGAGGATGAAGGACTTCGGCACCACGTGTCGAGACGTGCGGACGCGCGAGGTCGGCGTCAACGAGGTGAAGAACAAAATCCGCCCGAACCAGATCGAGCTGGTGCGGCGAGACTACACGGCCAACGGCGGCTGGGAGACGTTCCTGGCATACGAGGACCCGAAGCAGGACATCCTCGTGGCGCTGCTGCGTCTGCGGAAGTGCACCGAAAAGTACACCTACCGCGAGGAGCTCGTGGGCCAGCCGACCAGTCTCGTCAGAGAGCTGCACGTGTACGGTACGGCCGTGCCAGTACACGCGCGCGACCCGAAGAAGTTCCAGCACCAGGGTTTCGGCACACTCCTGATGGAGGAGGCGGAGAGGATCGCGAGGGACGAGCATGGTAGTGAGAAGATTAGTGTCATTTCTGGTGTTGGTGTGAGGAGTTACTATGCCAAGCTTGGTTACTGGCTTGACGGGCCGTACATGAGCAAATGGCTCGACGGCCGACCCGGCCCGGAGGAGGCTACCTGAGGGGAGGTTTCTGATATGCGTCGCTGAACGCTCAAGAAGGTGCTTGAGGCGGGCTAGGACACTGTTGACGAATGCTGGACGCTTAGAGTCCTTGCAACGTCGGAGACACTCGAGATGACAGCCAGAACATTCTCGGCTTACCCAACGCCTCCATTACTGCCGTGGCCGGGACGGTTGTGGTGAGTATGCAAGTTCATCAGGAGCACCTTCACTTCTTAGCCTGGGCGGCCAACTTGGCCTCCCACTCGTCCAGACACCGGAGGACCCCCGGGGCCGCAGTATCCTCGAGCGTCATGATCTGGTCGATAGTCATTGGACGAAGAACATAGTCAGACACCGTAGCCCTGCTCCGCTCGTCGGGGCGCCCAATGCCAACAGAGATCCGCGCCCACTTGGCGCCGGGATAGTCCCCCTCCCGCAGCTTGCCCGCGATGCTCTTGATCCCGTTGTGGCCCCTGTGACTGCTCCCCCACTTGCGCATCTTGACGACCCCGAGCTCCTCCTCCAGGTCGTCGTGCACCACGACCAGGTGCAGGCCGGCCGGGTCGTCCTGCTGTCGCGCGAGCTCCCTCTGCCAGGCCTTGGAGGTGAAGGCGCCCGAGACGTTCATGAGCGTCGGGGACTGCACGAGGGTGTACTTGTTGCCGCGGGAGGCCTGGCAGGACTGGCCGAAGGCGTCGGTCTTGTGGAAGGGCGGCTGCGCGGGGAGGAGGGCCTGGAGGTGCTTGAGGGCGTGGTGGCCGGCGGAGTGGAGGGTGTCTTTGTAGGGGGCGGGGTTCCCGAGGGAGATGAGGAGGAAGCGCGGGTTGAAGAGTTTTTGGGTCGTCATTTTGGGTGGTTGAAGGTGTTGCGATGCGATGAGGTGGTTTGGACTTTTTTTTCGAGAGAGAGTTGGAGATTGGAGCTGGAGGAAGAATTGGAGGTGCTGATTGGAGATTTGACCTGTATGCATAACGTGCATAGCGTGTATAGGTGGGGTCGGGATTACAATTATGGGTTATGCAAGGAGCTGTTGCTGCCAGCCAGTTGCTCTGGACAACATCTGCGACTAGGTGACACCAGCTGTACTTGCAACGGCTACAAACAGAACAAAGATAATGATGAAACAGCTAGATGGTCAACTGCCCAGGCAACAAGGTGGCTGTTGATAAGAAGAAGAAATGTTTAGGGTTATTAAAAGGACTTTGAAAGAAGAAAGAGGAGTGAATGAGTCTGAATTTTAAAAGCTGTAAGTGAGTGAAAGTTAAGTTATGAGATCAGATTAAGCATAATGTGATGAACAATTCACCTGAAATTCTGCTGCCTCTAAGTCAGCTTAATGCTCATGAAATAACATCTCATAAATCACTCGGTACACGGCATTTGCGCCCTCCGCCCAGCTGCACTGCGCCACACCTCATTTGGATTTAGGCTCGCCAAATTCACCATTCAGCACCTGCAAGGGGCCAAGACCCCGCTAAGGACGTGGCGCAGTCTGAGCCTCTGTCGCTGACGTCGGTTTGCTAGCAGTGCTGCCCACTGCCCACTGCCAGTAGTCCCCGTCGTTGGGTTTCCCCAGCCTGGACTGATGAGTGATTCGTCCGCGCAATCAAAACCTCCAAACTCCCAATTCCAACCCTTTACAACTTTAACCTTTGGACGACGAAACGGCCACCCACGAGTACGGATCAAGAGTGATACCCTTTTTTTTATTTCGACGACCAAGACACCAAGTGATCAGTACACCGCTCGAGCACCCTTTTGTTTACCGATTTTTCCTCTCTACCTCGAGTTTGACTCAGCAGCGATTGAAGGAACCAGAGGAGGGCAGCCAAGATGTCGTGGGCAGGTACGCGAAACCGAGGACGGAACCCCGCGCGCCAACGACGAGGAGGGACGCGATCGGTGGAATAGGACTGACGGCCGGCCACAGGATTCAAGAAGAATGTCAACCGCGCGACGACGCAGGTTATGATGAAGACGGGTATGCCGCATTTCACCACCACCACTGACCCCCGCCATTCCTTACCGCCGCGGCTGACCCGATCTTGGCAGGGCATGTGGAAAAGACGAACGACCGAGATTATGAAGTCGAGGAAAGGTTGGAATACCCGGGCATCCTCCCCTACGATGTGCACCACGAATGCTGAGAATTCCCCGACAGACGATTCAGAACCATGGAGGCCGCCTCGTTACGACTGCAGAAGGAGGCCAAGGGATACCTAGACTCGTTGCGAGGTTCGTGATGCTGCTGAGCTCTAGGAAGGAAGGGGCCGGTGGGCTGACTGCTCGACAGCAATGACCGCTTCTCAGATGCGTATCGCCGAGACGATAGATGCCTTCTACGGCGACTCCGGCGCCAAGGATGGCGTGAGCAGGAGTTACAAGCAGGCCGTGGAGGACCTCGACGCCGAGACCATCAAGGCTCTCGACGGACCGTACCAGTATGGCTACCGCGGTATTTTCGCCGGACAATTGAGCTGACGACCTCCAGACAAGCGGTCCTCGAACCCATCTCTCGTTTCTGCGCATACTTCCCCGACGTCAACGAATGTCAGTCTCCCCCTCGTCCACCGAGCACCCCCTCGGCTGCTAACTCCGACCAGGCATTAAGAAGCGCGGCCACAAACTCCTCGACTACGACGCCCTCCGCGCAAAGGTCAAGAAGCTCGTCGAGAAGCCCGACAAGGACGTCACCAAGCTGCCCCGCGCCGAGAAGGAGATGGAGATGGCCAAGGCCGCCTACGAGCAGCTCAACGAGCAGCTGTCCTCCGAGCTGCCCCAGCTCATCGACCTGCGCGTGCCCTACCTCGACCCCTCCTTCGAGGCCCTCGTCAAGATCCAGCTGCGCTTCTGCGCGGAGGCGTACAGCCGCATGGCGCAGGTCCAGCAGTACCTCGACGCAGACACGAGGGAGCAGTACGCGCAGGGACAGCTGGATCAGCGCGTCGAGCAGGTGTTGCAGGAGATTCGCGAGCTGAGCATCAGCGGCACGGTATGAGCGGCGGCTGGTGGGGTTTGAGGAGTTGTAATGGCGGATGGTTCACGGCCGGCTTGGGATGGGTTAGCGGGGATGGATAGATCATCCCCCCTAGGTCTGCCATACGAGGGTTCGCGGCCCTCATCTCATGTATGAAAATGACTTTCTTAATTATGGGTATCATTGCTTTTATCGTTGCTCATCCGAGCCCTTTGACCCCGTACACGTCCCTCAGTGTCTCCAATCATCCTCCCCGTCTATCGTGGTCATTTCAGACATACGCTCCGAAAGATGCTACATGTTCCATACCTCGATCACCGCCATATCCATCCCACTGGGCGGATCTACCTCCCGTGCTCCTCGACCCGACATCACTCCTCCTGGCCCGCGAATCAAGCCCAACGGACCCCTAGCCCTTGGCCCCATTCTGCGCGCCGAACAAGTCACTCAGGCTGAGCTTGCGCCCAATCGCCTGCATCGCCGGCCCCAGCTCCTCCTCCCTCGGCGGCGCCACCACTCCCCCGGCGCTCTCCTGCGCAGCAGCAGCGTGCATCTGGACCTGCTTAAGCGTCTCACTGATCATCGCCGCGTTCATCACGCGCGTATCCTCCTTGTCGGCGTGGATCCAGATCCCCACGACCTTATTCTCCGTCTCCTCCGTCCGCCCCTCCTGCTTCAGCCTGAAGATGTAAATCTCGTCCATGACCTCAAAGTCCGCCACGTCCCCGAGGTCCAGGATCACGTTCTCCAGGCCGCGGCGGTTCAGCACGAAGATGCAGGCGCGCGCGGCGGCCGGGGCGCCGGGCGGCGGGTCCTGCATGCAGAGGAAGTAGGTGCCCTCGATGCCGGTCTTGTCCCAGCCGGGCAGGGAGGGGTTGAAGGTGTAGACGACGGCGTTGGCGGCGATGGAGAGGGTGGCGTTGATGGAGGGGAGGTAGCGGCGCAGGACGGAGAGGTTGAGGTCCGTGTTCGTGCGGGTGAGGAGGGAGGGGTTCGGGGCGGGCGCCGGGTGGGTGTCGAGGTAGTGCGCCGCGTCGGACTCGTAGTCGGACTGGACTGGACGGGGGCCGGTCGAGGGATGGCGGTTGTGGCCGCGTTTGCGGGGGGTTTGGCGGGACATTTTTGGTGGTGATGGCGGGTTTTTGCGCGAGAGCGCGGTGGCTGGTCTGAGAGTGGTATCTCGGGGTAGTCGCGCTGATGGTTGTTCGTCTGGGTGACTTGTGCTGAGCAGCAATGGCTGTTCTCGTGAGGTGGTGGTGATGGTGGTTAGGTGATTGTGACAGAATCGCAAGGTGAGGCTGTGAATGAGGTCAGCTCCGTGGTGGATCCCGTCAGCCTTATCCGATACTGCTTATCTTATCACCTTTTCGCCCTAGGTACCTTACCCCGCCAATCCCAGCGGTGTGGCAGTGCAAAAACATGCGCTGAGGCCCCTGCCACCCTCCCGGCGTCCCCCCTGTCATTCCATCTCAGCGCTGTGCCGTGCAACCTCGACCCCGAAGGACGTCACTGATGCCGAGGGGACTTTCGACCCTGGACCGCCCTGGCTGGACAGGGCCGGAGTCACTCAGCGTCACTGCAGAATAGAACCCTGCGTACATCTTCTTCTGCCTCAACATTTCCTAAATCACCAACTCCCACGTCTTCGTCTTTTCAACTTATATCACCGCTGCTATATCTACCCCGCTGGTTTCTGCGTCCCCTCGACGTCCTGTCCTTCCGACTCGTCCGGTATCTCTCCGTCCGGGGGGTTTCATCCGTTTCTTCGGGCCCTCCTCCCTTTCACGCATAACCATCGCCATCCTTGTCCGTGACCTCACCTTACGACGACAACGACACGCATCCACGCCCCGGAAATACGAACATCATGCGCCGGACGCCCCCGGATTGATCGACCATTCAACCGAAAAAAACAAAAAGACCCCGAAACTACCGACCTGTCCCTGCCATCCCTTGCGACCTCCATCCCGCCCTCGCCGTTTAAACCCTCCCGACCCTCTCCAACTCCAGACTCGAACACCTCCCAGAGCATCTCTACTGAGAAAAGTGGCCGAAGCAAAGGCAGCCAAAGCCTCGCCCCCGCGATGGCGCCCTCCGAAACCATCCCCTCGACGACCTCAGACCCCGTCGATCTCACCTCGACGCCCCAGTCCCTCGCCCGCGCCGTCTACGCCCGCCGCGCCGAGTACGTCCGTCCCCACCGTATAAGAGTCAAGATCGGCACATGGAACGTCGCCGCGTGTCCCGGCACGGATAAGGATCTCGCGAGCTGGTTCGTCGACGGCTATGGACTCGACGCCTCCCTCTCCCGCCTGAACGTCTCCGATCGCGACACCGTCGAGACGACGAATACCGTCCCTCCCACGCCGACTGTCGATTGCAGGAAGTCGAAGGAGGAGACCGGTGACGAAGATGGACCGAATCCCAAATCGCCAGTCACCGCTGCGCCCCCGAGCGATATACATCTCGTCGGGGGTGACAAGATCGGGCTGTATATCCTAGGCCTGCAGGAGATTGTCGATCTGAACATGGCGAGAGATTACATGAACCGGATGTACTCCGACCCTGGTCCCATGCAAAAGTGGAAGGACGCTTTGGAAGAAGCCATGCCGGACGGTTACGAGCTCGTCGCCGCAGAGCAGATGTCTGGTCTCCTGCTGCTGGCGTACGCATCCCCCGAAGTTGCTCCCACCATAAGCAACGTCAGCACCGTCTCCGTCGGCACGGGTCTGTTTGGGTACCTCGGAAACAAGGGCGCAGTGACGACACGGATGCTGCTTGGCGAGACGACGCGCATGGTCTTCGTCAACTGCCACCTCGCTAGCGGCGCGGAGCAGACGTACTTGGACCGGAGGCTTTGGGATGTTGGGCAGATTATGTCGCGGACGCAGTTTGACCCGATTAACCTCGCCGGGGAAAATGACGCTGAGGCGGAAAAGATTGGTGACGAGGACTTCGCATTTTGGCTTGGGGACTTGAACTTCAGGGTTGACGGACTGCCTGGGAACGACATCCGCCGGTTGCTGTTGCTCCACACCCGTGGGGAGTACGACCTGGACAAGAAGGGACGGAAGGTCATTGCGGGCGAGGAGGTCTTGGTGGTGAAAAGCTCGAAAGGGGGCAAGAACGAATACAGCGACGACGATACGTCTACTATTGAGACGACGCTGTCGTCGGAGCCAAGCGATGCCGAGTCGTCGAGCTCATTACCAGATCCAGACGAGTTTTTGCCGGACCCTAGCGATGATCCTGCGTCGCTACAGGCGACCCTCGACTCGCTACTACCTCATGATCAGCTGCGGAGAATCATTGCAGAGAAGAAGGCTTTCCATGATGGCTGGAGGGAGGGGCCGATTACTTTCCTGCCGTCGTACAAGTATGACGTCGGGACCATCAGCCTGTTCGACTCGAGCGAGAAGCAAAGGGCGCCAAGCTGGTGCGACCGAATTCTGTACAGGACGCGGAAGGACAAGGAGGAGTATGAGCAGAGAGTGAGGGACAGCGAGGAGGCTAAAAAGAGAGACGAAGAGATGACGGCGCAGGGAATGGATCATGCGACGGACGACGAGAGCGTTCTTTTCGACTACGACCCAGACGCTGACGGCGATGAGCCACCACCAACGGGCGAGGCCGGTGTCGACTACGACGAGTACGACGAGGAGGATAACGAGCCGGAGGAGGTCATCACCAAGGAGGGCTTCACGGACAGGATACAGCTTGACATCTATACGTCTCATCAACGAATCATCTCGTCAGATCACAAACCGATCATATCTGTGTTTACACTAGACTATGACGCCGTGGTGCCCGATCTCAAGGCCAAGGTCCATGCGGAAGTCGCAAAGGAGCTGGATCGGGCTGAGAACGAGGGACGGCCGTTGATCACGGTAGTACTCGACAATCACGACCTCCAAGCCAAGGACGAAGCCGGCGCCACGGAACTAGGCGAAGCCGTGGACTTTGGAGACATCGGGTACCGCAGCAGACATACCGCAACTCTTACCATCGCAAACACCGGCCGTGTACCAGCGAAGTTCGCCTTCGTCGAGAAGCCAACTATTGAGGACGACTCCGCAAGTCCACCGCCTTGGCTCAGCACCTCGTTCAGAAGACCAGACCCCGATGCCAACGAGGAACAGCCCGATCTTGGCAGCGATGTCACCCTTGAGCCCGGCGAGACGGTCAGTGGCGTGCTAGAAGTCTTCGTCAGCGACATGTCCCATGTGCGCTCCCTCAACGACGGTCGATCAACGCTGGAAGACATCCTCGTTCTTCGTGTGGAAGACGGCAGAGACCACTTTGTCCCCATTCGCGCGTCCTGGCTCCCGACATGCTTCGGCCGTTCGATCGACGAACTCATTCGTACCCCGGACGGCGGCATTCGGAAATTCGTCAGATTCAGGGTCCCCTCGGGCTCCGGCTCGATTCCCTACGATCTAGACGTGCACTGCGCCGCGCCCAAGGAGCTGTTCAAACTCACCGAGGCGGTGGAAGTGATGACCTCTCGCGCGATCGCCGACGCGAACATGATCGAAGAGCACCTCATCCCCGGCGACAAGCCCGGCTGGCCGTTTGACGAGACCGCGTGGCTATTCAAAGACAAAGAGGCCAGGGACAGCCAAGTCCTAGCTCTCATCGAGGCCCTCGAGACAGACAAACCCCTCGTCGACGCCCTCCCTGTCGAGACGCCCTCCCTCTACCGCCTCGAAGTTATCGCCGAGGTCCTCCTCCTCTTCCTCTCGGGCCTCACGGACGGGATCATCACAGCCGCGCTCTGGGCCAAGATCGAGCTCGCGATCCCCAACATCGCAGCGACGTCCCGCTCCGCCCCCGAGATCGAGAACGACAAGGCCTCCGTCCTCGACATCCTCGCCACGGCGCCGAACCACAACATCGCCTTCGTCTTCCTGACCGCCACCCTCTCCAAGGTCGTCTCGGAGCTCGCGCCCATCTCGCGCTCCGAGGTCGAGGCGCTCACGACGCCGAAGCCCAACCGGAGGAGTCTGAGTTTCAGGAGGTTGACGGGGGGCAACGCGGCTGCTGAGGCGGCGCTGGCGAGGCGGCGGACGAGGGAGAGGAGGGTCGCTGAGGTTACCGGTAGGGCTGTTGTGAGGGTTGGCGTGCAGGCTGCGGCGAAGGAGAGGAAGGCTGTTGAGGAGAAGGTCAGGGGTGTTATGGAGATTTTTGTGAGGAGGGCGTTGGAGGATGGGTAGGGGTTTTTTGCATATAGATGGGTTGAATGATACCGATTTTGTTAACGTGAAAGTTTTCGACTTGTTGAAGGGGTGTTTGGTGAGGTTGTTCTAGCTCGGTGTTGTCTTGGCACAGTACTACATCTTGATGCTCGCAATATTTAAATGGTTGCCCCAGATCACCCAACTGGTAGGTCACCACAAAATCAAGTTCGGTGTTCATGGCCTTTGTCCGCGTCTGCATTGCACGTTGGCACAGCTGGTCCAGTACATGTGACGAGCAGGACTAATCGTCCGTCGGCTTGGGTACCATGATGCTACAGTACCCGTCGTCTGACATCGTCGTCTGTTGAGATTGCGTTCGAATACCCCACGGGCGAGATGTACTCATTCACTACACAGTGTCTCTCGAGCTAGTCATCTTGGATGGAAGTGGGGAATCACGGATCACATGCAGTACCTCGACTACTTCACATGAAGCAGTTAATTCACAACGGCCGAATTGCGATCGTATCGTGCTGGCTTGGGCTGGTCACTTGATGAAGCATGATGGCTGTTCTTTTATATAGATGAACTCTGCCGGTTGTCCCTGAAGAGGCCGGGATGGAGTGGTATATATTGACAGCCTTCTGCACACTTGCAACACTTCCGTCAAACAATTGTGATTCCAAAATCCGTTGTGTTTATGAAACACGCGTCCGAGCCTCTTTAATGAAAGAGGCGAGGAATATGGTTCCATGTCCGTTGAAGTAAGATGACGTTGCATCTCGCGTGCCTTGACTTGGCACAACGTGGGCGAAGCTTTCGCTGTCATCCGTCGTCTTCGTCGTCTAGTATCGGGGTTTGGCCATTGAATACTTTGAAGAGGAGATGATGCCGTTGTCTTTCTGTATGTCTCCCGGGAGTGCGTGTGTGAACTCGTTGTAAATGTCAAAGCTTAATGCTGGAACGACAGGTAGCTGCAAAATCAATATTGACGCGAGCAGATGAAATTGTTGTTGTTGCCCACCTCTGATCTTTCCGTAATATCTCGACCTTTATATTAGCGACGTCCTATGCTACTTCTGGGAAGAAGTTGCTTTAGTCAATGACGTACGGCATGTTACGCAAAGCTTAGAAATCTCCTATTGAAGCCGGTCTTTGGTACAGCTAGCTCGTTCAGCAGACAAGCCTTTGCCTCAAAGGCGCAGTATGATACTGTGTTCTTCGCCTGTGTTATGGATTCTCTTCTGGCTCAAGCGAAGAGAATGAATGCCGATTCTAGATGATTTTATGGGTGCAGCTAACAGGCCAACGTTCTGAATCTTCAAATCTTCGTCCGGTGATGTTGTCGTCAGGCATCTTTGGAGGAATGCTTCTGAATACTTCGGGGAGATGAAACTGCTTTTTCTATCCTTATTAGAGAGTACATTCCCCTGCTACGAACACCTTGCGATCTTCTTTCGAGATTGATGTCACTTGCCGAAGACAATGCGGCAACAAGGGCAAATGGATTGTCTTCGGTCCCTCATTCTTCCGTTCTGCCCTGGTATCAATACTCATTTCTCGTGAGCATTCTATCTATGAAGAGAGCTCCAGAGGGGTAGCGCCGGCAATGCCGTCAGGGGCTGGGAATCCCCGGACCCGGGAAAGCTGGTAGCACCTGTGTGACGTGGTACTTATTCAAGCCGACTGTGCAAGCGCAGCCTTGAATGATTAATCAATTGGCAAGGATGGGTATGTCGTGAGTTGTCAGACCCAATAATGATCCCTTAAAAATGGTGGTAAATTAGGTTGATCGTAACATTCAATGTGTGAGATCTATTTCTATTTGTCAATGCTGTTACCCGGCATCGTTGAAGTATACTCGGAAATACTTAATGTACCTGAAAGTCACCTTGTTTATAATAGAACGCCTGTCTGCATATGTCTACGACTAAACTTCATGATGCTCTTGGGGTCCTCTCATGCTTCAAGTCTAGGCTTCCAGGCCTCGCACTCTGTCGTTGACCGAAAAGCCACGCTTCAGCTCCGAGATGTGTCATTTATAGACGTACGGGCTGGGCAATGTCGTCTATGAGTAAGCCTTAAGGCGATTTATTCTTTTTTCACTCATTTCTTCGTCCAAGAAGGCTTTAACGAGAGCTGGGGAGTGGATCACAGCATCTTTCAGCCAGCTGCTGGTATAAAACTGATAAAAGCGTCAGGGAGCCGCTGACCCTCCGCCTTTTAACCGCAATCTTTCCTAACCCGACAAGCGTTTCCAGCCAAAACTTCAGATTCACCTAGCATGCTCTGAAATGTAATTTGTCAGTCTCTGATGGCTATTGTTTCATAACAATCGTTTACCCAATGTCCAGCTACCCTCTGTTGTCTTGAGGATTCATGACAAATACTTCTTGGGGGATAGAGGCGAACGATAGGGCTGAAGGATCAGGATCGGTTTTCCCGCATGCCACGTGCGATGACGAAATATCAGTCGGATGATAATAGGTTGGTCTATTCAGTAGCATTCCCCAAGTTAGGAATATCGAACGTTCAAGCACTGAAGACATTTGATTAACCTGTCGCTAACAATGGGATAGGATATTTATGTCCTATTCCATGCAAGCGGTCATTTCAGGGACTCAGCTTACAGGTGCCCATCACACAAGATTCCACTTGAGACACCAAACAGGAGACATTTTTTACGGAGGTAAGTTATGAATGCGTTAGGAACTTCGAGCGAAACGGATCATAGAATTGGGGATGCTCCTCAACGGCCGAACGTAAGGAAGACTTGTAGGAGAAAAGACAAAGAAAAAAAGAAACGAGGCCACTCGAACCGAGGGCCTCCAGCACCAGATTGATGGAATCACCAGTTCAGGGGTGTCTCGACTACCCCTCTGGGACTCATCCAGTGTCACTTGGTACAGTGTCGCTTGCACCGGTGCTGTTGGTGATTCTGGGAAGGAACTCCCTTAACTATCCTTCTGGCTACCGGACATACAAGGCAGGCAGAACCAGACACAGCATCTCCTTCTTTTCCTGCACAATCACCTTCAGGGTCGCTGAAAGAGATAAAATTGCTATATCATGGCTGTTGACAAACTGGATAGGTAGTCAGCTCGCTGACAATCGCTCATTACACCGATCACTCCTCCGCCGGAACATCCTCTTCAAACCCTTCAGGCTCCTCGTCATCAACCCCGGCATCCTGATACTGCTGATACTCAGACACTAGATCATTCATGTTCGATTCCGCCTCCGTGAACTCCATCTCATCCATGCCTTCGCCGGTGTACCAATGTAAGAAGGCCTTTCGGCGGTACATCATACTAAACTGCTCCCCGATACGTCGGAAAATGTCCTGAATGGCAGTCGAGTTCCCGATGAACGTAGCTGAGGCGGACATACCCCTAGGTGGGATCGAGCAATGCGCCGTCTGCACGTTATTCGGGATCCATTCGACAAAGTAATTCGAGTTCTTCGTCTGCACCGCCCGGATCTGATCCTCGATCTGCTTCGTCGACACCTTACCCCGGTAGATCGCCGAGCATGTCAGGAACCGCCCGTTGCGGAAGTCGGACGCGGACATGACGTTCTTCGGGTCGAACATCTGCTGCGTGAGCTCCGGCACCCCGAGATTCTGATACGCCGCCGCGGTCGTCAACGGCGCGAACCCGACGGTGAAGAAGTGCAGTCGCGGAAACGGCACCAGATTCACGGCCAGCTTCCTCAAATCCGCGTTCAGTTGTCCCGGGAAGCGGAACCCCGTCGTCAGGCCCGACATCACCCTCGCCACCAGCTTGTTGAGATCGCCGTACGAAGGGTGCGTCTGTTTCAGCGTCCGACGGCAGATATCATACAGCGCTTCGTTGTCGATGCAAAACGTCTCGTCGCTGTTTTCGACGAGCTGGTGGACCGATAGCGTCGCGTTGTACGGTTCCACTACGACCTCGGACACTTTCGCCGACGGGAGAACTGAATACGTTGCCATCATCCTATCCGGAAATTCCTCGCGGACCTTAGCGATGAGAAGGGTTCCCATTCCGGAACCCGTGCCGCCGCCGAGTGAGTGCGTGATCTGGAACCCTTGGAGGCTATCGCACGTTTCGGCTTCGCGGCGCACGACGTCGAGGACTTGGTCGACCAGCTCCGCGCCTTCGGTGTAATGCCCTTTGGCCCAGTTGTTTCCGGCGCCGGATTGGCCGTGGACCATGTTGTCTGGGCGGAAGAAGTCGCCAAGGGGACCGGATCGGATCGCGTCCATTGTGCCGGGTTCGAGATCGACCAAGACCGCGCGGGGGACGTACTTCTGGGCGGCGCCCTGGAGGACGGGCGTCATTATGGCTGATAAGAGACGACGAAAGAGAAAGTGGATATACCTCGTTGAAGTAGACATTGAGACGCTCGGCTTGTTGTGGGTTGTCGCCTCGGAAGCTGAGAATGATTAGTAGGTGGTGAGGCGATGTGTGCGAGCGCGGGTACTTACTATCCGTCCTGATCCAAACCATGCTCACCGTGAATGGTCTGCCTGGTTTTCGGGGAAAGTCCGTTAGTTTGGATCGCATACTAGGATGATTCGGAGACTGTACCAAAACGCAGTTCCGACTTGGTTACCCTTCGTCAAGTCAATATCAGCAAAGCCTCACGATGTAGCGAAGGGTGGATGACTTACACACTGGCCCGTCTGGATATGAATCTGTTGGATTATCTGGTTAGCAAGGTGGATACGTATGATGCTGCAGCCACTGGTGGCCGGCCCGAACGCTGCAGAAACAGTACTTACAATCTCACGCATGATGAAGTCGAAAACAGTAGGATGATTTGGAGAGAGTGACGACTAAATGGAACGTATGCCTCCAGATAAAGACCCGGAAGACAAAACACAAGCTTCCTTTTATCAAGAATGATAGCCCGGAACGACGTCGTACATGCCCAACAACCCCTAACATCTGATTCGTCCGGACGTTTCGGCCCCCCCGCCGAGTCTCGGCCCAACATCGCCCGGGCCAGAGCACCTCAGACAACATCTCGAAATGGAGCGGAAAGCGGATGCCTGCTCTGTTAAACGACTGCCTGTTGGCTGTTTCGACGCAGCCTAGAAGTGCACAAATGGCTGAACGGACCATATTTGGTAAAAGTCCGGAGGCGCTGGCCTATCAGAAAAGGTGGAAACTCCAATATTACAAATCGGCAATCATGTCGCGGTGCATTGTGCGACTCTTACGTGATGTGTGTGTCGCTGTCTAAAGAATTTCGGTTGCCACAGGAACGGATGCAACATCTTTTGTCTTTCTCGACACGCTTACTGTGATATGTAGATGCCTAGCTCTGCGCGCCGCATTTGCTCGCCACCGAGCCATTAGTTTAGGCACCTGCATAAGAGAATTCATCCGCCACTCGAAATCGAGAAGATGTGAATGTCATGATTGTTTAAAAATTCATTCTGCTTCATGTATCGAAGTGCATGGTCATGTCGCACCCCCTGAACTGTCCCGATAGGCGCCGATAATCTCGACCGATCCCACGTCCCGGCCCCGTCCGGGTTAATTCTCCACAATTGACCGCCGACTTCGGTCATTGGACCCACGTCCGGAGGCCGTGCACGGCGTATGACTCCGCGGCGAGGAAATTCTTTTCCTTTGCTGGAGAACTTGTTATGTTATGTTATTATTGCAATCACTTTTGAGTTGTGTCTGCTTGCACCGGAGGCTGGTGACTCATTAGGTGCCTCGGATAAGATGGAAGTAGGCAGGTTCCTTGGTCATCTTATCCCCGACGACTTATCGCCGATCGGTCTTAAAGGGTGAAGGCCTCGACGCGAATCTCTCTCCGCTTCACGGCTAGACTACAGAGACAAGAGCAAATGAACGATCCGGGACTCTCCCAAGTGTCAGTTCTTTATGAAATATGGTTTGTCCACGATCGCAAGGGGATGGAGCTGTTCAAAATCGGAGGTAGCTTGAACGGTCTGTGGCTCCACATTTCGAGTTCGTCCGAATTGCGGCGGACGAATCCAACCCGCGACGTTCCTCCGCTCCCTCACGACCTTCGTCCGAGAAGACTCGATCAAACATCACCCTCACATCACACATCTTCATCGGATCTCAGTGCCAGATCACACGAACATGGCCGCAACTGGCAGAGGCGACACCACCTCGAAACCCACCGCCTCGGAGCGGGCCGCTACTAAACGCCGCCAGGTCCGCAAAGGAACCCGAAGCTGCTGGGAGTGCCGCCGACGCAAGATCCGCTGCCTTTTCGACGAGACGGGACCCCGTGACACGTGTCGAAGATGCTGGCAAAAAGGCACACCCTGTGTCAGCCAGGAGTTTCCGGAAGAACACTTGCCACAGACGCAAGCCACCGCTGGCAACGTCGGGGATCGTTTGGGCCGGATGGAGAGGCTTGTTGAGCAGCTCTACCGGACGAATTCCACTGAGTCTGCAGCACAAGATACTCTTCCAGACCAAGAATATAGGGCGGCTTCGACGGCACCCTTGTCCTTGGGAACCCCGCAGACAGCCGTTGCGCGCGACGAAGATGATGCGCCATGCCAGAACGGCTCCGTAAGCCCGTCACTCGAGCCGTCAAGGCCACAGGTGCGTTGATGTGCTTGTACTAGCCATCGGTTAACTCGGCTGATATGTGGCAGCCTGTATCTCGAACAAAGTCACCAGAGCTCATCGCTGTTGAAGACGCGACACACAACCAAAATGAAAACTCCACCGGGCCTAGACTACCAGCCAACGCTCACCTGGCGGCTCTCAACAAGGAACTAACAGCTGCACTTCCGTCTGCAGAGGACTGCAAGGTCATCAACGAGCTATACTCCGATGCTGACCTAGTGTTCCAATTCATGTTAGCGCCGCAGGGCACACTGGAGAAGCTGGCACCAGAAACAGTGGAACAATTCGTCGCAAGCCTGTACCAGCCAATGCATCCCGTGGCTCTCGCTAAGAAGATGTTGACACTGGCTACCATGTTGCAGAGGATTCCTTCAACATACGCTCGAAGGTCCTCAACCTCGGTAACTCCTAGCCGGATCATGGAACGGCTCGCCGAAGCCCCAACATCTCTTGTATGCGAGAATAACAAGCTGATGGGAAGTATCGATGCTCTTCAATGCATCATTCTCCAAGCGGTATACCTGGCCAACGGAGGAAATTTAAGATTATCTCTTCTGGCAATCCGGCGGGCTTTATCAGTGGCGCAACTGATGGGAATACATCGGCCACACGATTCATCCATCATCGAGACAGTCGACCCATCGGGGCCTCCAGACACAAGGTTCATCTGGTTTCGAATAGTCTACCTTGAGCGTTTCGTTTGTCTCCTACTCGGACTTCCTGATAGCACAAGAGACTATTGTTCCTTTCTGTCAACGGAGGGGGTATCGCCGACGCTGCTGGACGACCATCCCCACGTACGACTGGAGCAGGTTCACTGTGCGGTAGCCTCGAGAATCATCCAAAGGAACCAGCAAGATACTTATTCCACCATGCTGGAGGCTACGGGTCCGCTCGACCTCGAAATGCAAGCCGCCGCCGCGGCCATGCCGCCTCGATGGTGGACTCTTCCCCGATTCAACAGCGACCCTGATAAGCCCCTGTCAGTGGTGCTCGAGAGCCTGCGGCTTTGCGGTCAAATCTTTCACTACTTCCTCCTCATCCAACTACATCTCCCCTTCATGCTTCGGCACTCGCGAGACGGGGCGGCTAGTAGCAGCAGGATGGCGTGCATCGACGCGAGCCGAGAGGTGCTCTCTCGATTCGTCGCCATCCGCAGCGCCAAGGAAGTCTGCAGCATCCCCGACGCAGCCGACTTCTTTGCCCTCATCGCCGGCATGACGCTTCTCTTGGCACACATTGACGCTCGCAGACGGGATCGAGGGAATGACATGCTGGCGCACCAAAGACATACCGATCGCGACAAGGTCGAGGAGACGCTGGAGCTGATGCGTGACGGGAGCTCCGTATCGACGGATGTGTTATCCATGAAGAGCGCGGATGTGCTACGTAACTTGCTCAGCATCGAAGCGCACGCGACGAACGGGTCGACTTTCACGGCGAGCTTGACACCCAGCACCGCATCGACACCTGTCACAGGGAATTTCGGGCCTCCAGATGAGGCTTCAAACTTGCTGCAGCTTAGAATCCCGTACTATGGGACTGTTACCATCTCCCCCGACGCGCCGCCCTTGCGGGAGCCTTTCAGGTTTGTTGGGCACCAAACATTGCAGGAGCAAGATACGTTTGGATACCATCATACCACGAGCATGGCTTTGGACCATCGAGATACAGCGGCGACGAATATTGCTGTCGAACAGAGCTTTCCACTTACCTCCGACCAAGGCCTGATGACGACCAGCAACCGACCACTACTTGCTGAAGATCAGGCTCTTGGCCCTGGGTTTTCGGCCCGTGTGGAAGACTGGACGTTCCAAGGCGTAGACGCAGCTTTCTTTGATTGTATGATAAGAGGTTTCGAAGAACCAGATTCTTGAGGCCAGAGTATATCTTTAAAGTCGCACAGAGTTGAGAATAATACAGAGACAACCTATGAAAAAACAAGAAGAGTTCCGGGTATCAGCAAACAGAAAGACGCATGAGTGACACCCTACACCACCACGATGGTAGGGCTGTCAAAACACTCGTCCCAAGTACTTTTTCCCGAAGCCCAAAACCTCTCCAACACCTCAACAGCTCTCAACATTGTACAAACCCCCAAGTCCCGACTCATAGCTACCAGCTGATCCACCACAAACGTTCTCATGTCAACACTGCCGGTCGACGCTTCAAAGCCGGCCACGATAAGCGGCCACAGGACACAGTTCTTCATAAGATAATCCTTGGAAGCAGTCTCAAGCAGCTTAATAAGGCGCCCATAGTGGATTGTCCGCACCGCTCTCCATCCAGCTGAGGAAGGCAGCGCCTTGAGACCTTGCAGCGACGAGATGGCATACACCGTGACGGCAGATTGGTAGGCCTGGCCCATGAGGAGAAATTCTTTCTTGGAGTCCTTTCGGGTCTCGGACCAAGCCTCGGGCGAAAATTCGATGATGCGCTCTAACAAGTCCTCTGCTAAGGATTGTGAAGTACCAATGTCTTCAGTGAGGGTGTTGGTGGCTATCAGGTGTCGAAGACGGTTGATGCGGATGATGTCGCAGAATAAGTCGACGGGGCATGGAAGACAAGGATAGTATCCCGTCTCAAAGAGCACTCCGACGGTTTCTATGGAGTTGTAGGTGTCAAGTGGCCCCAACAGATTATCTGCTGGGCTTGTCGAGTTTGCAAAGGTTTCGAGACTGTTATCGACGTTAATTCATGTTACGAGATTCCGCAAAATTCCAAGATGAATAGACGTAGGTAGAAACCACAAGAAACACCGACTAATCGTACCTGAACTCACATTTTGGGGAAGAGGAGCAACGGATGAATAAACGGGTCGTTGCGATACGCAGCCTCCAACCCGCCAATCATATCCACTAAACTTTTGAGGCCGTTCATATGGTGGTGCCAGCTCGAGGCGGTTGAAGCACCCATCAACTGCTCCTCGTTAGCATTAATGCTGGATCACGGAGTTACGGAGCTTTTGGGCCTGTGAACTGACATCTGCATACATAAAGACCAGCACGCTAGCTATAGTCTGACGGGAAGTGCGAATCTTTTCGTTGCTGAGATCTTTCTTCAACGCCTCTATCGCCGTCTGTCTATGTTGATGGAAACGGGCCCCAATTTCGACCATGTACGGATCGGTCTTCTTCCGTGCGAGCCGAATCATGCGGTGCTCGATGGCCATGGACACGAGTGCATGCAGTGTCGCTTTTGGCATGTAGCAGACGTATTGAGCCGGTACGACCCATGGGCTGGACGTCAGCTGGGCGTTCTGGAATGATGGAAGTACCGATTCGTTCCCTGCACGGATCGGATTAGTCTCTGTCAAGACGGGAGATCTCACAACCGCTTCCTCTGCTACGAGACCCTTGGAACTTCGCTGACGGTACGTGAGCATCCACTTACAGTACAGAGTCGCCTCAACGATGTCGTCGGTCTCCGTCCGGAACTCAAACCCTGGAAAGACGTGCATGAGCTGGTTGCTGGTACGTGCAAGTACCATGGAATCGGCGCCAGCGACCTCTTTCGAGCTGTCACTTGGCAATACTTTCTTCTCGGCAGGCTTCTTCCGTTTCCACGTGCGAGTCTTGACCTTGCCGGGAGCCAGCCACGTCAACGGCTTCTTGTCCTCGTAGCCGGGACACACGACGCCAGTGGCCTTGCATTTACCGCATACGGGACGAACCGAGTCGCAGACCACGCGACGCCGTTGACATTCCCAGCATTGCCGTCTCCCCGTGGAAGGTGGAGCGGTCTCTGAGACGACGTGCAGTGCCAATCGTCGTGAAGTCGCCATTGTGGTCTGATCTCGCAGAACCATGGTTGATAGTTGTACGTTTTGGGCTATTGCAGGTAATCCGGAACACACTTCATGCGCTTTTCTCTTTGGGGACGACTTCCTTAAGAGAAACTGACGGTCTCTGGGCTCGATATGACATCGGTGTGTTGGGGATGGGAGGTGATGGGCGGATCAGATGTCTTGGCCACTCCAATGGCCTAATCCGGTAAGGCGCGATGAATCCTTGGTGGTTGCGGCGCAGTCTGACGGCCGTTCGGGAATCGACCAACCAGCCATGGAGATTGGCTTCGAGAAGGCGAAGAACGCTGATCAATCGGAGAGAGCGTTGTGAAGCTTGAGATCTAATTCCCCGATGTTCGGGCGGAGATTTGGGCTGAATCTGGTGGCAATTATTTTGCCAAGGCTATCACGCCCAGATCTGCTGACTGCTCGTGAGACTTTCTCTCAGACTGGAAGATGCAATTGATAAGAGCTGAAGTGGAAGTATTGTCGCGGTGAATTGTGAAGCAGAAATGAACGTACATGCAACTGTTCAATCAGAGCTATCACATTTTCAATTCGCTTTGAAAGCTTTCGTCGAAGGTGGCCCTAATGATGAGCGACTCCACCTGAAATCCTGCGATAACTATCGCGACATTTCAAAGCCAACACACCTCAATCCTCACCACTTCATCAACCACGCTCAATTCTCATTTTCTTCATTCAAATTTCAGAAGATCAAAATTTGTATCAGTGAAGCTTGAGAATTCTTGCGAATTTAGCGGTATCCCGGGGATCTGCACTGAGAATCTGCTCCGCCATTTGTGGGCACGCTTCATGAGCTCCAAACGCGCTTAGCTCCACAACCATCACATCCCCGATAGTCTAGTGGTGAGGATATCTGCTTGTCAACGCCTTCGGCCTGCACGCAGGGGACCGGGGTTCAATTCCCCGTCGAGGAGTAATTCTTTTGATTTTTGACCTTTTTGCTCTGTGTAGGTGAGTCGGCGTGGTGGGAGTGAGTTGAGTGTGCCGTGCACGCAGTTGAATCTCGAGATCGCTTGACATCGCCACATCACTAAGCTTGTTGTTTATGGCCTGTTTATAACGATAACATTGTGTGAGACATGATCGCCAGCGTCGGTGAAATAAACCGCCTTCTGGATGAGTTCTAGCGTGTTCGGCATTAGGAATCCGACAGTCCATTGAGACAACGCGACATCTCACGCGTATGCGTGACGACCGTGCTGCCTAGAAGAGAAACAATCGCTGGACAGGCTGCTTGAAGAGATACATATGCCTCTAACGGCTCTTTTCTGAGACTCAAACATGTCCGACTCACACGCGGAAGAGCCGACCTGCTCGCGGGATGAAGTCGTCGCCGAGTTATCGTCCGATTACGAATTCGTAACCAACATCTTCCTGCCTCGATGCCTCCTTCAGCAATCCGGTACCCTCCCCAGGGCGGTTGGGAACATGTTGACAAAGACTGGCTGAAATCGCTCAAACTCGATAGGAACGATACAGTGCTCGATCTCATGAGGCATATCCCGTACATCAAACATGATGAGGAAGATGACTTCGATCCTCGGATGATCTTCGAGAGAACCACCGTGGTCGACTGCGCGGCAGAGAGAACTCTCGGTCCACTTCACGAATCGCAAAGAGACTTTCTGTTCGAGCCATTTGGCATTGAGGTTCCTCCCCATGTCCATGTGCTTGCCAATCTCCCGTCCGGTTATGACGGTCATAACATCTTCATTGATACGGAACGCGGGAGAGTCATTCTTGCTGACACTCAAGTTGGGCCCAGGCCGACCGACTTGTCACTGTTTGTGAGTTTCTTATTGGAATATTCTATGAACTTAACTAATGCTGCATCCGAAAAGGACAAAGGGGACTGGCTCGAGTACGCAACCTATGCTGTCCCTTAGTTCTTCTTGAAGCTGAAGAATGTGTGGAAGAATTTCAAACTTATATCTATCTACCTATCACGAGTGTCTGATGTACCATCTATTCTGTACATTCTATATACTTATACAACATCAATAGATTATCACCAGAAGACGATCAGTAGAGTTCGGCCCTCTTGACAATCGTATTGTGAAGATCTATCGCGAAGAAGGGATCTCCACTAAAGAATACAATGGAGAAAGATGTATGGATAGGGTGGAAATATATCATGACCTGCAGCATTATGACAATAAGCCAGTGACAGGAAAAAGAAAACGCGACGAGATTTCGGAGTGAGTCTTACTTCACTAGGAACAAGCTCCCGCAACCTCAATACATCTAGGGAAATAGCGGCTTGAGAATGAGATCACCTCATTCTAAAGCACTTAGGCTAAAAGCAGTCTGCCTCAAGAGTCAATATGATTATATGCGAAATGAGTGAGATGAGATCGGGTTTATGGAAATGAAGAAGTAAAGGTGTTTAAAGTCAAGGGGCTCATCAAACTACTATCAAAGCTACATATTCGCAGAATTCGCCGATTCTAAACATCGGAGTTAGGATTTCGCTCAAGTCCGATCATCTGCGCCGATGGTTTAGTGGTAAAATTCTCCGTTGCCATCCAGCAGCGTCGGGGAGCCGGGGGTTCGATTCCCCCTCGGCGCAAACCTTTTGTTTTTGCCATAGATTCGTTTCTGTCGTCTCTGCCTCACCTGGGTTTACCGCTTCTTTTTGTTTTTCTCCGAATCCTTAGTAACGGGCTCTCGTGAATGGCTAGCCAATCTTTACGTTGGGAGAAGAAATGATATGTGCTGTTTGCTGCTGCTATGCCTGCTCCTGAGTACGGAGTAGCTTGACGTGTGAGATCGACCATCGTGAAGCGGAATTCGACACCAGGCCAAGAGAGTTGCCGGAGGGTACTGCATCCTGCCCCAGTCAGCCTCTCTCAGTTGTTTGGGAAACGGTGCTGGCAATCGCGTCCGGAAGTCATAGCTGAGTTGACTTTGAGGAACAGTTGAAGGTTCGAGTCCCAATGTTTGTTGTCCACAGTTCATAGCCTATTTTCAATTCATTGAAATGCGCTGTGCTTTTACCAAAATATTTGTCTAAATTAGAGCTGATCACCGATTAGTCAATTCTTATCTGCCCCCTTTCTAGTCTTTCTGATTCTTAATAACGTGCCATCTTGGCTCAAACACTTCGCAGCTCAAGCCTATCAGTGAAAACACGACATTCTGCCGGTCGGCTTTGTGTTGACGACGCAATCGGCACCACTGCTTGAGCAGCTGCAGCCATCATTTAAGCTCCAACTTCAGGTCCAAGGCCGCATCAGTGCACCGCACCCGAACGACATGAGATGAAAGTGTTACCTGAAGCAAAGCATGATGTTGCCGGCACTACGGGCAAGGCCAAAGGCTACGACAGCTCAGATGAACTCTCACTCACGTCTTCTCTGGCCTTTCATCCACACGGCTATCGCGCTCCACGAAGCCCACAGCCCACTGATTTTCGTTGCCCACGGGGACCGTGCTAGTGTAGACATTGACAAAAACCCAGTTCCTTGCAGCCCTGTTCAGAGATCCCTACTGGCGCTTGAAGAGGCGGGGATTGCCTTTTCTACCCACCGAGAGCTCACAGGGGGGTGCAGAGACCGTTTAAAACCGACCCTGAAGGTTGGTATCCGTAAGCCTTGAAACTTGTTGGTTCCCTCAGTGCCTCATCCCCGTTTACCTCGGGAAGCGGTCTCGGGAAAGCTGGCCGTCGCTGTCGTGATAAAGAGCTGATGGGGCGTGCTGACTGAGGCGTGGCAGGGCGGCGATGGTTTTGGTCTTATGTCCGAATGACAAGTCTCGAGTTGACGCCGGCGAGATGTGCGCTCAGACGTTTCTTCACAGGTGACAAGAATTCAACAACCCACTCCGGCCGGCCCCATGTGTCGTTCGCGGGTGCGACGGTCCAGAACCAGGATTCTCAGCCTTCAAATCATGCAAAGAAAGAGGCTTGCGCTGGCATATTGTGGATAATTGCGTGCGCTTTGACTGGAAGCAAAGTCTGGATGCGACGACTCCATCCAACGCCCGATTCTCCAAATCAAGACATCAGATCGTCGTCGGGGCGCGTGCTTGGAAGGTCACATGATGTCGTGGAGGATGTTGATGGCGAT
Source organism: Colletotrichum karsti (assembly GCF_011947395.1). NCBI lineage: Eukaryota > Fungi > Ascomycota > Sordariomycetes > Glomerellales > Glomerellaceae > Colletotrichum > Colletotrichum karsti. The sequence goes on from NW_024065942.1 coordinate 73,658, forward strand.
TGAGAGAAAATTGGACTTTTCATTATCATTATCCGTCGTAGTACCTGACTAACATCAAACGCATAACAGCACAATTCCAGGGCAGGATGGTTCAGTCGTTCCCTCCTCTGCCGGGTATCTGATGACGCGCGCAACTCTCATGAGGCTCCCCAACACCGTGATATGTGTAAGCTCTTTCCCGAGCTGCGTGTTCTTCTGGCGCCTCCGTCACGGCGACCGCTTTCCTGCCCTTGCCGCCGATGTCTCACTGTCCGCGTCGTCTTCCGAGACCCAGAATTCTGTTCTCTTTTGGATCCCCGGCTCCAGGGGTATGTCGCTGTGGTCGCTTTTTACTGATGGTCGGCGCTCTGAGCGGATGTATGTTTCTGTGGCGCCGGGGCCGGCGTTGTCGCCGCGTAGCCTGCTGTTGAGGTACGCGGATCGGGTTTGGGAGTTGGCGTACGAGTTGTTGTAGGCCGATGGGTGTGATGTTGGCGGTTTCTCGCCGAAGAAGTAGAAGAAGATGGAGCGGGATAGGGCTAGGTTTCCGGCGATGATGCCGAGATAGAGCTCGAGATTGGACCAGATTGCTGTTACGGCATAGACGTCTATTTGAAGCAATGTAAGTAGCTTGCCAAAAGTATCTCGCGTGGACTGCCAACTTACAACTCAAGTCGTTGGTTATCAGACCGAGCGATGCGGCTCTGGCAATACCGAAACCAGTCGCACTGTTCAATGTTTAGTGGTTGTCATACACGACGAAAGAAGGAGGCGTCTCACATCAACCCAAGACTCATCAGTCCACCAACTGATATCTTCGTTGTCAATGGAATCCGCACTTGCCAAACAACCGTAAGGGGCAAGAAGGAGCAGAGCAAGTCGGTCATGACAGAGTAGGCTAGTCATGTTAGCCATAATTCCCACATGTGCACCATCGCTTTGGAGGCCATCGACTCACCAATAGTCACGTAGATGGCATAAATCCGAATCTTCGCATCCCAGCATTTGCCCACTCCGGTCCAATAAGCATCGACGGGATCGCACTCGGCCAGCAAGATGATGATGACGCCGAAGTTGGTGACGAACAGTCCGCCCATTACCGTCCAGAGAAACCATTTCATCCTGCTCGAATCCTTGATGCGCAAGAGCAGCAACATAATCGAGCACTTGAGCAAGCAGACGCTGGAGAAGAGGAGGATCTGCCCGAACCAGCCCAGCATGTTGTTGTTGATGTACTGCTCCGTCGAGATGTACCACCTATGCCTCCCGTTGCCCGTCGCCCCTTGCGCACACTGCACACCGAACCTCACAATGCCGAGACTGGCGGTTATCGCCATCAGGTAATCGTCCCATCCTAGATGTCGTAGGGCGAAGCGCACGTACAGCCGCAGGGCCGTCGTGAAGATGACGAAGAAGATGAGCACGCCGGAGATGCCCAGGAGAACGGGGTTGACGTTCTCGTCCGGCGGGAGCGGATTCGGGGGGACGACAGGCGCCATCGTCATCGTCGTCGTCGTCGTCGACGATGGGCTGCACGAGATTCAAGAAGGGGGTCAGTTCAGACCTGGTAGCCTGAAAGCCAGGAAGCAAGGAACGAGGGTTGTGCGCGCGGAGAGGACGCTAGGGAACTGGGCCTCGCGCTGGAGATAAATGTAAGAGATTGAGGAAAGGGACCGCGCGGGTAGGACCCACGGGATGTGGTGCTCTACTGCGCAAGGCAAAGGGCTAGGAAAAAGATCGCCAAGGTCCGCTTTGAGATGGCAGCTCGTCTCGGCCCCGGACTTTGAACGGGGGCGCTAGGGAAGGGAAAGAGTCGGGGAATGCTGATAATAATGGACGTTGGTCCGTCTTAAGAGAGCTGCGACGAAAAAGAAATGACCCAACAAGAGCCGGCTGCAAGTCACTCAGTTTCCGCCGCACAGCCCGCATGCGAGGAGGAGGAGAAAGGTCAAGGCACCCACGGTGCATGCGTCTCAGAAGAGCCAGACTCGGAGACCCAACCTGTTCATCCGGCTGGCTTTGCGAAAGGGTGGTGACGATGCTTCGATCTTGTTGCGCCGCGTTGTGTGGATGGCTCGTTACCGTGTATCCAGACTGCTGGGCTTCAGCTAGGTCGGCATTTGGTGTCACCTCGGAACCGTCATCGAATGCTAATCACGGGAGCTAGAGTGGTGGTTGCGCGTGGCGTGTTATTGTCTCCTCCGCGTGCCTGAAGGAGGCATCGACTTGGACTTGGCTCGATGAAGATACAATAGACAGACCCTTGAAAAGAAAGTCTTGCCCTGGTCTCATGTTGTGGATGGCCGGGCGAGAGAGGCGACAGCGCTTCTTTTTCCCCTCCTGGCCTTCGCCATGCGGCCATCCTGCCATCGATTCAAATTGAGTTTGAGTGGCCTCCATTTTGCGGCGCAACCTGTTGGCTCTGCTGAAGATAATTTGCTGGACATCCTGGACCGTTGTGGAATCCTGCATACCTGCGCCGCGGCTGCACGTATGACAGGGCGTTATGTCCGAGGTTGAGAGAGAACTTGTTGCGCAATGTGCCGCAAGGGGTATGATGACTGCCAGATTTGTGGATTTCACCAATATGACAGAGCAGGGCTGCCGAGCTGATTCGAGGCAAAGAAACGACGATCACCCTCTCATTTGACTCTGTCTATCCGACCCTCCCGTCAACTTTCACATCGACAAGACAGTGTTGGCGATTGACCTTGAGACAGATCTGGAAGCGAATTTGAAGCATATCAGAAAACCGGGTGGCATCCACACCTTTTTACACCACTGAGAGCTCAGGGAATGAGAGTTTTGGTCATGGTGAGGGAGGCGCCCGAGTTTAATGGTCGCAATGTCGCGAACATCAGGGGAATCCCAGGGGCACCCCGTTCACTCCGAGGATCGTGCTCCTGAACGAACATCCAAGGGGGACGGGGAACGCCCGGGAAACGCCGTGGTCAATGCCTCCAGGCGTGAGCTCAGGGTGGAATTCTTCACAATTTACCAAGACGGATGATTTGCCCAGACAAGGACCGGTCAGGTTGTCGGATGGGTCCGGCAGGGGAATCCTTGAGTCATGAACCCTTCCCCGGGACAACGTCCGGCCGGCGGTGCTCCGCAGTGTGAACGGTTTCCCGCCGGAAGAGAAACGTCGATGGCACGGTAGCATTCGCCGGGCACAGCCAACGCGCCGGCGAAGGTGAGCTTCGTCTTCTTCTTCAGCCGTCCAACCGATTGTGCTGTTGGAGTAAACACTGTCACGCTCTCTTCACGGCATGCGCTGGCCGCAGTAGCGTCCGTAGTCCGGGTCTTATTAAGTGCTTACTATATATGCTATGCCGTCCAACCCTCCAACTCCCGCGTATCTCTAGTACTTTACGGATACACGATAATGGCCGACACCCCACCAATTCTCGCCGGCCCTTGTGCCGTTGAACTTGGCGAGCGGCGACCTGGGGCGGAGACTAGGATATTTGCTGGGCCGCGTGGCTAGTGATCAGCACATTTTGGATGGACGATATTACCCGTGGTGGTCTTAATATCCGTGCTATCGATTTGCGACTTTTATTCGCCATCTTGTGGGACGTACAAAAAGCTCAACTCAGCCCTTTCTCGCTGCATGTAATGCATGGAACAAGGCACGCCACCGTCTCTCCAGCCAAGCGTGTGTCATACAGGAGTGTGCGTGTTGTTGTGTGTTTCCAGGAAGGCCTGACGTGCAGATATCACGCACATTGGTTTGAAGCGATTCCCCGTTTCTGCGTGAATACCCAAAATCGCTTCGAAACGTTATCGTTGGTCCCCGTTTGCGGAAAAAGATCGCTGCATATCATCTTAGCCATGCTTGTCAAGTCGAGTCTCGCCCTCGCCGCGTTCGCGGCCCATGTTCTTGCAGCTGCTGTGCCGCAGCCCTATGGAGACGACTCCCACGATTATGTAAGTTTCCAAGTCCATTTTAAGATCTTTCGTTGCTTTTCCCGACGGGATACATGGCTCGCTTTGTCCTCGGATTGATTTGATTGTAACCTTGGGCAACGTTCCGACTGGACTCAACACACTGACCCCTTCAACCAGATCGTGGTAGGCGGCGGTACCGCCGGTGTCGCCGTGGCTGCCCGCTTGAGCGAGGGACTCCCTGACTCGAAGATCCTCCTCATCGAGGCCGGTCCCGCGGCGTGGGATGAGCCCAAGATCAATGTCCCCGGCATGAAGGGTTCGACGTTGGCTACCAAGTACGACTGGAACTTCACGACCGTAGCGCAGCCAAATGTCAACAATCGGGTATTCTCCGTGAACCGTGGCAAGGTCCTCGGAGGCAGCTCCGCTCTGAACCTGATGTCCTATGACCGGTCTGCCTCCGCCGAGTATGACAGCTGGGAAGCCCTCGGCAACCCCGGGTGGAACTGGGAGACCATGATTGCCGCGATGAAGAAGTCCGAGAACTTCACCGGCATCAACACGGACACCTACGGCTCCGAGGGCGTTGGAGACAGCGGTCCCGTCAAGGCCGTCATCAACCGCATTATTCCCGAGCATCAGAACTCATGGATCCCGACGATGAATGCCCTCGGCATCAAGACGAACCTGGAGTCTCTCGGAGGAAACCCGCTGGGTGTCATGTATCAGCCCAGCAGCATCGACCCCACGCACTACAACCGCTCTTACAGTGCTAACGCCTACGTTCCCATTGCTGGATCCAACTTGGAGATCCTGTCCGACACAACCGTGGCAAAGGTAAACCTCGAGAAGGTTGGCAATGAGCAGCAAGCTACCGGAGTTACCCTTCAGGACGGCACCGTTATCACAGCCAACAAGGAAGTTATCTTGTCAGCCGGTTCCATCCAGAGTCCCGGGCTACTTGAGCTGTCCGGAATCGGCCAGGCCTCTGTCCTCAGCTCCGCCGGCGTCGACCAAGTCATCGACCTCCCGGGCGTGGGTGAAAACCTGCAGGACCACCTCCGCATTCAGAGCTCGTACCAGCTGAAGCCGGAGTACACCTCCTTCGACATCCTGCGCAGCAACGCCACCTTCGCCGCCGAACAGCTGGCCCTCTGGAACGCCGGCCAAGTCTCTCTGTACGACTACACCGGCAGCGGTTACACCTTCACCACGTGGGCGCAAGCCCTCGGCAACGACTCGCGAATGGTCTCCCTCGCCAAGGAAGCCGCCGGCGAGGACCCCAGCAAGGTCGACCAGAAGAAGCTCGAGTTCATGACCGACGCGACCATCCCCCAGCTCGAGGTCATCTTCTCCGACGGATACACCGGCGTGAAGGGATACCCGGCCGCCGCCTCGCCTCTGTTCGGCAAGGGCTTCTTCACCCTCATCGCCGCCATCATGCACCCCATGAGCCGCGGCAACATCCACATCAACCCCGCTGACGCGACCGGCAAGCCCATCATCAACCCGAACTACTTTGCCCACGAGCACGATCTCGAGGCTGCTATCCAGGCCATCAAGTACTGCCGCAAGATCGCGACTACGGAGCCCATGAGGTCCATTTGGGAGAGCGAGTACGAGCCCGGTCTGGATGCTGTCCAAACTGATGCGCAGTGGAAGGAGTTCGCTCTCAACACCACGCTGAGCATCTTCCACCCCGTCGGAACTTGCTCCATGCTGCCGAAGGAGGACGGCGGTGTTGTTGACTCCGACTTGAAGGTTTACGGCACTTTCAACCTGCGTGTTGTTGATGCTAGTATTATCCCGCTGCTCGTTTCTGCCCACGTTCAGACTGCTGTTTACGGCATTGCCGAGATCGCGGCTGAGCGTATCATTGCCGATGCTAAGCAGTGAACGATGAAATTCAAGAAGCGTCGGTAATAATATCAGTTAATGATAATAATAATCATCAACCCCATTCTCTCGCCTCTTGGTACACAGTATGATGACAAGAACGTAAGCTCAGAGCTACCGTCTCATCATTTCATTCAGAAGTGATGAGCATTATGATTTGTCACAAACAACATGCTTGGAGCTGTTCTTTTTTGCCTGCCATATAGTTTAATGCTGCCGAATTGGTAGTTCACGTCTGTTTTTTGGTATGATCTTGGAGCCTCCGTTGCTTTCAGACGCTATTCCAAAGCACCGGTCGATTACACATCGCAACCGAATAAAAGGAAGGCGAAGATGACCGCACCGGAGAAGAATCGAGAAGAATACTCACCGCGTAAGTTTGACAACAGAACGAGAAGGGAAAAGACCTCGATGCTCATCTCTAAGGCAGCGATGTTAGTTCACCCAAGATATGCCGGCCCAACCGTCACTGATCTGATGTATTCTTCACACCCAAAGAGGCTGTGATGAGAGCGAGAAGATTGATCAACGCGAAGCGGGCGTGCGGTCACTTGGGCGCGAGATGTCTGAAACATTTACATGTGTACAGATACACAAGTATTACTATATGAAAATTGCAACGGCTGAGCGCGTTGAGTAGAAATCCCAGCAACACAGCACCCCCAAGGCAGGCGAGTAATGAGCTGTCATCCATGAAGGCCAAGTTATTTTCAGTTTCTCTAGTCAGCTACTGTAGCGTCACACAATATACATCACGAAATCTTGCTCATCGAATGCGAAAGGTTGAAATGCTTTATTTACGATAGAAAAAACTTTATACAGAGTCTAGAAGAAAACATGTACGTCGAAATGGCACAGGGAGATTGGTACCAACCAACCCCATCACCTGTCCCGTGGCGTCCACTCAGCACTTGAGGGTCACCGATCTAGTAGTGCAGGCGGGCATGGCGTCTGAAGCGCATGGCCTGGCGAGCAGCGCGCTTGGTAGAGCGAGTGCACTTCTCGGTAGGAGCAGTCGAGTTGCTGGAACCGCTGACCTTGAAGGCGGCGATCTTCTCGGCAGCGTGCTCGGCAGTGATCATGATGATGGCCTGGGTGTTGCCGGTAGGGAGGTCGGGGTGGATGGAGGCGTCGACGACGAAGAGGTTGTCGGTGCCGTAGACCTTGGTGTCGAGGTCGACGACGGCAGAGCCGTCGGCCTGGCGACCGTCGTCCTCACCCATCTTGGCAGAGCCGACCCAGTGGTCACCGGAGATCATCTTGGTGGAGATGATGTCCTCGGGGGTGGCGCCAGGGGTGACGTACTTGAGGGTGGAGTTGCTGCCGCTGGTGAGGTCGAGCCAGTACTGGACGAAGTCGGACATGGCCTTGCGGTCCTCGGTGTCGATGAGCCAGGGCTTGGTGTTCAGGACGGTGTTGCCGGAGGCGGCGATGCCGAGCTCACCGACGGTGGAGGTGCCGTGGGTCAGGAAGGTACGGACGGTGATGATGCCGTTCTGCATGGCGGAGGCGGTGCCCTGGAGGTAACGGGTGCGGCCGTCGACGCCCTCGGCGGAGGTCCAGAGGTGCATACGCTGGGCGGCCTGGGTGATGGGACCGGAGCCCTGCTTGTAGAGGTCCAGGTCGCCGTCGACGGGGTCGGAGGCGATGGCGTTGAAGCCGTAGGCGGAGAAGTTGGTGGCGGAGTTGAACTGGAGCATCACCTGGGCGTGGTCCTGGAGACCGTGGCCGACGGGGAGGTCGATCCAGTCAGCCTCGGCGGGGAGAACAACACCGGTCTTGGAGGCGCCCTCCTTGACGATGGCCAGGGCGTCGGACTTGCCGATACCGGAGTTCCAGAGGATACGGGGAGAGGACATGGCACCGGCGGCGAGGACGACCTTGCCGCCCTGGTTGACCTTGATGATCTGGATGCTGCCGTCGGCGGCCTGGGTGCGGACACCGGTGATGGTGCTGCCGGTGCGCTCAACCTGGATCACCTTGGTCTCGAGCTTGAGGGTGAAGTTGGGGAGCTGCTGGGCGAAGGGCATGTAGGTACGGGCAGGGCCGGCACGCAGGTGGTCCTTGATGGACCACGAGGGGCGGGAGTAGACGGCCTTCTTCTCGTTGGGGGACTCGATAGAGTCAACCTCAGTCCAGCCCTTGCCGCTCAGGAGACCGGAGAGGACGCGGTAGGTGAGGTCGTCGTAGTACTTGCCGTCCTTGGAAGGCTCGGTGGTACCAGGGTTGCGCTCGTAGAGACGGTCAGCAGCCTCGGAGACATCGGCCCAGTTCCAGCCCTTGGGCCAGCGCTGCCAGTCGTGCTCGGGAGGGTGGATGAAGTTGAGACCGTTGATGGAGCTGGAGCCTCCCAACAAGCAGCCGGCGGTGGAGGCAGTGTCACTGCAGAGGCTGATGCCGGACAGCGCGGTCATGGAGCTACCGAGAGCGGGAATGTCGTAGGGAGTCAGGGTGTCGTTCCAGGGGAGAGCCAGGTCGGATCCCAAGGGGACAGTGTTGGCAGGACCACGCTCGATGAGGAGAACGCTGGCGCCAGTCTCGGCAATACGCTCAGCGGCGATGATACCAGCAGGGCCACCACCGACGACGATGACATCGTAGGTAGTGTTGGAGGTGGTGGGAGGAGTGATGGTGCTGTTGCCAGGGACGGGGGTGGTGGTGCCGTTACCGGGGACGGGAGTCGTCTCGACGGCCTTAGCATATTTGGACCACTCGGCGAACTTGGCAGATTTGGCACCAGCAATGTCAAGACCGAACTGACCGAAACCAGCGGAGTGGTAGTTGAGGGCACTGGTGGCATCGGCGGGGGTGGTAGGGCTGGTGTCGGAGAAAGCCCAGCCCAGAATGGGAGACTCGCCGGTCAGGGTCGTCGAGGCGGCAACAACGCAGCCGGAGCAGAGGAAGGTGTAGGAGAAGTGGGTGCTGTTGACGAAAGTACCGTTGGCGATGGGAACCGCGCTGACCTCGGTCGCGGAGTAGACGTCCGGGTTGGAGTAGGCGCTGCCCATTCTGAAAGAGGTCTTGATATCCTCGCCATCGGCCCAGGCCACGAACAGCAGACTGTTCAACATGCCTCCCTTCAGAGAGACGGCACCCCAGTTACCCTTCTCGGAGATGGGAACGACCATCTGTCCAATGAAGTCGGTGCCGGTGGTCTCGGGAACGGCGATACCGAAGCTGTACTGGTAGCTGTCCGGCTTGTAACGTTGGAAGTCGATTCCGGTCTGGGGGTCGGTGTAAGCCGAGGAGCGGAGCTGGGCGGAGGCGGATCCGGCGAGCCCGAGAAGGGCCGCGGCGGCGGAGAGTGTGCAGCGCATTTTGAGAATCGCGTGTAAGTTTCTTCTAGTTTCGAGTTTTCGGTTGTTTGGTTTGAATGAGTGTCTTGGAAGTTGTCCAAAAGTGAATGTAAGCTGTGCAGAGAACGAACGCTAACCTCTAGGGTCAACAAGTTTGTGAAAAAGAATGACAAAACACCGTACTAGCGGTGACTCGAAAAGGAAGGAATGCAGCGAAGATGCGGCTCAACGATCAGGAAGAAGAGTCGGGAGTTTGGCTTTGGTGCAGCCATGGAGTTGAAGTATTATATCTAGTCTTACCAGCCCATCCGTTCCAACAAAGTCTTGAGCACATCAACATCGGGTAACGCCCCCACTCAAGCAAGTTTCCTTAATCTCGAGTTGCTAAGGGGTGCATACCGATAGGCCGGGGTCCGTTGGCGCCAGACCGGGGCCCAGAGATTCTCCGTGTTGGTCTCGGTCTTCGGCAGACCCGCTTGACCCCGGGAAGCGCATCCTTGGGGCCGCTAGAATGTTTGACATAAACTTGCCTGCTATCATCTGCCAAGCGCGCCAACAGCGCGAGCTTGCGTGCAGTTTCAAATAAGAATCTCGTCATTGGCAGAGCTCGCAAACAAGGACCTCGCCGCATCTTCAGGCGCTGTCTCCCTATGACGCGAGACGTAATTTAGCAGCTTGTTTTACCTACATGTGAGAGCCCACAGCTGGTGATTGAGACGCCTGCCTGCAGGTCGAATCACGGCCCCTTTACTGGCCTCTGGGTCTGGGCCTTCACGCATCTTGAATCTCTCGGCTGGCTTGTTTGCTGGATGACCCCCAATGAATGATCGGATGAACTTACCGAAGAGGGGCTTCGGCCGAGTGGATAACGTGAACGGAGATGCTTCCAGGTAGCCGCTGTGATCCCCTTTCAAACGTGCAGGGAGCGGCAAGGTAATTAATATTCCAGAAAATCGTACGTGGCGGGCTGGTCAGGCTGGTGACAGCTCCTTAGGACGTCCCGTCAATCTAATGCCGCATAGCCGCCATCTGCCGTAATGATTTGATCTTGATCACTAATGCGCCTAGCCCCGATGGTGAGGCAGAGTCGTTGGCATCGGTAAAAGCAAACATTGACGGCTGAGTCGTCGATGTTGACCAACGATATGGTTCAATGTACTCGAGACTCTCCAACCGCCTCAGGTGGCTCTCCCCCATGTTTGGCCCATAATTACCCCTCATAAGCAGGAACACCACCTTCTCCATTGGCGGAATTTGTTTGCGCTTCTAAATTGGTACATGGATTGTGCAATTCATCGCGTCAAATTGCTCAAAATCCCTCGCCCCTGCCAGAGATCGACAACTGACCGGGCCTTTGGGAGAGAAGTCGGCAAAAATTTCTCTGAAATCGAAGCCACTCGGCCGTGTCTGTTTGCCCGACTTCGTTTGATTTAGACTGTTAGTCCGAAGAGCTCGTTATCCACACAGAAGACACGAGAGATTGAGTCCAGTCGAATCGCTACTTCATCCTAACTTTTGACCAAGATCTCTTGGCGTCTTGGCGCAATCTCTCGTCAAAAATTCCAAGTCCTGACCAAACCGTACAAAAGGAGCTGCGTCTCCCTCTCGGTTGCCGATGGCTGGGCACACAACTTTCGTCTTTGCGCTGAATTCAATTATGTGCAACCGACACGTGGCGTGGTGTTGCTATCGAACTCGCTGTGACTGGGCATATCCCGTCCTAAACTGAGCAGCTGTGTTCCCATTATCACCGGTCAACCCGTCCATGTCGTTACTCACTAAATGTGATCACACAGTTCAATTGAACATCACCCAAGTTTCAATCCCATACGAATGGCTTAGAAATACTGTCTGCTCCAGGTCTCAGGCGTATGCAGGTCTGACAGCGATCGGCCAAGAAGATCGCTGCACACAGGGGTTCATCTGCCAGCCCCCAACCAATGTTGCATGTGAGTATTCAAGCACAGATCGCATGTCGGCGGGCTAGAAATCAACTCATACAACAATAATAATTCCATCTCACATATCAGGCTTATGGCTGAAAGAATTAGCTTAGTGCGTTGTTGTGTATGTGTGGGGGGGTGGTGATGCTGTGACGCCAAAAGCTAAGACGCTTGGGGAGATAAAGCTCACCTATATCTTCCTATTACTGAAGCAGACATCTATGGTTCGACAAAATTAGCGACGCTGTGCCTATGTAAGTTACTATTTGATGGGTCGTGGACACTAAGAAATGCATTTCGCTACAGATTCTAGTAAGAGACATTGCACGAGCTTGATTCCCAGCCAGCACGACGCCATCATGGCTCAGTCATAATCACAAATCCTCACTCACGAGGCTCTGTAAATTCAACGTAATTGAAGTTCACAGTCGTTACTGGCTTGAGACCGCGTTACGGCATCAGCACATCAGCAAGCAAGTAACAAGTACTGGAACTGAAAGGACTTCAAGATTTGTGAGTTGACTACGAGCAGCTGTTCTTCGAATAGAAGGATGCTTGTCTCTAAGGAATTGTCGTCAGGAATATGAGTTTTGATGTGCGAAAGATGAATAGTCAAATGGCTATTCTAATCCATCGGCTATGCAACAAATGTGAGGTGGAAAGTATTGAAGTTTAGCTCTCGAACTTCGAATCAAGTCCTATCAATTGAGCGAAGGAACAATGAGGAGCCTCCAATCGTGTTTTGAGTTTGAATTGCACATTTGCGTCTATTTTTTCGAATCCCAACTCCGTTAACTCCTACTTGCTGAGCCGTGAGCTGTTATACCACCGATCTACTCGGGTTCATCTCGACCAGCTCCTCATCAGAATCCTCCTCCTCCGAGATACTCGGTTCAATAGCGTGATACTTGGCCTTACGAAACCATGCCCACTCCTTCGCAGACGAAACAACAAAAAGACTCGTCACGACACTTGCGATGCCTATCATCGCCAGAAGATTGACACTGTTTCGCCAAATAATCCAATCGAGCATCAGCGCCCACAATACCTGCGAGTAAATCATAATAGTCGCAGCCGATGAAGAATCATTCGCGATGCCTGCTGTCAGAAGGTACTCCTGATCTGCGTTTCAGCAAGTCGCCCTCCACGTGACGAGGGGGTCAAAGCACTCACCATCGTGAAACCAAAGATACCAAGTGGCGTCAATTTCAGCCATGCGATGGGATTCCGCGTGAGATTGATGCTCTTCATGAGGAAAAAAGATGTGGTGGTGAGGGCGACCACGGTCCAGGCGAAGTAGTTGACGCTGAAGAGAGGATGAGCCCTGGGGCCGATGCAGCGGATTGCAGTCAATGCGACCTGGCGATGGGTCAGTAGATATTCACCGACGTATTTGCTCACACTTACTGCTCCTCCGCACACACTGAGAAGGCCGAATCCAAAGCCCATCATGCGTCCCTTTGAATCGCCATCGGCGACAGTCTGGGCAGCGCTCATAATGGCAGCCTTGTGATCGAACAAGCCGTCCGGCTGCACGACAAGGATGACGCCGAGCAGCGCGATGAGAGAGCCGACCCGATCAACCACTTCAAAAGTGCCAAAGTCGAGATACCTTGTCAAGATCATGGCAGCAAGAGGACCGAGGAAGTTCAGGGCCGTAGCCTCGCTGAGCTTGAGGTACATGATGGAGACTGACGATACGTTTAGCTTCCGTCTATTGCATGAGAAAATGCATCGATATGAACTCACAGTAAAACCCGAATGCGCCGAATACGCCTGCTGCAGCCCTCAAGGCCAGCAGCGGCCTCAATTCAGGAAGGCCCCATGGGAAACCGGTTGCCTGCGTGCGCCATAGGACTATCGTCGACCCAATGCCAGTGATGAGAAAACGAACGAACAAAACTTGAAATGGGTGTACGGGCTCATCGCCAGTCTCGAGAAACTTTGCCAAGCCGTTGAGTGCTGCCGCCGATATCTGCGAGGCCAAGACCAGCAGTGACGGCCTATGGCGCTCCAAGAATGAGCGATTCAAGGCCTTGTCCATTATTGGCGGAGGGAATGCATGGGATGATTGTGCTATGGCGAAAAGAAAGCCTCCCCTCTCCCGACCTCTTTGAGAAGCGTAAAATTGCTTGCGCTGCTTCAATTCTGCATGGCAAGCCGTTTTTCCAGCTCCGGGGACTATGAGAGACCTGATTGACAAAGGGGGCGAGGGGGGGAAACTCGTAAGGTTTCGGAAACAGAAAAGTCACTGTATGAAACGAACCCGTCGGTTATGCATTGGCCATGGTCGTTTGCTCCGTCCATCTCGGCTCCGTACGTGGCTCGGACCGAGTTAAAAAGGGGGCGCCCCCAATTTCCACATCGATGGACCGCCACTTTGCAATCCGGGGGCGGGTCCGGACTGACCGGAAGGAAAGCTCGGAGCCGGGAGTGGGTGGACCGGGATGCCGCTGCTAGCAGGTCCACGAGTTGAGGCAGCATCAAAGGACCAGGTGAGCTCAGAGAGAAGCTGCCTCTGTGTGCGGCTTTAGCTTGTCCGTGAATTATTCAGAGTTCATGCTGAGCTCGTTTTGCTTCTCTGAGTAGCGACCATCAATCGCAACAACCAACCAACAATGTCCAACCAATTCAACGCCAACGTCAACACCCAAACGACTCTCAGTCCTCCCAAGCCATCATGGGCGGACTTGGGACCGTTTGGGTTTCCAGGCTCAATCGACGCCAACGGGTATGTGCCCTACTTGATGGCAATCATTCTTGTTGCCTCGGTGATGGCGGTTTCGCTTCGCAAAAACAAGCTAGCTTCGTTTCCGGTCATCAACGGCAGCAAAAATGAGTATCTGCGAAACGGACGGGCCATGCTGGCCCGTGGAATGAAGGAGTACGGGGGGAAGCCCTTCAGAGTAAACACTGGTCTTGGTGGCGGAGTCATTATCCTCAATCCTACTGTTATGCCTGAAGTTCGAAATGATCAGCGATTTGACTCGACGAAGTTTCTTTTGCAGGTGAGCTCGTTTGTGAAAACAAGGAATTTCGTACGAAGCTGACGGACTTTGTAGTATTGGCAAGCTGGAATCCCGGGGTTTGAGCCGTACATTGCGCTGGGAACTGAGATCCTGCACAATGTGATTAAGTGGAATCTTACTCCGGCGGGCATCTGTTAGTTTGATGTCCAGTGTGCTTCTGACGATACTCGATCACTGACTTGCGCAGCCAAACTCAACAAACCGTTGTCCGATGAGGCAGATGCTGCTCTGAAGGACATTCTGACTGACAACGAGGGCAAGTAGACCCACCAGCGTTACGACTGACGAAGAGACTAACATGAAGCTTACAGAATGGCATGAGGTTCTTCTTGGAGATGTCCTCATCCGCATTGTGGCGCGAGTTTCTTCCGTCATCTTCTTGGGACCTGAACTGTGCAGGAACCCTGACTGGCTCAAAATCACGGTCAACTACACCAACAAAGCTACAAACGCAGCCAGAGTCCTCCGCAGATGGCCTGTATTCCTGTACAAGTACATCCACTGGTTCCTGCGCGAGTGCCAGGAGGTCCGCGTGATGGTGCAAGAGGCCAGAGAGACAATCGCGCCCATTTTAGAATCGCGGCGCGCAGAGAAGGCAGCCGATCCCAGCCTCGAGTATCATGACGCCCTTGATTGGTACGAGTCGGCCGCGAAGAAGATGGGTGTTGACTATGACCCCGCAGCCCAGCAGCTGGGCCTCTCCGTCTCAGCAATTCTCACCAGCAACGACCTCATGTCGCAGAGCATCATGGACCTCTGCAAGAACCCTGAAATGTTCGAGCCTCTGAGAAACGAGATTCGCTCAGTTCTGGGAGACGGCGGATGGAAGCCCACGACTCTTTACAACATGAAGCTTCTCGACAGCGTGCTCAAAGAGACTTTGCGCCTAAAGCCAGTAGCAGCCGGTGAGTTCTGGTCCCCTGATTCGTCATCATCTGAATGCATCGGGCAGTTTCCAATTCTGACGAACCCGGAAACTCTCGGATAAGCTTCACTGGAATTGCGTTTACTGACATGCGCGTGTAGTTGGTCTGGGCCGCCGAGTCATGTCCGAGGTTCGCCTCCAGGATGGCACTGTGCTCCCGAAGGAGGCGGGAATTGCCGTCTCAGCCGAAAAGATGTGGGATCCGGAGATCTACGAGAACCCGCGCACTTTTGACGGCTATCGCTTCTTGAGCATGCGGGAAGCTTCGGAGCAGGGCGAGAAGACGGCCCAGCTGGTCAGCACTTCGCCTGATCATCTTGGCTTCGGGCTGGGCATCCACGCCTGTCCTGGGCGCTTCTTCGGCGCTAATACCGTCAAGCTGGTCATGTGCCATCTTCTGTTGAAGTATGACATCAAGTTGGCCGAGAACAGCAACACAAAGCCGATGGAATTTGGGTTTTCGATGCTGGCAAATCCCACCGTGAAGGTTCTTGTTAGACGGAGGAAGGAGGAGGTGAACTTTTAGAGCGCCATACTTCACATTAGTCTGTATAGTGATTCTCTTTCATAGCTGTGATCGTCGGAATTTGACAAGGGGTCAAGCAGGATAGAGTTGAGAGACAAGACTGGACTGCAGCGGGAATCCAAACTATAAATCAGCACAGCTCTATGAGCCAATCATCATTTTCATATTGAATCAATTATTATGCATCAGCTGAAAGAGAGTTGACACTGAACCTTATTACTCCGAGCACAACCGCAATGCGTAAATCATCCCACCCTGCCACTGCACGTATGATCGAAATCCTCCAAAGACAGCAACATTTTCCATCATGAGTACATCACATATGACAATACGAGATGTGATATCTCGCTTGACATGGGTTACCCGAGACAACTGCCGCGCCATGGATAGATAAGAGTCGAGAGACGTAAGTTTCTGCCAAGAATCACCAAAGAGGTCACGAATTCGCGGCAGCGGCTCGCGCCGGTGACAGTCGGATCAAAACTCTGTAAAAGACACGGCATACCATCAATTCAACAATCCTAATTGGGCCTCGTATCACCCTTGCATGTAGTCTTGTTCTTGTTCTTATTCGCTAAATATGCCGTTGATGCTATCATTCTTGTCGATGCCGTCGTTATGTTGCTGCCTGCTATGCCTATGAAAGTGCGCCACCCGTATCTAATTCGCTCGAACTACTTGAACCAATTCCAGATAATGATCTAGCAGGGAAGCCTCATCGCTTTCCAGGCTGAGTCTACCAAAGAGTCCTCCGCAGATAGCCAAGTAAGGCATAGCAGTCTTGCGATTTCCCTTCTCGCCATTCACGAGATAGTAAACAATGAAACAAAGCGAGACCAGAAGGAGATGTCCCATGTCACCCCATCGTGTGCTTGGGGAACCAATGTCCCTGTTGAAGTGAGCTTCTTGGCCAGGATGGAGTCCGTGGGCATTGATAACATACCTCTCCAACCCCTTTTCCCAAAATAGACCACTATTGGCAAGCTTCACCACAGCAAAGGCCGACTCGGCACATCGCTCCATACACCGATCTCTCATCTGGCCGGCGACGTTGGATAAGTCCCCGTCATCTGACGACAGGGGTGTGATCCAGGGACAGTGAATGAAGTAGACCGCGCGATGATACATGCAAAAGATACGAAAAGCTTTCCGCAACAGCCGGTCGTCCTTGATCCCCTGCAGTGTCTTGGCGTTGTGCGCCTCGTTGAGAGGCGCGGGCAATCCCGTTACCCACTCGTTGAGGACATGGCAACTGGCCTGCAGCCGATCACGCCGATCGTAGGCTGACGTGGACTTGTGAAGTGCGCGGGGGCTGTACTGAAACTTCAGTACCGAATGCAACAACTCAGAAAAGGTGTAGGACGCTGCGATCATGTCATCGCCCCGGTCGAACGACGGGAACTGGCTGCCCCAGCCGAGGTCCAAGATCTGAGAAAGATCAGTAATCTGAGCTAGGAATGATGATTGGGAATACTCACAGGAAGCATGCCGTGGTGAATCGCGTACTCGGTCTCAAGGCTGTAGAGAAACCATACGCTTCTTTGTGCCAACTCTTGATCTTGCTCACTCATGTTTGGCTGTTGACCCCTAGCCGTGTGCACCAAACGAAGATCTCTTGCGCAGCATACTGCCCCGGTGATCTGGTCCCATACCAGAGACTCGTCGCACATACATGCTATGACGGCCTATAAGCTATTAGTCAAGGCTGCGTTCAGTGTGTGTCGCGGAGTAACCTGACCATAAGAAGAGTAGTCTGTCAACTGTTAGCTACCGACCGCAGTGTCTGAGATATGTGGAAGAGTGTACCTGAAGTTTCAAAAGGCTGTTTGGGTAGCTACCAATCGTCTTGTAGAGTCCGAGGGCAGAGGCAAGCCGTTTCTGGGCTTCGCGTGTTTCCTCAGATGTTGGCGATGTTCGGCTGCGCTGGCATGTGGTGTAGTACCCAATAGACATGATTGCTTCTGCAAATGCCACGGACAGCGAGTTTGCATCCGATTCGCGGGAATCTTTGATGACTTGATCCACTGTTTGTCTCGTCAAGAAGTTGCTAATACTGCATTTTTCCTGTCAGCCTGGTCTTAGTCCATTGCCAAAGACGTTCACTCACGGACAACAGTCTTCGAAACATGCTGCAGAATGAAGCAGTCAGCGATTGAATCGGGTTGAAAATTCTCGCGTGCTTACCATCGCAGTATCGCGCCATGGTGATATCGCTATCAGGGAACCTCCTTGAGCGGTCAAGTGAAGCTTTACTTGGCTGAACGACTTGACTTCCGCAGAGCACCCTCTTGAGCCCGTTCACAATCTTGATCATCTCAGTCCTGTGAGGCTCTTTGCTGCTGCGAGCAATGTAACTTGGAAGGCCGTATAGACTAGATGCCGCAAAATCAACATGTGCCGTGGCGTCCGTTGGGCTTGAAGCCTTCTCGTTGGTCTCAGATGTGGGTTGTTGTGAGCCGTTGGTTGCCTCATCGAAATTGAAGAGCTGAATATGAGTCAGCTAAATCGCACAGAGCAAAAGGAGTGAAGAAAGTGCCCACCATGTCATAGTCGGGAGGGCTCGCCGTCTCTGGTCGAGGTGGACGATAAGGCTCCTTCGGGTTCGCGACCGGTGGAGCTGGAGAGGCGGAATATTTGTTGTTGTCCAGCATGGGAGAGAGGATCTCAAAGTTGAAACCTGCCGAGTTGGAGTCTGACGGCGTTGTCTCAAGCAGCTCCATGAGTTCATCCTCTCCCGGCAAAGGGAGGTTCAGTATGTTCTCATCATTGCATCTGGAATCTCGATGTGTTTCTGGCATAGAGAATTGGAGTAGACAGCTGAGGCCGTCAATTTCGCCCCTCTCGTCGCCGTTACTGGCGTCGTCGGTTGAACGGGGAGTGAGAAGAGTTGTGTCACATGCAAGCTGTTGCCATGCATCGTAGGGTGGAAGATTGTCGTTAGGATTGATGTCGAGTCTTCGGACTTCGGGCGGTGCTCTGTTATTGTTCGTCCCTGGTGCGCTGGTTCGACGAGGTCGTGGTGCCAAAGGTGGATAGTAACAAGCTTGGCCGTTACGCTATTTCGATCTCGTCAGAAGCCGTCACGTAGTATGATATCGTACACTGACGTACATCGCAGTTCAGACACGGATCTGCTCCATCGCCTTGAAATTGTCAGGGCTCGTTCAGTGAATAAGAGCTTTGCCTCGTCAACTCACATCGAACTTTCCTTGACCTACACGCCTGGCAGGCGCCTCTTCGACGGGTGATTCTACGCATGATGATGGATCCAAAAAAGGGATGACAGCCGATTCGCCTCAAAGTCTTCTAGAATGTCGACGGGAAGGCTAACGGAAGTTGAGCAAAGTGTATGCATATGAAGACGACGACCAAACGGGTGGTGCCGCGCTGAATGCAAGATAGACTTGGTCTAAATACTATCCAACCTAAGTTTACTGACGGCTGAAGTGGAATATTCTCGTAAAGTTTACACTTGGATTGATTCGGACGGTGTTGTACTTGACTAGATATTTGCCAAGCAAGGAACCAGCCGCGATAAGGCGCTGGCTAGGGTGGCACTTCTGTCAAAAGACGGAAACCCTGTTTTCAACGTGTGAAGCCGTCAAAGCTTTCTCGAGTTGTGAAGTCTGCGCGGCAGTCCCTGAGATACCAGACGGTTTCGGCCGGGACCAGCTTTCAGAACAGCTCAGGGGTAGCTTTCTCAAAGTACAGTGTTATTCTCCAAGACCGGGTGATAATACTCATGCATTTACTCTTTTTAACTTTTGGTTCCCCTCACCGCGTAACGCTGAGCTGGTTTCGCACCATTCAGCTTGTCTGCTCACTATGGTGATATGCTTTGTGGATGACTCGCCCGAACCCCGGGCAGACGTGACAAGGATTGCGAATCCCAAGCGTCGGGACCTAGAGCCGGGACGCAACCCCTCATAATTGTCTCAACCATTCGCTCGGCTCTCAATAGGCGCGGGGTACACATCTGACTTCAATCGTATCCACGGAGGAGCTCACTAGTCTCTCGTCTACCCGCTCACATCGACCCCATCAGAAGACTCCCAAGTGAAGTGCGCGTTCAACGCATGTCAAAACGTGGTCGAGTTCAAACTAAGTTTCGTTTCATTTTCTTCCCGTTCGTTCCTCAACTTGGGATTGTCTTCTGAACTCTGAAGATGCTATTGAGTCATTCACAGTGAAGCGACAACAGACAAACTTCCACTAGCTTTCATCCCACTGAAACCTAACCTCCAGTGTTGCGTGGCAGCCCGGCGGAAGACCAAAACGAGCGAATACGTTCGATCACCACGCGTGATTTAAGGAGCGGGCAATCAGAAACTTCAAACCTTATGTAATGCAACGGTGAGTTGAGTCAGGATCTTCATGGCCTTCAGCACCTTCCGACTCGGTCCAGGGCTCATGGCATTCTCGTCGTCTCATCCCGCTCGTACCGAGAACATAGGATACCCTGTGAAGCTTCAAGAGATGCTCTCCCTTCTCGGCTTGTGATCACAGCCACCAGACTAGCAGACCGAATCCGAAGATCGTCGCTGCAGGACCTCACACCGGTTGTGATAATAAGAAGCCGTAGTGGAACCCCTTGCTCCCACTCGGAATCACCCATCATTGACTCGGTTCACTCCAGATTCCCGATCACAAGGAACTCATTCTTGTCACCCCAGAGACGCACATACACGCTTACACGGCCCAATCCCTTGTCAAAGATGAGCGCACCCCTTACGGCTCCCCAGCAGGATGTCAATCATCAGCCCAAAGTGGCCATTGCCAAAGAGGCGAAGCACTACGTTGACCACCGGCCCCCATATCCGGACTCGATGTGGGAACTATGGACGAACTACCATCAAGGACCTCTTACAAGCGCTCACGACATTGGCTCGGGAAGTGGCAACGGCGCTGAGGGGCTACTGACCTACACGACTCCACAAATAAAGCATGTCGTGCTCACGGAACCCCGCGATATCAACATAACCGACTGCCGTGCTCGGTTCAAGGACCGCTTCCCTGGGACCGAGTTCACCTACCGGACCTGTCGTGGCGAGGACCCCTGGGTTGCCCCCACCGGTTTGGACCATGTCGACTTCACGATGGCGTGCGAGTCTCTCCACTGGACCGTTCTGGAGCCGACTCTCAACAACGTTGCCAACAGCCTCCGGAAGGGAGGCACTTTTGCGGCCGTCATCTACGGTCCGTTTCCCGGTATCACCAACAATGCGGTTGCCCACGCAGCTTTCAAAAGCTTCATAGGAGAGCACGCCTCCCATCTCTTGAAGCAAGAATGGATGACCGAAAACTGGAAGAGGGCAGCAAGACAGATGTTCCATGGGATGGACTGTGTGCCCCTGAAAGACGAAGTCTGGCAAGATGTCAAGCGCATCGAAGTGAACTGCAAGGATGGCTGGTATGCGAAGGATTACGAACCGATGGAGGGCACCGAAGACCCCGTGGCTCACTTAGGAACATCTGAGCGGGTGTCGATCGAGGACAGCAAAGACTGGCAGATTACGGCTTCGGTTGAATGGCTAAAGCAATCTCTCGAGTCCATGCGGTTTGGCTTTACCGAGGAGTCTTGGGGGTCCCCAAAATGGCAGGAGATAGAGAACGCAGTAGGAGATGGACCTCTGGAGTTGAAGTGGCAGGTTCACATGATCCTTGCCCGAAGGAGGGGTTAAGCATCCCCGGAAACCCACAGGATGCCGTTAATGAGAGCAGCGTATCCTGGCCAGAGTATCATTCTTCGGTGTAAGGGACTAGATAGCATCACAAGACAGAATAGAACGATGATCCCTCTCAGGACTGGTATCTTTGAAAACGCATGCATATCATGGGGTACATCGTTTCTCCATATTGTAACATAACATCGATTATTGATTTGATAAACTCTAAGAAAAAGGGGCCTGCGGGAATTTGTTTCCTTCTAATGGAATTGTATCCCACATCGTCGATTGACCGTCGAACGTGATGGATAGCTTACTTCCTAAAGAAACTTGATTGGGTGTTCAATTTAAACTCTGTTGTTGAACAATCTAGCCGCCAGTTTCCTCACTGCTGGAACATCAAGTGCCACTTTTCTGTTGTGGAATGGGACTTTACCCATCATTTACAAAGTGTAGTGGGTAAACTCATGTCCACAGTCTGGGATCCGACTCCCAAATCGGCTCAACTTCCCGAGTAAGAGGAAAGCTTATTTTCAAGTTGCACGGGTCTTTGGTCGCTTTTACTGGAGTCATTCCATATCCATGTTTAACATGATTCGTGGCACTTGGCCCTTGGGTCTTCCCGGTTGTGGAGTTGTCCTTTTATCTGAGTTGCTTTGACGATCGCTGGCAGGGTAGTAACGCCGAATAGTCTGGGGAGACTGGAGTAAGTTGGCAACTCTGAGGGGAGTTGGCTTTCAACGGGGACCTTGTAACCATCTCTGCATCTCCATGTTGGACCGGAGCTGGTTCCTTCTTCTGGTTGGCGTATTACACGAATTCTCGCTGAATTTTCGTATAGGTATCTCGCAAAGTTGTCGTTGAATGATCTCTCAAGGCGACAAGCTAAACGTGACGATTGGTAGGGAATCTCTTACGTCCCTTTTACTTATCTTCAAAACTCAAATGTGTAGAGACATACAGCAATCCACCAACAATGCTCCTTCATTTACATGTGTTAGGTAATTTCTACGATTGTTCCGCCGCAGGCGACACACGTTCATGTGATATTGTTGATGGCTTCCTCTCCTGAAAGTCTTCTAACGCGAATACGACTCTCGAACAGATTGCAAACTATTCAGCCTTGGGGTTTCGAGTGTATTGTAAGATAGATGGGCATTACTTTCCGGCCATCTCTTAAATCCAGCCGAAAGACTTTCAGCCACCTCCCACATTTCATCATGATCGGCTAGGCCGAAGTGTATGTATCACGATACCAAAGAGGCCAAATTCGGAATGTTCAAAGGAGACAGGGAGTTAAACGCCACGTAATAGCGTGTTCATATCGATATTCATGCCTTGATTGATTCTTTATCTTTTGGGGTATCGGTGAATATCTAATCCGTCTCTAGAAGTATGGCTCGTGGCCCGCTGAAAGTCGCGCAAAGTCAGAAAACAAGCAAATCGCTGAAATCATTACCCCAATATGCATCCGTAATTACATGAACTGAGCTCATCAAAAGTCGACAGCTTGCGCAATCTCCCCAATCTTGTGCCTCTCCTCATACTCCCAGCCCTCAGGAACGTTCTCCTTGATATACTCGTCGAGGTTGAGATCCTGGCCGCCAATCTTGTGCCTGAACTCGTAGACAAAGTCATCAGGGGGAAGCAAGTCAGCGTCCTCGACCTCTCTCTTCTGGTTGCCCTTCTTCTGGTAGAAGGGCTTGCATGGCTCGTAGGCTCCCTTGTAAGTCAAAGCACCGGGGCCGGTGTAGGCGGCAACCCTGCTCTTGACACCAGCACTGTAGGGAACGGTCTTGTCGCCAATGGTGCTGTCGGTGTTGGCGGTCGACCTGGCAACGCACTTGCCCTTCTTCCACGCGGCGTCGTAGCCGGCAGTCCATACAGCAACCGGATCGACGATCATCTTCTCCGTGTAGAAGAGACGGCAGTTGGCCGCTTCATATGTGAAATGGGCCGGGTATCCGTTCACATCCTTTCGCGGGTAGGCGTTGCGGTAGTTGATGCTGCCCGACCGGATGAGCGTGGGAAGAAGAGGCGGTTCGCCCAGGTCGGGAATAACATCCCAAGCATCTTTGATAGCCTTGACAGCTTCGGTGTTGTTGGTCTTGGCCGCGTCCATGCTGGTCTGTCTGACGAACTGCCTCACATCCTGGTACTTGAAGACTTGAGAGCCTTCGACGCCTCCAATTGCCTGCATAGCTGCTTCCATGGGGCGACCACCAAGAGCGATGGTGCGAACACCTTGCTCTCTGACCATGAGTCCGGTGAAGATGGTGCAGGTAGATGCGCAGCTACCATCGGTGAGAATAACAATGTCCTCTGCGTCAAACACTTGCTCCTCATCGCTCGTGTCCAAGCCCAGGTATTCCGGGTCGTAGCGCAAGAGGTTGGTGACGTTCTGGGATCCGACGTATTCGGGACCGAAGAGGGCAGCAAAATCCTTGAAAGGCTTGCGCTCCTCATCGAAGGTGGAACCGATGAAATCCTTGTAGTATTTAGGCGAGGTTTCCTCCGCGACCCCTCCGATTACCTTGAGAGCCTCGTTGGCGCGAATGCGGTTTCCGTCCCAGATGTCGGTGGCCTTGGGGAACAGCTGGCTGTAAAGCTGGAAACCGGCCACGATGAGGCCACCACCGTTCGTTTGGACGTCGATGATGAGCTTCTTCTTGCCAGCTTTCTTGGACTTCTGTAAGAACTCGGCGACTGTGCGCTGCGCCTCAATGATCTCGAAAGTACCGTTGGGGGCATCGATCATCCAGGGCGAGAAGGCCAGGACAGCGAGAACGGCGGTGTCCTTGTAGCCTTCGCCGTCGAGGAAGTAACCGGAGATCCAAGAGTGCTCGTGGAAAGCGACTGGCTCGGGGTAACCGATGAGTGAAGTTGGGCTGGGCACCGGGGTGACAGGCGTGACTGGGACGACTGGGACGGTGGTAGCAGGGCTAGAACGAGCTGTGGTTGAAGTTGGGGGGCTGGGAACTTCGAATTCGTTGTGAAGCTCCTCTGCTGAGTTGAGAAACGGAACAGAAGACTTGTGAACTGTAGCATACAGCTTGTTGACGTATGTCGAACCGTTGGTAAACTTGATGACCTCCTGGTCCGGTGTACTGCCAGCAAGTCTGCCCGTGAAGGCACCATGTCCACCCTTGGCAATGGTGGCCGGATTGGGAAACATCATATTGTACTTGGCATCGGGGTCCTGGGTCTGGAGTCGGGCAGCGTGAGACTCGATGAACTCGCAGATTTCAATGCCATCGATGCTCTCGATATCGTAGACGTCGGTGTCGTTGACGATGGACTTCTGGAAACCGCTTTCGAGGTAAACTGTGGGAAGACCAGTAACCTTGTCGGCAACTGAGACGAGACCTTCATGGCTTCCAAAGCCGAAAACGCTCAAGATCGCCGGGTTGTAGGCAAAGTGACCGTCGGCAGCTTGGTAGAACTAGACCCGAGTTAGTGGTGTCCCTAGAGGACGAGCTTAAACTGATCTTACGATTTGCTTGAGTTCCAGGGCAAAGTCCAGCTGACTCTTGTACTGGTTCTTGGAAAGCTTCGCTCGGATCTGACCAATGCCAGCGATAACATCAACGCCAGGAATCAAGTATCCTTCTGGGGGGTTGGCGAGAATCTCTAGCGTGCTCTGGAATTGCAGGTATGGCTCCAAGTAGTTGAGAAGGTCCAAGTCCCTTTCCTTGTCGACGGGAACTGAGTATAAGCAATTGTAAGCCAGGGAAGGTGTGATGAAGGCGGCCGTTGCACTGGGATTTGCTGCCAAGTTGGACTCGGCGGCAGCCTTTGCAAGGCTACAGGCGTTGTTTGGTGCCGATGTCGGTGTAGGTTTGTCATTGGCATTGGCGTTGGCCTTCTGAGCCGCGTGTAAGTTGGCTGCGGTAGCCGTTCCGACGAGGGCAAGCGCCCAAGTGAGTGAAGACCGCATGTCGGGATGTTTGAGTGCCTCAGAGAACCGCTTCCGTGATCCGAGTTGCGTATTGAAGTGGGAGGTGGTGATTTCCAGGCTCACTGACGTCTTATGAATAAGAGATAGGATGTCGAGATGAGAAACAAGCCTACACTAGAGCGGTAGGAACTCATTTGGGTCTTATAAGGCAAGATGTTGACCGCCGTGACATACTCCTTAGTGTCGGTGCCATATTCAACGCGCCTGTGCTTACACCCCCCAGCCCCAATAAGCGCGTCTGGGGAAATCATGAACAGGCGAAAGGTAACCTTAACGCGACGGTGGGATGAGGCTGTGAGCTGGAGCCAGCCAGGCAGAACCGGCTCAGCGTAGAGCCAGGGGTTCGAGCATGGCTGACCGGGTCGACACTAGTCGACCTAGTGTACTGAGCTGGCGTCCATCGTGAACCCCCCACATTAGGCTGGAGTTTTTGACTTGATTAACGGCTTTAGCTTGCCGTGTATTCCAATCCTTCGGCATGATGCTCAATGTGGGTTGAGGGAGAGACCGTGACTTCGACGAAAGGCCCAAAACTTTGCCTGCTGCGGCCTCAAAAAACCGGTTGGGTAACAATCCCTCGCAAGCGCTAGCCTGGTCGACTGTTGACAGTAAACACCATAAGCCGACCATCTGAAGTATCAGCCGCAGAGGAGATGAGTGTTCGAGCTGCTGTATTGGCAGAGCTCATATTGGCGCGGGAAGATCGTGGCGTGTTTCAAGGGACGGCAATACAGAGTGAGCAGGGCTGCAGGGGTGTGGCGCGCTAGCACGTGGAGATGAGATCCTTTAGGATCGCCGCGATAATTTCAAAGACTGGAAAAAGAGGGCAGAGCTGAGCTGGAGCTGTCCCGACGTCAGCATTTAGAAACAAGGGTGGAAGGGGTTACTCGCGCCATAGACGACACTCAGGTCAGTAGGCTATTCCAGCTCTCGCGGAGGTTCACGGAGAGCTGTTCCGTGATGAGGTGAGCTTTGAGCCTGGAGCTGCTCCGCCGACGTGCATGTTGATGAGTCGGTTGTTGGAGTCCCGGTCGGTGAGTGTTTTCTTATTTTCGTTGAACTTCGTGGGAATAAGCCTTCTCCAGTCAAGCATCATAATATTGGGGCTGAGTTGGTGAATTCTAATCCACAGGCCCTTATTTCTTGACTCAAGTCACGAACTCTGATAGAGAGGCTTTCGAGAGCCAGAAAGCCGACGCAAAACTGAAGCTGCGAAAAGTTGGAAAGGCCGGGAACTCGGAATCGCCATGATCATCACAGATGGCCTCATGAACGAAAGAAAACAGTAAATTTCTGAGAGGTCTCAATGACGGAGTGGGGCCGGTGTCTCGGCCGTCCGGACGTGTGAGCCCGGCGGATGAGATGAGGTCGGAGGTCTTGAGAAGCCGACGCTCACCAACCAGCCCGTGTCGTCAGGGTTTTTCTTCCTCCATGTATACCTTATGCCCTGCACTCAGCTCTTGATAGGTCAATTCGTCGAAAATTCATGTTGAGTGAATGCTGAGATGAGAACATGAACACTCTCACTCACCGTCACTCAACGGAAGCTTGGAAAACAACATCACAGGGGCCTCCTTCGACTGTGGCTTGGCTTTCAGGGGCTTGCAGGCAGCTTTGCTGCAGCCTGCTGAGACCTATTTTTGACCCTGGCACGCGTTAGTCCATTTAGGTTGCACTGCCGATCTTCCCGACCCTCCAGACTACCGGAACCTGGCTGAACCGGTGTCCAGGCACCAGTTATTGTAGCACCGTGATGCTCAGCAATTGTTTACGAGCACACAGATCGGGTCTCATTTTTCATTGCTTATTTTCCCAAAGTCCCTCTTCAGACCCATTCACGGATTCTCTCATTGACTGGCCTGCGTTGGCAGTTGAACATCGAACCATTGTAGTGAGCGGCTGACAGTACCTCAGGTGTTGTGTACAAGCTCATAGGGACTTTCAGTGAGTGTAAGGAGTAAACCATCTCAAATTCAGTCTACGTGATGCGCATGAAGCGTTCTTGAAGAGATTTATGATCCTTCCGAACCATTCTTCGAGCCATCTCGCGGGCTTTCTTCCCACCATTTGTACTTCCGGGCCCTTCTCTATGTCAAGAATGACCCCCATCTTCCCAAGCATTCTGCGGGCACCGTAGATCTTTGGTACCTGTGCTAAGCACTGCGCCGAGGCTAATGGCAGCACATCAGACCAAACGTCCGCCACTGTGGCGTCTCCAAATTTCCCACGGGCGACCGTCTCAACGCCAAATGGCAAGGAGGTTACCATTGTAGAAGCTGGGAGGGCTCGGCACTCGCCATGATGAAATCCAGTCGGAGTCTCTGCATCGGATCCGAAGGGGCCACGGCAGCTCACCGATCCGGCAGCGGAGCACCCGGCCCCAGCATTCCGGCCGGCTGCTTAGCGAGACGGGACAGCTCATACCAGCACAGCCGGTCGGCAATTCCCATGAAGCTTAACATGGCAGTCTTTTCCCGTAGGGCTACGCTTCGCTCAAAGTCGTTACATCATTGACCTGATCAGCCGTTTCCTCTCAATGTTGACAGCAGGTCGGTCTTTGCTTTTTCCAGACAATCGTTGCGAGACCCACGTCACAGTCAACAAGAAAGCCGTTCGGCAACTATAGATCATGGACTAATCCGGCCAGCGGGACAGCTCCCGCCTGTTGCCATCGTGAACTTGAGATGATGGCGACAGTTAGAGATCTGAAATATTGATAAGCATGATCTTGGCATGGCATCCCCTCGCTTCGTTTCCCCTCATCGTCGATAGCAAGTGGTTCGCCACGGGTTGTTTATGTTTCCAATTGGTTAGAAATGGATCGGCCGGGAAGCCTGGATTTCGTTTCCGTTTTGTCGGGCGCCTCATTTTACCGTCGCAGGACAACGCGATCCTCCTAGCACACCAACCTTCCACGGATGATCGGCCGAGAGACTACATGCAGTACTGGCAAACCCTTCAACGATCTTCTAGGACTGTACGGTTCATCATTTCATGAGTCAATTTCGAGAGATCCAATCGGAAATAATTCCAGCGACGATAAACCCGCGTGTTCGTGAACAATGTTCATGAGCAGCAAACCATCCGTATGAACACCGACAACACCATGCCTGCTTCTATCTATGTCGATGCCGTTGAAGACATTTCATGTTTTGACGAATCTTGATGCAGGATCACTATACGATTGGCTCGTATGATGGGATGCATCGTCTACCACTTCAGACGCAATCTTGGCGGTTGCGGATTTTATACCGAAGCAATGTAGGTGTCATGCGCACTGACTGTG
This sequence comes from Colletotrichum karsti, assembly GCF_011947395.1. Taxonomy (NCBI): domain Eukaryota; kingdom Fungi; phylum Ascomycota; class Sordariomycetes; order Glomerellales; family Glomerellaceae; genus Colletotrichum; species Colletotrichum karsti. The sequence continues at coordinate 102,053 of NW_024065942.1, forward strand.
CTTAACATTTCTGCCAACATTGCCTGCAATATCTGATGTTTATCTTCAAGCAGGCTGGGGGTTCTGGACGTTTGGCTCTGGTTGGGGGTTTCGTAGATTGGCCGGCGTAGCCAATAATAGAGTTAGACTTCGGTCCGAGACGTGATCGCTGGAGTGTATGTGGCCCCTTTTGGACGCGGCATCACAGGCATATCGGTACGGACCCGCGTCGTGTGGCAGCAAACAGAGCAAAAGCGATGTCTAAAGGCAAGATTACTCGCTTCTCCGGTCACATGGTGTACCTGGGATAACCTTGAAGTCATCGACACAAGCAATTAAGACAGTTGATTATTCGCCTTCGAACGTCGTCGTCTTTAGTTGCCTGACTCGGCTTCTGCATCCTCAAATCACTCACAGCGCATCGTTGCATTCATCCAGCGGAAGAGAGTGATTGTCACTCTTGCGACTAGATCCTTACTTTTGCTTATCATCGAGTAATATTATTGATTCAACATGAACGGAGCAAGCTCCGGAGACGATGGACAGTCGGCTGTCCAGACCCTGAAGGTCCTGTACTCGAAGATCTTGTCGATTCCCGTTGAGGATGTCGACGACTGCTCCTCATTCGTCGCGCTTGGCGGTGAGTCGTGACATCCTATATAAACAATTGAGGCCATTATTGATGTGTAGAACAGGCGATTCCTTCAAGGCAGTGAACCTGTTCCAGAAATGCACTGAGCAGGGCTTGGTCGTCCGCTTTCAAGATCTTCTTCATAAATCGCTGGCCGACGTCGCAGCCTTTTCTCAAGCAGCCGCAGAGAATGGCGATGCCGGATCCTCGGGGCAACAGCGCGCGGGGAGAGATGAGACCTTCACTCAGATGCCAGCAGATTACGACTTCGGGAAGCTATTCGACGAGTTAAAGAGGAAGCAGGGTCTCAGTCCGGATGACGTGGAAGACATCTATCCTTGCAGTCCAATGCAGGAGAACATGTACGTCGGCCAGAAAATGAGTTCAAAGCGACTTTACCGGTCCCGCGGGCTTTTCGAATCCCAGTCAGGCTTTGATGTTGATCGCTTTAAGGCGAGTTGGCACGAAATCATACGTCGCCATCAAACCCTCCGCACCATCTACGTCGAAACAGCGGACCCGTCTGGTGGAAGACTGCTGGATGCGGTTGTGCTCAAAGACAAGCTGGGCCGAGTAATCGTCAAGAACTGCGACGATGTGGCCGAGGTTCATCGACTATTCCGCGAAGAATCCCTAGACGACGAAAACGACCAGGATGACCAACACCAAATCACCATCTACTCCGATTCAAAAGGGGCAACGCACGGACGAATCCTTTTTCAGGTTGATCTCAATCATCTCACGGTCGACGGCAGCTCTCTCATGGTCATCATGGAGGAACTGGTCAAAGGCTTGCGGGGAGTACCAGTCCTTGGACCGGCAACCGGTTACGGCAAGTACATCGAGTACCTCCAGGACGAGGTCGACGAAGATGCAGCTCTCGACTACTGGATCGACTACATCGACGGAGCTGAGCCTTGCTACCTTCCGACCATGAATGACAACCAGGGTGGCGATGCTGGTTCTTTTGAGGTCGTAGAGATGCCTCTCGATACGTCGCTGGAGGAGCTCCGGACATTTTGCCGCAACTTCAACGCCACGATATCGAATACATTACAAGCCGTCTGGTCACTAGTTCTGCACACCTACACCGGCGAACCAGACGTTTGTTTCGGCTACTTATCCTCTGGACGCAGCCTGCCCATCATCGGGGTTTCTGAGATTGTAGGTCCGATGATGAACCTCTTGGTGTGCCGGGTACGCGGCATAGACAATAAGTCGCTCGGTGATCTTTTGGGAGACATCAGACATGACTTTGTTCATTCCTTACCGCACCAGTGCTTCTCGATTGGCAAGGTCCAGCGCATTCTGGGCAATAATGAAAACAAATTGTTCAACACCATAATGACGTCCTACTTCTCACCGGCCGCAACCGACGAAAGGGGTAGCAACGTGTTCAGGCTGGTCACCTCTCATAATGCTTCAGATTTCGACATTGTACTCAAGGTTGTTTACTCCGACTCAGATATTCGCATACGCATAGCCTACTCCACTGCGACACTCTCTCCGGCGATGGCAGACGGCGTTTCTCGGACATTTTCTTCAATTTTGCGCAGAATGGTCAGCTCAGAGAGCCCGGATAGCTCGGTCGGGCCGACAACCACCATCAGCCCGGAGGGTTTGCGGCAGGTCATGGACTGGAACGTTTTGGATGCCGTTGATGAGACGACTCCGGGTTATGTGCATCAACTCATTGAAGAGAGGGCGCAACTTCAACCCGACGCCCCAGCCATCTATGCGTGGGATGGGGAGATGACGTACGACGAGCTCGAAAAAGCGGCGACCTGTGTTGCTAGCTACATCACCAGCCTCGGCATTGGTCCGGGGGCATTCATTCCGCTATGTTTTCAGAAATCTGTCTGGTACTCCGTTGCTCTCCTCGCCGTCTTGAAGAGTGGAAACGCCTTTGTCCCTTTGGATCTATCGAACCCCGCAGCTCGGGTTCAAGAGATGCTGAAACAGCTAGGCATTTCAGAAGACCGCGGCTTGATAATATGTTCGCCTCAGCAAGCTGCAGAGTTGTCGTCATCAGCCCGAAACGTGCTTGAGCTCGATGAAGAACAACTTTCCGCCATCGCCTCTTCACGAGTCGCTCTCGCGCTCCCGGTCATCACGCCTCAACATCCAGCATACATCATCTTTACGTCCGGCTCAACCGGAACACCGAAAGGAGTGGTCGTTGATCACGGGTCCTACGCGTACGCGGCACGAGCACACAGCAACGGAATCCAGATCAACGCCACATCACGTGTCTTACAATTCGCGTCATATGGTTTCGACACCAGCATGGAGGACCACCTCACGACCTTCGCTGTTGGGGCCTGTCTTTGTGTTCCGTCCGAAGAAATGCGCCTCGGTTTGCCAGATCTAGCAGATTTCGCCACCAAGTCACAAGCCAACTGGGCTCATCTCACACCGTCCTTCGCTGAGATGCTGACTCCTGCCCTGCTTCCGACCATGAAGACGATGGTTCTTGGTGGTGAGGCGATGTCAGGCAAGAATGTCAGGAACTGGGCGAATCCTGGAAAGACGAAGTTGATTCAAGTTTACGGGCCTTCGGAATGTTGTGTGACCAGCACTATCGGGAACGAGGTGACTCCTGAAGGTGACCCGACAAATATCGGCAAAGCCGTTCCTGGATGCGCGACCTGGGTTGTCCGCCCTGAAGACCCTCACGTCCTCCAAGCCGTCGGCGCAGTCGGCGAACTCTTGATGGAGGGACCGATCTTGGCTCGTGGATACCTGAACAGTGCGGAGCAAACGGCCGAAGCATTTGTGACGGCTCTGAGATGGGCTCCCGAGAAGCGTCTCTACCGAACCGGAGATCTCGTCAAGTACGATTCGAGTGGTGATCTTCATTTCGTCGGCCGCCGAGATGGCCAGGTCAAGCTCCGAGGCCAAAGGCTCGAGTTGGGCGAAATTGAGCGACAGCTGGTCTTGCATCATCAAGTTCAGCATTGTCTTGTCCTCGTTCCCAAGTCAGGGCCATGTGCGAAGAGACTCGTTGCATTTGTCACGATTGGTGACACCAGTTCTGGCTCCAAGCCTACGATTTCGACACCATCAACAGAAATAGAGACCCTCGGTGGCGATTGGTCAGATCAGGTTGCTCCGATGAGAGATTTCCTCCTAGACAAGGTTCCGCCGTACATGACCCCCGAGGTTTGGATTCCTCTGAAGTCACTGCCTCGGAGCTCATCTGGCAAACTGGACCGGAAGAGAATGGAAGGGTACCTCGAACATCTCACGGAGGACCAGTATGCCAACTTGGTGTCTCACATGCAAGACAAGGGCACTGAGAGAGACGGTAATGAGACGGAATTGTTGCTCAGAAGCATCTGGAGCGAGGTCTTGAATGTGCCTGAAGAGGAAATTCGATGGGACACTTCATTCTACCACCTTGGTATGCCTAACAAACTCGTGCAAATGAGCCCTGAGCTAACCTTTCTTCAGGTGGTGATTCAATATCGGCGATGACGGTCAGCAGTTTGGGTAGGCAGAAAGGTTTCAACATCTCTGCCGCAGATGTTCTCAAGTGCCGATCGATTGAGCGTCTAGCCAAAGCAGCATCTCGGATAGAGCACGTCACCCGAAAACCGGTACCGACAGCTGCATCAATGGCAGAACCGATGGAAGGCGATCCTTTTCCGTTGTCTCCGATCCAGCAACTTCACTTCCAGGCCTCTCCCAACGGCGATGTCCTCGATCAACATACCATGGTCGTTCAGGTTGCCAACAAAGTCGAACAAGAAACACTTCTCAGCGCCGTCGAGTCTATCCTGGAAGCTCATCCAATGCTGCGCGCCAGGTTTGAATGTCACGATGGCGAGTGGATGCAGAGGATTACCACTTCCGACATTCATCAGAACTGCCGGATGAGGTTTCATGGACGCGATCAGATTGACTATGTCATCGAATGCATCAGCGAGTCCAAGAGGTCTTTGAATCTTGAGACTGGTCCACTTGTCGGGCTGGACTTTTTCGAAACACGCCGTCAGACTCTGCTCTCCATCACCATACATCACCTCGTGGTCGACACGGTCTCATGGCGAACGCTCTTCCGCGAGCTCGAGAACTTCCTGCTATTTGGAGGCCAGGTAGAGCCGGAGGCCACAACATTCCAATCGTGGTGCCACGCGCAAAGACAGCATGCAGCAACTTTGAACATCAAGGATGTTCTGCCGCCGTCCGACCGAGTTGCACCTACCGATCTGGGGTTTTGGGGTATGAAGGACAAAAACAATTGCTTCAAGTCCTGTGTCGCGGAGAAGCTCACTCTCACCGCTGAACTCACGAAAGCTTTGTCGTTGGCTCGAAGCACTTCCAACTACGCGTCGTTGGATCTCATGGTCACCGCAGTTGGGGAGTCGTTTTACGAGACATTTGGACGTTCGCCTGCGGTCTTCATCGAGGGGCATGGCCGGGAGTCCTTCTCGGCGGACATGAACCCATGGGAGACAGTAGGTTGGTTCACCACTTTCCTACCTGTGTACGCGGAGCACCACGAGGATAGTCTCGCGACTCTGAACAGTGTCCGCGAGCTTCGCGCCAATACCACTCTGAGTGGACTGCCTTACTTCATGTCACGCTTCCTCAACACCGACGGTGTCGAAGCTTTCAAAGAAAGGCATTGGCCGATGGAGATCACGCTCAACTACCTGGGGGCCTTCCAGCAGTTTGAGAGACAGGGGTCACTGTTCAAGAGATGCGACGATGCTTTACAGTCACGCCTGTCTGAGTTGCGAAAACAACAACGCGCAGATTCTGCGAGATACTCTCTCATTTCAATCCTTGCCGTCATGAAGGATGACCAGCTCTCGATTGAGATTGAGTGGAACTCGCAGATGAAGCACCAGGACAAGTTGAAAGACTGGGTTTCTCAACTTGAGTCAAGTTTCGAACAGATTGTGAACCGCATGGCATCACAGAATCTTCCCGACTCGCCGATTGACAACTTGCCTCCATCCGTGGGCCTCAACTCCAAGAGACTTATGTCGGCTTTGGGTCTGGCAAAGACTAGGCTAAACCTCCAACCCGGTCAGATCGAGGCCGTGTACCCATGCTCTCCAATCCAAGATAGTCTTATGCTGTCTCAGCTCAAACGACCATCCAACGTCTACAGCCAGCACTTCCTCTTCAAGCTGTCTAGTGAAGAACAGCTTCAACCTGAGAATCTCTACGCTGCGTGGAAACACGTAGTGGCTGTCCACCCCATCTTACGCACCTTGTTCTTGGAGGACGACGAAGGTGCCTTCCTACAGGTCGTTGTCAAGACAGTGTCGCCAGACATTGAGATTCTGAGACTAGAGGATGAGCAAGATCTTCCGAGCCTCTGGGCGAAGCAGTCAACCTCACCTGGGCCCTCGCCATTGAGCGGAAAGATACTACACAAGCTGAAGATCTACTCTGCGAAGGATGGTGCAATCTACTGTTTCCTGGACAAGAATCACATCATCACCGATGGCACGACTTCCAGACTTCTCATCCGCAACTTCTTGGACGCGTACGAGGGTCGATTGCGAGGCGATGTCAGTCCGTACTCCAACTACATCAAGTATACCTCGGAACAGAACCTTGCAGACATAACCAGCTACTGGACACATTATCTGGATGGAGCGGTCAGCTGTCAGTTTCCAAAGCTCTCCCAAGCCAGCTTCTCGCCAGGTCAGCAACTCGAGTTCGCACGCACATCGTCGGTCCTTCCCGATCAGGCCTTGTTAGAGAACTCATGCCGAAGGCTTGAAGTGACCCTCCCTGTCATGTTCCAAGCAGCATGGAGTTTAGTATTGGCGACCTACCTCAACTCAGATGACGTCGTCTTTGGACTTCTATGCCATGGCAGAGATGCCCCAATCACCGGGGCGCAGGACATCATCGGACCGATGGCGAGTATTGTGCCAATGAGGGCCAAGCTTCCGGTGTCAATGAAGTTGTCCGAGGTGATTGCTACTTTGCGCGAAGACAGTATTGAGCACATGTCTCGCCAAGCAATCTCTCTCGCCCGTATCCAACATGCTGTCAAGCGGAGTGGTGATTCCATGTTCAACACCATCCTGAACTTCCAGAAGACCGGCATGACGTTGCCTCCGGCCAGCATCCAGTCAGAGCTCCTGTATGCGCACGACACAAGTGAGGTAAGTTCTATCGAGATCATCAATTGGAACCTCTTTTCTGTTTAGTAAGGATGCTGACGTACCTTCTAGTATGACCTCGCTGTCTGTGTCACAGAGGACCAAGGAGGCCTTGAGATCACCATAGAGTCTCCGAAGCACTTCATGTCAGAAACTCAAGCACAACGCCTGTTGGCTGTCTACATCGAAGTGGTGCAAAGGCTCATCCGCGACCCCGACGTCACCGTCGGCCAGCTCAGCCTTGCAACCGACATGGACAAGGACCAGCTGCACGAATGGAACTCGGTCGAGCTTGAGACCAGCAAACGCTGCATCCACGAGATGATCTCGGAAACCATCCTCCGTCAGCCTTCGAAGCCTGCGATTTCGTCTTGGGATGGTGACCTGACCTACGTGCAGCTGGATCTCTTATCCAACAAGCTAGCTGCCCAACTTCAAGCCATTGGAGCCAAGCCAAACGAGATCATCGTCCTCTGCTTTGAGAAGTCTCTTTGGGCCGTGGTCTCAATGCTTGCTGTCGCCAAGTCCGGGGCAGCATTTGTGCACATTGACCCGAAAGGCGCTCCCAAGAGAACAGAGTATGTCATCAAGGAAACAAAGGCCCGCATCGGTCTCGCTTCGCTCGAGCAGTACGAGAACTTCGTTTCCCTGGTCGACACGATTCTGATCGTCAACAAGCCTGCCGTCATGGGATTGCCGACACCGAACCTGAACGACATCATGGCGGCATCTGCGGAACCTGACAACACGCTCTACGTCATCTTCACTTCTGGCACCACGGGTCAGCCAAAGGGCGTAGTGATTCAGCACAAGTCATTCTGCTCGGCTGTAGTGGCAAACAGGTCCTGGCTCCAAATCAGAGGACATTCCCGTGTCCTCCAGTTTACCAACTACTGTTTTGACGCCTCTATGGAAGAGATCTTCACCGTTTTGGTCGCTGGCGGATGCATCTGTATCCCGTCTGAAAAGGAGCGCATGACCGACATTCCTGGCTTCGTCGAACGGAAGAAGGTCAATTGGGCTGCGTTCACGCCCTCTTTCCTCCGGACACTTGACCCGCATGATCTCAAGCCAGTGAAGTTCATCACCGTTCACGCCGAGCCTATGGGCCAGGACTTGGTCGCTCGGTGGGCGGACAAGATTCACATGAGGCCAAGCTATGGACCGACGGAGTGCTCTGTCACCAGCACCGTGGGTCTCAGGTTCACCGCCGACACTGATGCCACGAACATTGGATTCCCCATCGGTTGCCGCGGTTGGGTCGTTCATCCCGAGAATCAAGACATCCTGATGCCGATCGGAGCCGTCGGCGAGCTCCTGCTTGATGGACCCATTGTCGGCAAGGGATACCTCAACGATGAAGCCAAGACCGAGGCTGCTTTCATCGATCCCCCGTCATGGGCACTTCAAGTCGACTCAATTTTCGGAAGCTCGCCGGAGAGAAAGTTGTACAAGACCGGAGACTTGGTCAGATTTGCCGAGGACGGCAGCCTTCTCATCCAGCGGCGAAAGGATCACTCACAAGTCAAGATCCGTGGCCAACGAGTCGAGCTTGGCGAGATTCAACATCACCTCAACCAGCTGGCTGGCAACATTCAACACAGCATGGTCTTTATGCCCAACGCCGGATTGCTCAAGGGCAGACTGGTGGCGGTAGCAAGTCTGACGGCTCTGTCGGCGGGTCTTGATACCGGAAACTACGGTGTACAGGCCCTCAAGACAGTAGACAAGGAAGCACTGGGCGACGACGGCCGGAAGAGGGTCAGCAAGATACTTGATGAGGTCACATCGGTGCTGGAAAAAGATCTGCCTCCATACATGGTTCCCGAGACCTGGCTCATCGTGAAGAGTCTGCCTGTCCAGTTGTCATTGAAGCTGGATCGTCAACGAGTCATCAACTGGGTGGAAGGCCTCGACAAAGCAACCCTTCAGTCAATTCTGGACTTGAGTCAACACGGCAGCTCGCATTATCGCAAAGGGTCTGAGACTGAGGAGGTCATTCGAAAGATTTGGGGTGAAGTTCTCGGGATGGATTCAGGTGGGTTTCATCGACAGCGACTGAGGACCTCACTGACAATAACAGATCGCATGGGGCTGGACCAATCCTTCTTCAGACTCGGGGGAGATTCCATCTACGGTCAGTCTCCGCCATCCGCCATTATTTGAAGTTTTGGATAAGACTAACACACATCGCAGCCATGCAAGTGATGCGACGTTGCAAGGCGGCAGGTCTCCAGGTGACAACTCAAGATGTCCTCGCAAATCCGACAGTGAAACAACTCGCACTCGTCGCGGTTCCGCACGCTCCTCCCAAGAAAAGGCCGACGATGGGTCGATCTAACACAGCCATTTCGGCGCCGGCTGCATCTCGAGCCATCACTTCGGTCTCGATGCCAACCACTCCCATCACACCTCTGATGCCCACGCCTCCACAGTCACCTGAAGATGCGATTCATCTCTCGCCGTTTGCCAAGTACCTCTCCAGCAAGGATGTCAAGGTCGAAGCTGTTGTTCCATGCTCTCCCTTCCAAAGGCGGATGTACAACTCTTTCCTCAAGAAGCCACAGAAGCCGTACCTTTTCAACAGTCTTGTGTGGCTGAAGGGAATTGACGACGGGGCTGCCGTCAACCTGAACCGGTTGTTCCAGGCGTGGCAGCAGACCGTCGACCGCCATGCAATTCTGAGAACAGTTTTCGTCTCTGACCCTGCTGCCAAAAAGATCTTCCAGAAGGTCTTGCGGAAGCACAAAGCGGACATCGCGACTGTGTCAGCCATGTCGGAAGAAGACGCCATTCGGCAGAGTCAGACCCATCTCGACGCCGTTCGCTTGTCACTTTTCAAGAACGACTCACCCCCGGTGTCTCTGCGCATCCTAATGACACTGGACCACGAGGTGTACCTGCATATTGTCATGGGTCATATGCTGATAGACCACGTCAGCTTGGACCATGTGTTCGCCGACTTTGCAAGCTTCTACCGGGGACAGACCCCAGTGCCGACGAGGCTCTCGGCTGGGTTCGACCAGTACATTGAGTATGTGTGTCAACATCGAAACATTCGGGCCAGCAACCAGTTCTGGGTCGACAAGCTGCGAGACGTCAAGCCATACATGATCCCATCAGAGTCCCTCCTCACCACTGACCCGTATTGCATGGGGTCTGTGAATTTCACTATGGACGTCAATCAGAAGATGAAGGAGTTTCTGCGCAGTGCGGGGATTACTCTGTCGAATTTGTTACAGTTCACCTGGGCTATGGTCCTACACGTCTACACGGGACACGAGACTGTGTGCTTCGGCCACTTGGTGTCAGATCGGGACATTGATATACCGCACGCTGATGAGATCGTCGGCCCGATGCTGTCTCTCATGATAGCTTCTGCTTCAGTGAAAGACTCGACGATTCTCGCCGATGCCTTGCGCAACTTCCAAGATGAGAGCATTCGCAGCTTGCGTCACAAAACTTTTGATCTCACAGAAGTGGAGCGCCAGCTCGATTGTGAGAAGACTGGTCTATTCAACACACTGGTCAACTACAGGAAAGTGAAGTACTCAGGCGAAGGTCACGACGCCAACTACCGTTCAATCTGGAAACAGGATCCTCATGAGGTAACATCATCATTCTTTCTTGCGCTGGATTATGAGCTGACATGTACGCAGCAACTACTTGTCCTATCATTCAATGAGGACCCAGCTCGACTCGAAGCTTCTTTGACGTACTACGAGTCTCTGTTCTCTAAACAAACGTTGAACACCTTGGCAGAGGCTTACAGCCGCATCTTGCAGATGCTGGTCGGCGGCAAGCACCGAACCGTGGGAGATATGAAGGCAGTCTTGAATTCTTAATCACCAGAGAATGGCAGGAAAAGGATATGGAAATACACAAATACAGAGATCTTTTCTTTTTCAGTTCTATAATTAGTAATACACAAGATGTCTTTTAGCGCGCTACGTGGCTGTGAAAATCTCATTTAGTGACGAGCATTACTTTGGTGAACGTGCCACCTCGTCGAGTACCATAGTGCGGCAATCTTTTACCTCAAACCAATGGGCTCTTCTTTCACGCAGCTATGAGAATTGAAAGTTTCTAGTCTTCTTTAACAAAGTAATTATCACGGATGTATGGCTTGAGATTTTTGGGTTCTTGATTGATTTTCATTCGACTGCTTGATTTGAGCTTTCGCCGTGAACTCATACCATTCAACTACATGTAGGCAGCCAACACTGGGCATTGTTCGTCGGCCAAGGACATCAGGAAACACCTAGATACGTGTAACTACATTGTGATAACCTCAGTGACTGCTGTGATTCCGTCAAACAGTTTAGAGAATGGATCTCGAAGTGGCAGCCAGAAAAGTCGCTGATCCCGACGTACCACAATAGCGAGAACGGCGTTTCGGACCGAAGTGGGTCACGGATTCCGTCCGGGGCCGAATGTTCGGTCCGGATGTCCTGGCCAATGAAGATTGAATCCGACGTGTTATTGTGGAGACCGGTTCTTCAACAGATGCCAGGAGCAATCCGTGGTCAGCTTTCCGGGGGCAATTTCGACTCGGAATCTTGCTGCCAGGATTCCCTGCACAAAGTCGTTGCCATCCAGAGAACCGTAATTTTTGGCAGGTCTGGTGATGCTGGCACCCAAAATCAGGAGTTCGTTCTGAAGTTAGGCTTTCCAACGAGCCTGAACTCTGGAGCATTCAACCCAATCTACCATTCTGTTTACGCCCCGCCCTTTCTCTCACCCTACGCCTACCATGATGATGCCCTCTGGCCCCAGCAACCAAGGAGAGAAATACGCTCTTCTGAAAGATGAAACAGAGGGAGAGTCTTCTGAAGGGGAGGCCTCACGATCAGCATCAGTCGACCAAGAATCCGGCGTCGTGAAAGTCAAGAAAGACCGACAGATTACATGGCAAACACTCGACCCAGCCTGGAAGTCATGGTATCTCTTCGTCCCCCTCGGCCTCATATTCATCATCTTGTCAGGGCTGGCATTCTTCCCATCATGCGAAAAGTGCCACACACCAGACACATCCGGCTACGTCTGCGCTCCCAACGGCGCTCTTCCCAAAATCGCCCGAGACAGAGGGTGCGAGTTCGACACGATGTCGTTCAAGTGGTATCCCAAGGAGGCGTACAACCACGCAGACAACCAGGCCTTGCTCAAGGAATTCCATGCCCAGGGCCCATGGCACCGATACTACGACAAGGGCGGCAAGCATGAGATACCTCCCACCAGCGAGGTGCTTACTGCGGGTTGGGTTACTAGGAAGGAGCATACCTTCCATTGCATGTACACGTTGAGGCAAACCCATCTGTGGTTGATTAATGGGTACGATGCGCCGTGGAACTACACCCATACGATCCATTGCACGAAGTACTTGATGGACACCATCTTGGAGAACCCCCCGAAGGACTTTGACGTGCTCAGTGTCCATGGCACGCCTTGGCCGGAGCACCCTGACGTTGTAAGTGTGCAATATCGTCGACAGTCAAGCTCTGGGCGAACTGACAGATTGGTATAGGTGAAGCCGTACTATCCTTGCAAGCATGAAGGACTGAGTTGCGAGTCTTGGTAGACTGAGTTGAGCTAGAAGGAGAGTGATATGAAAAGCAGGCGCCGGGGGATTTGGGCATTGGCTGAAGTTGGAAAGAGGTTATGGTCTCACAATGTGAATTACATGAGCTTTGTACTTATCACACCGTCTCTCAAATGAATTTAAATCATCGAAGCTCAAAAGGAAAAGTGTTGTGAATCCCTTGGTGGCTCCAACGCGCACGTGAGGCTATTCATCGCTGCAATTAACCTCCAACACAGCACGATCTCGACTCCCTCTGCTCGACCGTCGTATACGCCTACCTCCGCACCCACGCGCCCCCTCACACATATCGCCATCATCACTTTCAGCGCCTTGATTTCACAGGAGGGAGTGAGAAACATGACAGTGGTTTCTTCCTCTACGAAGGCGCCAGCATGAATGAAATGACATTAGGGGCCCAACTACACCACACCTCCTCAAGGAGATTGCCGCATTTCAATTGCAGTCTGCAAAACAATCACACGAATTGGACGATAGGAGTGGCATAGTAAACAAAAGTGAAGTTTTGCATTCTACTACCTAGTTCTAGAGCGCGAATGAAAGACCATCTGCAGACAGTAACACACCAAAGAGACCGCTTCCCCAACGCCAAAGATGCCCCAACTCCAGATCAGTAAACATATACTATCTAGGAAAACATACGCGGTTTAGATCTAACTAGATGAAATCAAGTCTTCAATGATCTTCTCAGCAAGATGCATCAACGAAGTGCACTGCGTAACCTCCATCGATGTCATACCAATATGGAACTGTTGGTGAATCCAGTCGACCAACTCAATAGAAATGATGGAGTCCAAGCCAATAGAAGTAAGGTTCTCAGTAAGAGGGAAGTCTTCCACAGGTCGCAACATCAGATGGCTCAGCGTCGCGCTGATAAAACGAGCGAGACTGGCGACGGTGGCGCTGTCACGAAGAGTGGTAGGATCCGACCTGGCAAGAGAGATGAACGTCTCCGCCTCATCGCTCTCCTTCGCCTCGCCAGCAGCGGCGGCCCTGGACTTGTGGAAGTAGTGAGACTGCGCGAATCGGACGTCTCTCTTCCAGTTGACGCGGTTGGAAGGGTCGGACAGCGGCTTCTCCGACAAGCCGCCCAAGCAGAAGCTGCTGTAGGGACCGCCCGTGGAGTTGCCGATGGCGATGGCCGCAGAGTCGAGGACGTCTTGTTCCTTGAGGAAGAAGAAACCACCGTTCTTGAAACCCTCATACAGATCGTCGCGCTCGAGCAGGTAGCCGACATCTCCGACGACGCCGAGGTCAATGATGGATGCGGGGAGTCCAAGGGTGTGGCGATGCTCGACGAAAGCGTCGAGATACGTGTTGGCGGCACTGTAGTTGGCTTGTCCGTAGTAGCCGGTGTGGCCACCGCCGGAACCAAAGATGACGAAGAAGTCGAGAGGAACTTGGGCGTCGAGAAGAGCCTGGTGGACGTTCCAGGTGCCGCGGACGCGAGGATCGACGACGCCGCTCCACTCCTCGTAAGTCATCTCCGCCGTGGAGTTATCCTGCGATGCATGTTAGAACCATTCAGACGTACCGGAAATTTAAGCGTTTGACATACCTTGAGAATCAGGGACAACTGTAGAACTCCAGCAACAGGCTTAGGCGCCTCCTTGATGGCCTTGAGAACATCTTCCGCGTTGCCAACGTCTCCCGAGACGGTCTTGATCACGGCGCCGGGGTAGCTCTCCAATTCCTTGACGAATGGTTCGTTCTGGGAACTGGACGCAGACCTGGAGAGGAAAACCAGGTTGCGAGCGCCGTGCTCAAGCAGCCAAGTCGCGACGGACCGACCAAGACCTCCGAAGCCTCCCACGAGAAGGTAAGAAGCATCGTCGCGGAACATGGGGGAGTCCTTTGTCTCAGGAAGAGACTTGCTCACAGCAGGCTCGGAGAAACCGAACCAGTACATGCGAGGGATGTGGACCTTGCCGTTCAAGATAGCATAATCATAATCGGCATCGAGGTCTCCTCCCTTGCGTCGCTTGGGCAAACTCTGAGAGATCTTGAAAAGCGCCTTAGAGAAGTCGCTTCCCAAAACCGAAGCGTCATCAGCTTCGACCAAGGTGATGTCGGCCTTGTTCTCCATGCGGACGGTCCTGGCAGTGCCTTGAATCATTGCGGGGCGAGGGTCCTTGCAAGAGCCGTGGACGGATGGTAGAACCCAGATCAGGGAGCCCTTCAAGTTGCACAAGCTGTCCAGGAAAGGCCTGAATGACTCCGAGTTGAGGTCATAAACGCTAGTGCCATCGACATCCAAGAGCGAGATCGTGAAGGAGCTGTCGGCCGGGACAGTTGTGGCGTTGGAGACCTCAGCCCTGAAGCCCTTCGACTCGAAGTAGGACTGGACTTGCTTCGCGAGCTCGCTGCCTTGAGGAGTAGCCTGTGCCAGGATGGTGATGCTGGTGCCCTTGTCAAGCTCTGCCCGCTTCGCAGGCTCAGCGAGAATGAGACCGGAGCTGGTCTTGGAGTGAATCGTGTACCCGAGACCCTGGAGTCGTTGATTGATCTTGTCCTCATGGGCTACGACGTCTGCACCACCGGAGAGATTGTGCACGATGAGTCTGCTGCCGGTTGTCTGCAGGTTTTGCAGCTCAGTCAGATCGTCCTGCAGGTAGCGGTCGTCCAACAACAAAGTCGCCAGAGGCAGCAAGACAACATCTGCAGGGTGACAAAGCGACAACTGCTCCATGTCGACCACAGACACCTCATTGCCTTCGATCTCAGCCAGAGCATCAGTAACCTGCTCAACCTCATCGTCAGAAGTGGTGACGTAGGTGTACTCAGAGTACAAGCGCTTGTGCTGAGATGGGTGGGCAGCTTCAAGGGCGATGCGGGTCACGTCGGTCGCGCCAGTGCCGATCTCGATGATTCTCGAGTCAGGGCTCTTGAAAGTCAAAAGACTGACAACATCCCGAAGCTCTTGAGCGGCGTCGATGCTGCTCAGCTCCGCAACCGAATCAATCATGGTGGCATCCTCCTTCCACTCGAAAGTAGAACCGAGCAGCACCTCCTCGCGTTTGGCTACGGGCAACTCAGAGTAGGAGAGACCTTCCAAGTATACAGTCGGTCGGCCTTCCTCCGTGTAGATGACGGCGTTGGCAGTCATACCGTCTGGGCCATCCTTGATGCTGCCGTAGGCTCTCATGCGAAGGTCCTGATTCCCGAGAACGCCGAGGCGGGAGACGAAAGTTGGCAGAAGAATGCTATCCAGACGTCTCTTCTGACCATGGGTTTGAGCAACCAGGTTGATCTGAAGCATCTGATCCAAGAGAGTCGGGTGGGCAGCGTATTGAGTGGTGTCCTCAAAGTCGTACACAGTAGCCGTGGCCTCTCGGGTGGTCGTGCTGGCGGTGATCTGGTCAAGGCCTTGGAAAGCAGTTTGCCAGTCAATTCCAACAGCCTTCACAGCCTTGTACCAACCCTCAGCCTCAATCTCGCGAGCGAACTCTTGCTCGGCTTGGGCGCTCGAGATCGACGTCTTCTCAGCTTCAGCACCGGATCGGATGAAGCCAGAGCAGTGAGTAACCCAGTGGTGGCCGTCGCAGGACATGATCTTGAAGCTGTACCACTGACCCTCGGAGCTGGGCTTGTCCTCGGGAATCATGCGGGTGTATAGCTCCATCTTCTTCTCCTTCGGCACTGTCATGCCAGTGGTGATGGACATGTCCCGGATGGTGTAAGAGTCAAGACCGTTGGCAACCTGGCGCATTGCCTCTCCTGCCATGGCCATGTAGCCCGCGCCAGGGAAGACGATCTGACCGTTGACGATATGATCCATGAGCCAGGGGACTTCCTTCAGATCCAGCATGTTGCGCCAAGCCGGCTCGATGTCGTTGCCTTCGAGAACCCTGGCACCGAGAAGAACATGGCGAGTGTGCTTCCTCTGCTTGTACCGGGAGGGGTTCCTGGGCTCGTCGAAGTAGGAAACGTCATGGAGCCAGGGGTAGGTGGGAAGGTCGGTCAGGACTCTGCCCTTGGGCATGATGCTCGACAAGTCGACCGGGGCGCCTTGGACAAAGAGCTCACCGGCCAAGCGCAGCATGGACATGTTGGTGTCCTCGCCTCTGCGGAGGGTGGAGATGTACTCGCAAGAGGCCTCGGGCATGCTGCGGAGAATCTCGTTCATCGGTCGCTGAAGGGCTGGGTGAGGACCGACCTCGATGAAAAGATTGTTGTTGTTGCTCTTCATCAGAGTCCTCAACGCCGTGTTGAACAAGACAGGCTGCACAAAGTTACGGCGCCAGTAGTTCGCACCGAATTCGTCCCCAGTCATTTCAAGGCCAGTGACACTAGAGAAATGGGGAATGCTGGGAGCCTTGGCATCAGCCAGGTGAGGCTTGAGAAGGTCCTCGTAAGGTCCGGCGAGAGGCTCGATCCAGGGAGAGTGAAATGCCGTCTCAAGATTGAGGACCTTGGCCTTGACGTCTGGGTGGCGTCGAGTGATCTGGTCAATGCAGTGCTGGATGCAGACGGGGTCTCCAGATAAGGTGGTGTTGAACTGGCTGTTCTCACAACCGACAACAACTCCAGGGATGAGAAAAGGCTCAACCTCCCTGGGGCCGAGACTGACCGCAGCCATGGTGCCAGGAGGAACCTTGCCGTTGACCAAGAGCCATCCACGGAAGTAGGCAACTGCGAGAGCAGCCTCCGCAGAGACACTGCCAGCGGCATAGGCAGCGGCGGCTTCACCTCCGGAGTGACCGGTCACCGCATCCGGGCGAATGCCGAGGCTTGCGAGAACGTCGGTGAGCGCGATCTGAACGGCCGTGGCACAAGGGTGAGAGTAGCCGCGCTGACCGACTCTGCTAGATGCATCGTCGATAGAGAGCTCCTTCTCAAGACTCCAGTTGGGCCTGTGAGCCTCCGGGAGAGACTGAAGCCACTTGTCTAGCTTCTGAATCGAGTTGCGGAAGACATCGTTGGTCTCGATGAGGGCCTTGCCCATACCGGCCCAGTGCACACCCTGACCAGTGAAGACAAGGACGGTCCTGCGAGCTACTGTGGGCTTGCGCTTGAAGCTGCTGGGCTCGAATGCACCGTGTTCGTCGGCGATGGCGTAGGCGCGGCAAGCGAGAGCATCGCGGTGGTGGCTAAGGGTGTAGGCAAGATCGTCCAGATCAGTGCCCTTCTTCTGCAAGTACTCCTTGTGCTGATCAATTTGCTTCTCAAGAGATGTCAGATGAGCAGCAGAGAAGAGAAGAAGGCGCTGTCCTGGCGCGCGGACGCTGACGCCGGAGTCTGAGCTGATGGAGCTGGCATCGTCTTGCAACTTCTGCCAGCCCTCAAAAGACTCAAGAATGACCTGTTATCTCGTTAGCATCGAGCGTTTACCATCGAAGACGGGGAAAATACGTGGGCGTTGGAGCCGGCGACACCGAAGGAGTTGACGCTGATGCGCTCGTCTCGATCGGCAGGGAACGGAGTTGGCTCTGTTGGGACAGAGAGCTTGGCTTCCTCCCACGGGATTCTTGGGTTGGGGTTCTCCATGTAGATGTTTGGAGGAATGACTCTGTTCTCAAGAGCGAGAACGGCTTTGATGACACTGGTGAGTCCAGCCGCACCCTCAGAATGACCAACGTTGGGTTTGACCTAGAACATGTTACTACATATAAAATGCGAATGAGCAGCAAATATGACTTACGGCACCGATCATGACGCCGTTGTAGTCTTTCCAAATACGCGCGACCGCAGCGACCTCAAGGGGATCTCCAGTCGGCGTGCCAGTACCGTGACACTCAAAGAAGGCCGTCCTGGAAAAGTCCTTCAGTCCGGCCTTCTCGTATGTCTTTCTAATTAGTGCCTCTTGCAAATAAGTGTTGGGGCTCATGATTCCGTTGGACCGGCCATCGTTATTAGTTCCGCTACCGCGGATGATGGCGCGCACGGGATTGCCATCTCTGAGAGCGTCGCTCAGTCTCTTGACGTAAACGGCGTTGACAGCTTCACCTCGGCCATAGCCGTCGGCAAGAAGGTCAAAGGTCTTGCACTTGCCGCTGGGTGACAGAACACCCGTCTCAGTGAAGACGATAGATGTGATGACAGAGGTGATTAGGTTGCAGCCAAGGGCCATGGCTGACTTGCAAGCGCCACTCTGGACGGCCTCCGCTGCCAAATGAAGAGCCACCATCGATGATGAACAACCAGTCTTGACAAGCATACTGATTAATGTTAGTGAATTGCTCTTGTTCTAGAGATAGACGGGCTGACTTACCTCGGGCCGGTCCAGCCATACTCGTAGGACACACGGTTAGGTTGCAAGAAGTCAAGGTATCCTGAGCCACGGTAGAGACCGGATGCATGAGGGTCCATAGACAAGTCATCTTGCCAATCTGATGAGAAGTTTCCAACGTAGCAGCCAATCTCTTGGCCGCGCCAGTTGGTCTCTCCAGCATTGTCGAGACATTCACGCGTGATCTCAAGCAACTGACGTTGCATGGGATCCATGCGCTCAATCTCCTTCTCACCACACGTGAAGTATGAGGCATCAAACTTGGTGAGATCGTTGTCGGCCTGGCTGAACATGTAGGCCTCCTTGTTCTGAACAGTACCCCATTTGGCAACGGGGCTGTAGAAGCCCTCACTGTTCCACCTCTCTTTGGGAATGGGGATGAGGCCACTTCTCTTGTTCATCATCAGGTCCCAAAAGTCCTCGGTGTTGCGGACGCCGCCGGGCAGCCTCACGGCCATGCCCACAATGGCGATGGGGTCTGAGGGGTCCATCTCAGAGGACGGCGTGGCGACACCTGATTTGGGCGACATCTTCTCTAAGGTTTCGGAATGAATGGTGAATGCCTACAGCGCCTTGAGTTCAAGATAGTGAAGAAGATATCGTAAGGCTGGGAAATCGTGACGCTGACGGCAGTTGAACAAGCTTAAGCAACTTGGAAGTGACTTTGGCGCTAGAAGGAGCTTATGTCTTAATACCAGAGACGAACGAGAGGTTGGTGATAGTATACTCGGCTTTCCTTTCCACTCTTCGAAAGTTTCCCGATTCGTCCAAACCGATAATTGCGAAAGTCAATTGCGTTGTTCCGAAAAGTCAGCCGTCCTCGTGTAGTCTGATTCGTCGCTTGAGTCGTCTTGTTTGGGCTCGCGGCCGGCTTTACCCCTGCAGAGCAGGCGGTCCGAAAGGCCGGATGGCACGATTCTCTGCATTCCGGCAGCGACGAGATACTCCGAGGTGGGCAAATCACACGAGCAGTGATGCCCATCATGATTGTACGTCGACTGACTATCACAGAACATCTGTATTAGTGCTTCCATGACCGAAGTAAACATAGGCGAAACGAAGCATCCTATCAAGAAACGAAACAGATTTGTTCTGCACGACTGATCCAGTGATACCACACCAAACTTCGCGCGCCAGACTACAGATTCACTCATCTTTCGATTCCGTAACCGCAATGGCGTCTGATCTTCCCAGTGAGATGAAGGCCATTATCATCGAGGGCCGGGGCCAGGCCGCTATCACAACGTCGCCTCTGCCCAAGCTGAGAGATGGCTACATCCTAGTAAGGACTACAGCAGTTGCCATCAATCCTTCGGACTGGAAGCACATCGACTTCATGTGGGTAGGCAACCCCACAGGCGCTCGTCCCGGTCTGGATTACGCGGGAGTTGTTGTCGAAGTAGGCAACGGCGTGGAGAAAGATTTCAAAGTCGGCGACCGAGTATTTGGGATCGTCAACGGCTCGTGAGTGCCTCTCATTCCTCGGAAGACTTTTGAATGATCCCAATGATTGACACGGTGTAGCAATGTGAGGCAGAAGGAGGATGGTGCATTTGCGGAGTACCTCATCGCAAAGGCTAGTCTTCAGTTGAAGATTCCAGACCACGTGGATGACACAGAGGCTACCGTCATCGGCTCTGGTCTCGTTGCTGTCGTATGTCCATCATTTCAGAACACTGAAGAAGATATTCACTGATCATCACTAGGGCCAAGGACTTTACCAGTCTCTGGAGTTGCCGCTACCCACTAAGCCATCCCCAGAGCCGATTCCCCTCCTCATCTACGGCGGGAGCACCGCGTCTGGCATTATGGGTATTCAGTTCGCCAAAATGTCTAATTGCACGGTGGTCGTCACATGCTCGCCGAAGAACTTTGACTACGTCAAGTCGGTAGGGGCGGACTTCTGCGTCGACTACAAGGCAGAAGACTGTTCCGAGCAGATCAAGGCTTTCACCAAGGGCAGACTGAGGCATGCCTGGGACTGCATTGCAACGGCCCAGTCCGCACGCATATGCGCGGCTGCCATGTCGGTTCGGGGAGGTCACTACAGCAGCTTGCTGTACCTAGTTCCCTCAATTGTGAAGAAGATCAACCCCAAGGTCAACTGCTCGACCACTCTAGGATACACTATCCTAGGAGAAACTATTGAGAAGGAGACTATCGTTGAGCCGAGGGCGGAGGACTACGAGTTTGGCAAGATGTTCTGGGGCATCAGCGAAAAACTGCTTGAGGAGGATAAGTTTCGTCCGGTGAGACAGATTGTTAACGAGGGCGGTTCAGGGCTGGAAGGCGTCTTGCATGGGCTTCAGTACTTGAAGCAGGGGAACGTCAGCGCGGGAAAGCTGGTGTACACTATCGGCGAGTAGCAGATCATCAGTATTACAGAATTACTACGTGCAAAGCTCATAATCCATTCCAACATATTCTATTGCATACAAAGCAACTTGGCGACTCTCATGTTCTCCTCGACTGACAAACCTTCGATGTCTAAAATTCAAAGGAGGAACAGTAGGCTGTGATTTAGTGAGTCGTCTTCACTCGATGACAGCGAAATGCCACCACTGCGATCGCACGACAGTTCAGTGTACATGACTCGTGGCTGACATGGGTTTCTCAGAAGCGCCAGAACTGCCAGAATCCGACTCCAACTTCCCCAGTTCCGAGCGGACCGTCGCACCGGAGCTCACCGGGCCCACTTTACCGGCCGATCGGAAGAGCTTGGAACAAGGATCTGAGAATGAAGCCCTCACGACCCATTGATGAGGGTGTTAGAGACAGGACTCTTCAGAAGCTACGCAAGAAAATCAACGTTCAGCAGGCCAAAGTAACATTCTGTCTCGGCCACCTACAATCGGCATCAACCATGTCCACCACAGAAGTCTCCCGGCCGCAACCAGCCACGACCACAGGCAAACTCGCAACCTCCAGTGAGCCGCAATATGTCGTCCCCGTTGCCACAGTGATTTCTACCTTTGAAGCCACAAAGGCGAGCACGGACGACATCGTCACGCAAGCCGGCTTCGCAGGCTACTACAACAATGTCCACGAGCGGCAGAAGACCCTCATCGTCCTGTTGGTCATCAAGGCATTCCAGAAGCTGAGATGCGACGTCGGGAGAACAAAGCCGGGTCAGAAACTAAGACCGATAAAATGCGTGCCAAACGTGCAGAAACAACTCGACTTCTGCTATGAGATGCTCACGGAAGCCGGCCTCATCCGACGCGAAGGGGATCAGTACGTCCGAACCGACGCACCGCTTCCAACGGGCAATGAGAAGGAAGCTCTCCAACACATATTAAACGACTACCCGACTTACACATCTCTAAACAAACTGGTGGCGCATGCGGGCAACAACCTAGCCGAGATCTACGCCGGCCGTACAGACGGCGTGAGATCCATCTTCGGGTCCCCCGAAGGCCGGGAGTATCTCGAAGACATCTAC
This sequence comes from Colletotrichum karsti, assembly GCF_011947395.1. Classification (NCBI taxonomy): domain Eukaryota; kingdom Fungi; phylum Ascomycota; class Sordariomycetes; order Glomerellales; family Glomerellaceae; genus Colletotrichum; species Colletotrichum karsti. The sequence goes on from NW_024065942.1 coordinate 124,064, forward strand.
GGCGCAGCACACCCCAGCAAAGCCTTCCACAAACTCATGGAAGATTTCTTCGCCCGCTTCACCAAAGCCATCAGCGTACCAGACGGGGCACAACTCAAGATCCTGGAGCTGGGCGCCGGTACCGGCGGAACCACGAAATGGCTTGCCCCCTTGCTCTCCAGATCGGAAGTGCCCGTGGAATACACCTTCACGGATCTCGCCCACGGGTTCATCGCGCAAGCCGCGCGCAAGTTCAACGAGTTTCCTTTCATGACCTTCCGCACGCAAGATATCGAGAAGCCTCCGCCCGCTGAGTTGGTGGGAACGCAACATATCGTGATTGCCGTGAACGCGGTGCATGCGACGCCCGATATGGTCAAGTCGCTTCGCAACACGCGACAATTCTTGCGACCGGATGGCTTCGCGATTGTGATGGAGGTCCAGGAGAGGCTGTGCTGGGCTGACTTTGTGTTTGGACTGTTCGAGGGCTGGTGGCTGTTCCAGGACGGACGTACTCACGCGACTGCGGATGAGATGGTTTGGAAGGACGCTTTCAAGGCTGCTGGGTTTGGTCATGTAGATTGGACTGGTGGTCAGTTGAGAGATTCGGGTCTGCAGAGGGTTTTCCTTGCAACTGCATCGGCCATCCCATGATCACGTAGGGCGAAACCCAGAGTAATTACTGAATCTCAACACCAATAGAATGTAAATATCAAGGCCCATTGTGATATTGAACTATTCATGTTTACAAGACGAAAGCAAGTACCCCTTCAGCTCCCCGACACGTCTTGCGGAGGCACGAAAGTGAGATTCCAGTTCGGTGGAAGCCTCCGCCGCGAATTCTCGTCGAATTTCCACGGATTCTTGACGATATTCCCAACCCTTCTCTGCCCGTCATGGGGATCCGCCGCGCGCCACTGTCGGTCAGTAGTAGCAAAATGCTGAACAAGCACGCATCCCGTCCCCGAATCCAGCACCCAGCCTCCGCCCAGGTGAACGTTCTCGTCGTCTGGGTAATCGAGGCCCTCGCAGTCCTGCATGACCAGACCCAACGATTGAATGCACCCAATGTACCCATTCTGCGTCTTGGGACCGAGCTCCAGGCTCTCCTTGTCGCCGCAGCCCGACTGGTCCTCCGCCCACCCCATGATGGACCACATCCAGTAGTCCCCATTGAAGTGGTAGAAGCGGTACGGCTCCGTGTCGCCGGGGTTCAGGACGAAGCTCTCGCTGCAGAAGCCGTTGGCCGACTGGAAACTCATGTCGCTGCTGAACTTCTCGCGGCCCGCAATGTCGTAGCCGCTGAAGCAGAGCGCCCTGATGTCGTTGACGTTCTCCGCCGTCGGCCACGGGAAATCGGGCTCCTGGGTGGTGGTGGGCGGTGTGGTGGTCGTGGTCGTCGGGCTACCACCGCCTCCCTCTCCGAAGGGCCAGTCGCCGCGGGAGCTGAGGTATGAGATGGCGCTCTGGGCGGAGCTGATTTGCGTCTCGAGCGGCGGGACGGTGCTGATGCGGGTGTGGTCGATCGTGTTGCCTACTGCCGACGCTAAGGTCACAGTCTCCGGGATGCCCGTGGTCGGAACACAAGTTGCCACATCGCTGCAGCTGGAAGTGCAAGTGCGCGTCGGAGAGACGGTGCAGAGCTCACGACAGGATTCAACGGTCTTCGTTGTACAGTCCCGGTCCGGTTCGGTCGGGTTGGTGGGTACTGGGGTTGGAGGCGGGCTGTTGGGGTCGATGCCGTCTTGGAAACCTGACATTGTCCTTGTTTAGCATGTACTATTCATTGGAATCAATTAATGAATGGGCATATTTCATACTCACCGGGTGGAAATTCGTCCAGCCAGGGACAGCTGAGGAGGCAGGGGAACTGGCAGAACAAAAAGCACAACTTGCCGCAGCCGGATCTACAAGTCGGGTCGTCTGGTCCCTCTTTGTGAATAATGGTCTTGTCATCATTGTCGTCATCGTCGTCATCATCATCATCATCATCATCGTCGTCGTCGTCGTCGTCGTCGTCGTCTTCACCATCATTATCCTTGTCTTCAGGCCAAGGCCAAGGAGGGGCCGTGATGGTCCGGGTGTTTGGGGGTATGATGATCCCTGTCGGATCCGTCGATTTGGGACGATTGGTGATGATGAATGTGGGCACGTCGATGCTCCGGGTGACACGTAACGTGGTCTCGGTCACGTTCTCGCTGATGATGATATTGCGGACGGGTATCGTTGTCAAGGTGGCGGGCGGCGGCGTCAACACCGTCGTCTGGGTGATGCTCACGTACACGGTAGTCGTGATAGTAGAGTAGCCCTGCTCGAGCTCGGTGCTCGTGAACCAGCCGACCTCGAGAGACGTCGTATAGGGCCTGAAAGTGATGGTCGTGGGCTGCTGAAGCGTGATGGGTGGAAGAACGTAGGTGCAAGGAGGGAAGCACTGAATCGTCGCCGTCTCCCCCGGATCGGTATCCCAGATCTCGGGGTCGATGTAGACGACGCCAGACCCGGACTCCGAAGGATCGTCGCCGGCACCAATGTCCTCGCCACCCAGGGCAAGAGCCAGCCAGGCCGCCACTGAGCTCGTGTATCCGTTACGTGTCGTATCGTTGAACCAGATAGGCGAGAGCGAGCCCCTAGGGGACACGATCTCGTGGTTGCCCTTGGTGAAGATATTGTACAGCCACGTGCGGGCGGCGTAGTTTGTTTCAATCAGTGCTTTCTGGCAGTCTTCCTCGGGTGCGCAACCGAGCTCGTACTTCTCGAAGAAGGAGTAGAAGCCGAGACCATAGAGGAAGACGTCCGTTGAATTGATGATCCTCATGGCCCAAGCCTTGCGGCAGAGGTCGTCGGAACATGACTCGAAGGTGGGATCAGATGGCCATTTGCCAATCTCGTATGGCTCCAATGCGTCCGGGTTAGACTGGTAGTATGGCGTCTCGGTCTGGACGTGTCCCATGAAGATGTCCTTGGCACCCAGGAGCTGCCACTGGTAGAGCTGGGCGTGCTCGCTGCCGCATCCCCAGAACCAAGTCGGTCCTTGAGATTCAATGAGAACGCCGCGTCCTGCATACACGGAGATCTCGACGGCGGTATTGACAGGAATGCCGCCCGGCCCCACATAGGCATCGGCGTTGGCCGGATCGTCGAGGTCGTGGTCGGCCACCCAGACCCAAACGTTGTCGAAGAAGCCCGAGGACCGGTCGGTGATATGGAGCAACATACTCGCCGACATGCATTCCCTCACGACGGAACCGGCCTGGGCTGGGCAGTCATCCAACAGAAGACCACTGCCAGCATTACCGCCGACGCGGAAGTGGCTGTCCCACATGGAGGCTGACCCCTGGCTGGATTCGTGGACATTCCACTCCATAAGAATGGCGCCAGCGGTAGCGCCCTTGACGGTGAAGAGCATATCTGAGATTTCGATGACTCCCGAGTCGCCGGGCTTGCCGACCCTGACCATGACCTGCGGCTTGGACTCGTCTTCAAAGTACGACCCCTCGCCCATGATCGTGCTCCAACCGGATCCGGTGATGATGGAGCCCACCGGCACCTCAATGGTGCCGCGGACCATGTACACGCCGGCCGGAAAGAATATGGTGCTCCCGACGTTGGATTGAAGTAGACTATTGATGGCCGACGTCTGGTCGCCGGTCCCGTCGTTGGAGACGCCGAGACTAGTGGCAACGAGGGGAGATTGGCCTGAGTACTGCGGCTTTGACTTGTAATAGTACTTGCCGGAGCCGTCGAGCAGGGAGGTCGGCTTGTTGGGAATGGCGGCCTGAAAGCCGGAGCGCTTTCCCGACAGGCCGTTCGGCTGGGTTTGGAAGCCGGAAACCCACGATGGGAAGAAGAGGGGGCCGGAGGACCCTGCCAAGAGGGTCTCACCACCAGAGACAAGGACCACGGACGCCGAATTTTCAACGAGAAGATTGTCTAGGACGATGGCTGGTTGTTGCCCGGCTTCTCTGGCCACAGTGATGGCATACGGCACGCCGTTGAAGTGGGAGTCAATCACACTGATGGAGCCGGTACCCTGAGGCGGGCTCGTCGACTCGGAGAAGGCAGTACAGTCGATGGCAACGTAGGCGGCCTGGACGTAGATGTTCTTCCAGACGAAGCCCCAGTTCCACTCTTGCTTGATAGCCGTCAGAGAGAGCTCGAAGCGCAGGTTCGTAGCTGTGAACTGTTGGCTGCCGGCGAGGAAGCCGATGTTACCACCGAAGAAGGTCAGGTCATCCACGGAGCCGCCGCTGCCATTTTCCATAAAGATGCCGATGGCCGTCGTCGACCCTGAGGCGTCTGACAGCGGCATTTCGAAGTGACAGTGGGATATGCTCGTGGCCTGGCCGACCTGCCAGTGGATGCCGGCAGGTACATACTCCTGGTCGTTCTGGTAATTGGTGCGATTCATGCCTCGCATATCGAAGATGAAGTTGCGGATCTGGCGGAAGAAGTTGGACTGATTGACATACCACTGGTCGCCGTTGCCTCCAGGGATGTAGAAATTTGCGTCGAAGAGGGCGATTCCCTCGAAGTCGGGCGCGCCCTTGATGGTAGGCCTCTCCCAAGGATTACCTACGAACTGCGTGTAGTAGTACTGAATGATCGGGCTCGAGATGAGATAGGTTCCTGCCGGGAAGTAAACCACGGCTGTGAGAGTGGTCGTGGAGCCACAGTCGCCGTCGCAGCGGACGTCGTCCTGGTTGTCAATGCTGAAAGACGACACGGCCCGGTTGATGGCCGCCGTGTCATCCGTCACGCCGTCGCCGACAGCGCCGAAGTCCTTGACGTTGCGGAAGAACTGGTAACCTGCTGGCGCGAAGGGAGACTTCCCCAGAGACCCAAGTTCCGAGAGCCAGTAGCCGTCGCCGGCAGCGGCGATCTTGGCAGTTCCGTTGGATGGCCGCGCTCGCATCTCGCGGTCTCCAACGTACGGTCCGGTCATGTTATGCTTGTCGGGCGCAATGCCGCGTTGGTTGTTGGCATGTCCCCTGGCGTAGTCGGGAGGAGGCTGTTCTCATGTGTAAGTCTCATTCCATCAAGTTGACGAGGTACTCTTTGTGTAATGTGTAAGACCGACCTGAGGAGTTCCTTCTGGAAGGGGAGGCGATGTGCCGACTGGGCCGTTTGGCATGGTGAGAGTGCGGTATGAGTCAATTGGTGCAGACGCCGACTGAGTCGCGACGGCTGAAGCCATCGCGACCAGCACTCCGAGGGGGCGTGTCAACCACATTGAGCGATGCTTGACACGAAGAGCCTTAGATGGTAGGTAGTCATGGGAATGCCCGACTGGAGCAAAAATCGATGATATAAGAGAGACTCCGATGCAGTGAGGGTCTCCTCGACGGCTCAGATACCAAAGTACCTTTGGGGCAAGACTTGGCCCTCGTGATTTCTTCCATCACACCATGCGGTCCTGGCGTCCGTTCCTGAAGAGCTGCAGTGGGAATGCAGGGGGAAAGATAGTCGAGGCCGCCGACGCCGTTCATGTTAAGATGAGGGATTTCAGTTTCCTCAGCTGTGCCGCCAACGCGCACCTTCGAGGGTGCATCCAAGACCTCCGTGTCAGCACATGGGATCAATATTCGAATGTGATGTTACCTGCCAAGCCAGACTATCACCCACGTCTTTATTATTTTGGCGACTTTGACTTCCTCAGGTCAGTCATTTCACTATTCCTACTCATTTCTCTGTCAATATCACACTGAGTTACCACGCCTCGCTCGTGCATATCGCGCTGTGAACCTGAAAAGGGAAGCTGCAATTTGGAACTTTGGTTCGCATCTCCTCTATCAACCTTGCCGTCCTCTTCGTCGCTCCTGTCGTGTTCTCTGGAGCCCTTGTCGTTCGTTTCGTCCTGGATGTATTCATGTGAGGCATACCAGCTGAATACTCTGGCTTTTCATACATCATACCTGTCTCCTACTTGTCATGCCCCATTTCACTGCCTCCTGACCCACGCTGCTTTTTCTATGAGACCGTTTGTTGTCGCCTTTCTTTACCTTGGATATAGCTGACTATGGCTCTCTTCGTCGTCCTCTCATTACTCCTGGTCCAATACGGCGCCATTGCGGCAGCCGCCGCTTTGGCCGTCGACACACTGTTCCGCGTCGATTTCTCCACGGACGAATTCGGCGGCTGTAGGACCGCTGGGCGTACCGCAATTCAAAACATGCTGGATGAAGCCGAAACTTTGGCTGGAGTCGGAGTTCAGCTAGTGGACAACTACGGCCAAACAAGTGGCGAGGCCAAGCGACTCCTCGATGTATTCGTAAACGGTAACACGGACGCGCATAGAACTACCATGAAAAGTAAGTTTGTCGTGAACCCCTTTCCGAAGCCCGCCGCCGCAACCGTCACTGTCTCTTCAGTATTCCAATTGACCTTCGACAGATTACTTTTCGGGCGTTCAAGCCTTCCTCGCTAGAAACGAGAACGTTCCTAACGGTGGCAAGCCGTACCTATTCTGCAGCGATACGTGGCTGGACAAGAATACTCTCAAGTCAGAGGCAAGAGACAGTGAAGGAAATAGCTTCCCGAAGGGCGATCTGTCCGGCTTGCCGGCCTTGATCGAGAACGTGCCAGCATACATGGACAAGCGGAATCAAAACCCCAGAACGCTCAGAACTCCAGTCAGTAGTAACCCCTGTATATCCTGTTGATCTTGTCTAACGTCCGGGCAGTATTGGAGCTTTATACACAATCAGTACCTTTTCGATGCCTACTACTCCTCCAAGGGCGGCTTCTGCTCCAAAGACGAGAACATCGCCGTCACGTCCGATCTGTTGCTTCCCGCGACCGTCACTCTCTGCCCCAAGCTCTTTCGGCAGCCGGTCTCCGGGTTGGGCGTCCAGATCACCCCGCTCACCAGTAGCGTTATTCCCTTGAGACCCAGAGATATACCCAACAATGCTCAGAGGCTTTCCGACATACTGCCCTCTTCGACGACGTTGTACCACGAACTCTTTCATCTCATTCACGGCAGCGCTAATACCTACCCGGCTGGCGGGGAGAAGTACACCATCATCGATCTGGGCAAGCTGTCGGCGGACGATGCCCTCGCTAATCCCGAGACGTACGCCGCCGTGTCCATCGCGTACTGGTACACGCTTAACGTTGCGCCCGTCAACAACAACCGGGTCGAGTTCTACGGCTTCTTCGCTACACGTGGATGATTTGTATATAGTCAACCGTTGTTGGTTGCGGTGTTTGCGTTTTAAAATGTAGATAGAATGAAAATATTGCTCCACCCATGAATAATCTGCGGACGACGAAGATGAAGAGGACCAGCGGTGAAAACGACGAAGACCACGACGATATCAATGACAATAATCCCATCTAGTTTGTGGTAGCCAGCATCCTCAATAATAGCGCTATACATCATGGTAGACCGTAATACTCATTACAGCTGTCCTGCCATAGTTGCAAGATCGAAGGATCGCTGCTTTCACCTTTGGTATCATACGCCTTTACAGTCCTCTCCAACCACGCAACAATGTCGCCAAAACCAAGTGCCCTCGCCTCATCGGCCGCAGTCCGACCCTCGGAATTCTGCCTGACGAGAAACAGAACCCCACCAATGCGCATGTGGTACGCTTCCTCATTGTCATCATCCCACATATGCCCCTCAGCATCCTGTCCCGAGCGCAACTTCTCCTCATCGAGAATCAGATGCTCATGCCGAAACACCTGGAACGCGGCAGCGACGACCGCCAGCTTTCCAGATCGCGCCGCCACGTGGAGGATGGTGTCACCCGCGTGATTCTGATGCGTGTACAGCGCGTAGAAAGGGTTGTCGTAATATGCGGCGTTGTGCGTCCTGAAGTGCCGGAGGGCGTCCATCGCGTCGGGTCGTTGCGCCGCGGCCGCTGTGTGCATGAGCGAGTCGCCCGTCGTCGGCTCGATTGCCATGAACATCACAGCCACCCCGGGCGCGTCGCAGTCGTACCCGGCGTTCTCCATGGCGATTTTGATCTCCCGGGGAGTGCCCGTCTTTACGATGGCGTGGAGCTCCGAGATGAGCTCCGGGGCCGGCGCTGTGGCGTCTTTGGCCAGACAAGCATGCTCGGGGTACCGGACAAAGTCCTCGGGCTTGAAGGGAAGCGAAGGTATTCTTTTCATGATTTCGGATGTTGTTCCTGAGTGATGGTGATGGTCGCTGTTTCTTTTTATGATGTGTGTGATGCAAATCATTGAAGGTTGCCAGGCTGTCGACGGTTTGCTTTATCCACTGCGGCGCAGCCAAGCGATGTCATCAACCGGCACGTGAGAGAGCAGCCAGCCAACGAGCAACAAGATTGGTTGCATATCCATGAAGCCAGACACATTCATCACGGTAAGTCCATGGCAATAAATCATTTGATATAGTTATGTGAGATCCGGTACTGGCTAGAGTACCCTTAAGTTGTGGCTTATTTGTGGCTTCCGCCCGCCGTATGAGTCTACAGCGAGAGTTCAATTCAAATCAAGCAGTCCATGAGAATAACACCTGACCGATCTTGACTTTGGATATAGGCCCGAACAAACAGCTGCACACCTAGGTAATTTAAATGCCGACGTTGGTAGTTGAGGCCATTGGTGATCATGCGGGCTGGAATCTTAAGCTGGAAACCCTTATATATACCTCAATCGACTCAATACATCGACTGTTCCTGTTCGTGTCAATAGTCACATGCGCTTTGTAGACCGGTTTTCATTGCTGCAGGTCAGTGAGTATTCTTCCCGCCCAGGGCCTTTCACCAGAATTTCACCGAAGAGTCTGTTTACCCAACTTCATCAAACTGTAGTTTACCGATAGGTGAAAGAACCGAGAATAGTGGCTGCACGAATGATGCGGGGGTTAATGCTGTGCCTCAAACTTTGACGACGCGGACTTCCTCACTTCCCGAGCATGGGAATGATACCGCACGTGGATATTATGATTCTACTTAAGCTTCAACACGTTAGCAGCCGGCCAACAGGGAGGATACATCATGGTCAAAGAGTTTTAGGATGATGAAGAAGAGAATTTTGGTAAATTGGGTGCAGTGGACTGATCCCATGTTGCAGTCGATGGTGTTGTTGGTTGGTGGTGAACAGTCAAACACCCGAAGGCATCAAATGGGTTTATGGCATCACATCGCTAGCCAAGGGCTCGTGATGCAAAGACTTTCGGCAACATTCTGTCAATATGTGGTGATATTGGTCGTTACATGTAGCCCGGTACGTCCAAGCCTCGAACAGCGAGAAACCTGACAAGGCTCAACTGCATGAGCATCACGCTGGGCGATGCCTCATTTTGTACCCAGCCAAGGGAGAACGCGCAGAACAATGAATATTTTGCTTACCCGAGGTCACCCCCTCAAAATACGCGGCGAATCCTCTTCTCGATTCCAGTGGCATCAAGCTCCCGTCACTGCCAGCTACTTAAACAACCGAAGTACCTGTGATGTGACGGATTCACTTCCTATTAAGCAAATAGACAATCCCATCTTCAACATGCAGCTCACCACCCTCGTTTCCGCCTTGACCCTTGCGGTCAACAGCGCCACCGCGATCCCGGTCGTCGACGCTGTGCCCGACCTTCTGGACAAGCGCCAGACAGCCAGCGGTTGCAACTACTTGTGACTCCTCCCCCTCAACGTCGGCGAACTGATCCAAGCTGACTCCAATCCAAAGCTCCTCTCCACGCTGCTGCGTTCCCGCCGTCTGCCAGTCCCGCGATGGTAAGGCCCCTAACTGGACCTTGACAAGAGAGACTAACATATTCCCAGGAGCCATCTACCAGATTAACACCGATGCTATCAAAAATAATCGCCACGGTTGTGACCCCCCTTGGGCCTTCATTGCCAAAAGCAACACGCAGTTCCCTGGCTACTGCTGCCGTTAGTCAGAGGGAGAGGAACCGGAGGGTATTCTTAGGGAGAAAGCTCTCGGGTTCCTAAGCTCTGATGGTTTCGACCAACTTTAAAGAGTCCGGGCTGGTATGATACTTGAATCAAGTTCATTCATTTCGTCGCTTTTAGATACATGTCAGAAGTGGATCATTGGAATGGCTCCGACTTGATTTATCCGAGGGTGCGTCATGTACTGGTATCTCATCGACTGCTGAATGACTCCAAAACTTAAGTTAGTACTGAGGGGTCAGCTAGTGTAGCTTTTCTTGAAATCTTTTTACTCTAATAGAATAATTTAAATCCATCCAGATTGGGGCAAAACGGGGGATATTCATAGCAGACTTTTTGGCGTCATTAGTTGTCGATGAGGTAGGTAATGTTCGGACTTTGCAGTCGTGATGCTACAACAGATGCAATATAATAAGTCCCGGTACAAACGTCAACTCATTACAACATTGAAGTTCGGAACAGTCAGTTGGCAAGAGAAAAGCCTCTGATCATTGCGCGTCCTCACAACTCTCATGGTCCAATTAAGAACGGCCGCGTGAATTAAAAATGGCATCACCTAGCTTGTCGGCGGGTGTGGCTTGCCGGGCCGAAGTAGAGAGGCGCCACAGGACTAGAACACCATGAATGGGATACGGTTTAAATCTGGGTTTGCGTCTTTGTGTGCCCCTGTAAGGAGGCCATTTGGAGTCATGCACTCGCCGGTTGGCCTGATTCTCTGTTGGTTGACATACTGTTGGCTGAGGGCAAATTTGGCGTGGGGCTAAACCATCCATTCCCTCGCATTTCCACGTCCAGAGTTTGACAAAGACTAACTCATGCTTGTCTGAGGCGCGTATCTTCGAAGCTGAACCAAAGTCCCCCATTCACCTTTGTCCCTTGCTCGCTGGATACACGCGCAGCGGGACTGAAGTTCCAAAGTCCCAACATGTTATCTGCCTATTTAGTTGTATCCTGCGAGAGTGTGTGCCTGATGCTCCTGCTAGGCCCTTTACCACATTCGAGCGTCTGCTATGTGCCTTGGCTTCTGACTGTTGGCTTGGCAGCGGACTTTGGTATCTTTCGTCGACTATCGTGGGCCGACACCTCAATTCGAAAAGCGAAACAAGATGTAGTTATTCCTGGAGGCCTGCCTAGACCACGAGCAGAGTAGCAATTATTCGGGTTCTTTTCCATCTTTGTGGAATGGACGGACGAGATTGGTGTACTTGAAAATTGAAAGTCGAACCTGTTTCGAGAATTTCCCCTTCCAGCAATCGTGCCGGGGCACAGAGCCCCACCCGGCCCCAAAATGACGGTCGAAATCCCGCATGTGGGGCCGTTTGTCGGCCTGACGGGCTTGTCATGTTTCTAGCCGATGTGGAAATGCAGAGAAGCTGCATTGGTGATAGCAAGCTTGAATGACAATATCCGTCGGGAAATACGGGCGGATGGCAGATGCATTTTGTCAATTGACTCGGTGCCGTAAGAACTGTTAATTCTATTCTTCGCAGCTTCTAGTATCTTGACCTATCTGTTCTATCTATCCTCTATTGACATGCATCGATAGCAAGACATAGCTTATCAATTTGGCGCAGATGAACATAGCAATGCTTTACTCGGTGTCCCCAGTGAGCCAAATTTCGTGGCCGTTTCCTTCTTTCACGATCCTGCTGTTGAGGCAACCGATCGCGGCAACTGCGCTGGCAGTCCACCACACGAGGCCAGTCATATTGTGCGACGATCCGTAGCTGTACACGATACCTGCGATCGCCGAAGTTGCTGAGCGTACCAATCCTGTAAGTAAAAAGGCGCTACTGTGGGTTCGAGCCAGGGCCGAGGGGTGAGGTGAAGATCTGATGAATGGTTAGCGTTTCCAAGCATTGATGGGGGCTTCTCCCGTTTTTTAGGGGCTTCACTTACAGATTCGTCAACACCAATTGTGCCGGAACAACAAACGTGGAGGTTCCAACCATCATGACCTGGGACAACACGATGAGAAACCAGACCCAGAATCCCTCTTTGCCAGCAGGCGGGGCCGCAGTCGGCGGTGCCGCGGCGATGTATGGGATGATGAAGTACAGCAGCGGCATCCCCATCATGAAGGTCCGCCACATCTTCAGCGTTCCCATGCGGCGGTTGATCCGGGGGTAAATGAACAGCTGCGTGGGCAATCCCATCACGCCAACGATGAACAGGGACCACATGATGCGATCGGGTTTCATACCCGCGCCGCCGGAGAAGAAGAACGGCAATCGCGCCTGGTTCTTCGTGTCGACGGGGTCACTGAGGAAACTCGTCCAGAGCGTGTTGTAGGTCGTGATGTGGTACTCCTGGAGCGCATACGCCACGAGCGTCAAGCAGACGTTCCGCGTGAACATTCTCCGCAGGGGCAAGATGCGCTGGGGTTTGGCGGGCTTGAGCGACTCCGGGTGCTCTTCTGAGTCTCTGTCCGCCGCCTCCGGGTCGTCGGCGATCATGCGCGACATCTCCTCGTGCGAAGCTTCTTCCTGGGCGACTCGGCTGGCGGTAGCAACCTTGCTGCCGAAGAAGATCGTGCGGACCTTTCTTGTGAACGCAATACCTGGATCGTAGCGGTCTTTCAATGGCTCGAGGGTCTGGGTTATTGGCGATTAGCATGTTTTCTGTCTTAAGCAGATTGCAGCTAGGTCTACACACCTCTTCAAGGAAGAAGAACACCGCACAGAAGGCTATCAGGAGGAAGAAGCCGCTCAAGAGGGCGGGCGGTGCGTATGGCCATGCCTTCAAGAACGCGTTATTCCCGAACTTTTCGGGGTATTTTCCAGCAAGGTCCGCTAACTGTCCTGCCATCAGGGGGCTGAACATCGCGGCGACGTTGAATGAAATTGGGAGCAGCAAGAAGGCGTGCGGTTGGTATCTGGAATTCGCATTAGCAAGACGCTGACCAGAAGCTTCGCTGCGACTGGAACAGACCGTTTCTCTGCCACCACCTCAGAGACCATCGTCCGAATCGTCGCGACATTGCCGTTGACGAGTCCTTCTAGGATGCGGAGAGCCAATGCTTGCTTGAAGTTGGTGATAAACCCGAACGAAACACAACCGATAACTGCAACAGCTCCCTATTAGCGCTGAACCAATCAACCGCAATATCGAGGCCTCGAAGGCTTACAGGATCCCGCAACTCCGAGAAGCAGGACCGGTTTCCTGCCTCCTCTGGGAGAGTCCGCCAGCCTGCCGAGGAACATTGACGAGAAACATTGCGAGAGCATGAAACTCGTTTGCATGTACGCCACCTGCCGTACCACTGATCCGGAATCGAGATTGGGGTCCAGAGACTGGAGCTGGTAGAAGAGGTAGGTCTACCGCGAGTCCGTCAGTAAAGCCGGTGACTTTCGAGGTTCGTAATACGTACGAGCAGCGAGATGCTGACCACCGGCTCCGCAAACCGCAGGAAACATAATATCGCGAGTTGATCTTTCCTGGGAAGAGATCTCCAAGTCACTTCGTCCTTCTTTGCATCCATTCTGGTCTATCTTAGCCGTCAGTTCGATGGCTTCTGCTAGGGCGTTGATTCTGCTCGCGAGTTGCAGGTAATCGGGTACCAACAGTACAGGGCAATACCACAGTAAAACGACTGCAATTTGCAAGCTGAATCAACCAGAGTCACTGAAACAGGCGAGGAAGACAAGCTAGGTGCTGAGAGGACAGGCCAACTCGGCGACTGACTCGGAACAGCTGGGGTACTGGGGACATCTCGGTCCGCTGTGGGTGCTCAGCTATTATTGAAACATTGTATGAACCTAGGACTCCTCGGTCCGCTGCCGAAAGCCCCAAATCATCTCTGGCAGCTGTCAATTGCACCCTGTGGAAGACGCTGTGTGACGAGCAAATGCCAGTTTGCCTTCCAAATCGCCATCACCGACCGTCGCTGATTGTTTTACAGCTAATCGCCAGCCAACATGGGTAAGAGTGTCAAGTTTGTCAAGGACGAAAGCCGCATGGCCAAGTACAGCCCGTTAGAGGAGGCAGACGCCGACGATGAGCTGGACAGCGTTGGCAGCATGGAGCTCAACGGCAGGGAAGGACACTCCCCTACCTTTCCAGACGAATGGAATCACGACCGGATAGTATGGGACCAGCGTCTTCAACGCGTACAGAAAATCGTCTGGATTGAGGGTGTCATCATCGCCATGCTGTTTGGCTTGGTTGTCTTTCTCGGTCTGCAGGCGTTTTGGCCCAAGAATGACGGTGGTGTCCCGCTGGGCGTTGACCCGAGCGGCTTTGTTCCCCCGGGTAGGTGAAGACGACACTAATGGCGACTGATTGATACTGATAAATGTCACAGAAATCGGCCAGCCGGTGAAGTGGATGAAGTACGACGACGAGAGCGATCCGCACTATTTCAAGCCCGACGTATTCGACAGCATCGAGAGCGTACAAGAAGCTGCCAGACATTTCAAGATGTTGCACAATGGTACAATACACCGACGCACACCGGGAACTGTCTTCGATTTTCTGACATGCCTAATAGCATCCAACGTCCGAATCAATGGAAAGTACACGACTTACATGGATTTCAACGACGAGCAACAACCGCTGCCGCCATACGTCACCCGTAAGGGCTCAGAACTCTACAGCATCAGGGCTTTCCACCAGATGCATTGCGTGGTAAGAACCTCCGCCGTGAAAAATTCGTGCTCTGCGTACTCACATCGGTAATAGTCTATCGTTTTCGAGGATATCGGCTACAGGGTCTTGAACAAGACATCGAAGTGGGAAGTCGGCCACGTTATCCACTGCCTGAACACGATACGATCCGCCGTCACTTGTTTAGCTGACGCGACCCCGCTATCATACGTGCATGGGATGGGAGTAGGGCATACCACGGACGATCAACAGTCGCATTGTCGGGACTTCTTCGCGCTGAGAGAATGGGCTCATGACCCCGTTCGGGCGGTCCAGTGGATGAATGTGGCGCCGGATGATGAGAAGGATAGATACGAAGAAATCGTGCCTTAGGATAGATCTGCATGTAGACTTGCATTGTCTTGCGTTGACAGCATCATGATAGAACTAGTTGGCGAATATTAGAAGAACCCATGATAGCATTGGCAGTCTGACAAACAAATGCAATATGCCGCGCAGTATAATGCAGCCACCTTCTGGCCATTGATATCTCGTCATACCCAACGACTACACATTACATAGGCAGTCTAAGGTCATTCGCCTCGTCATGATCGCCCAAGCGGAGTTGTAATCACTATGTAGATCACGAGGTCTATCAGGCGCGGGCTTATCTGCAAAGCCGGTCAAGAACGGATGCATAGCATTCACTGGTTTCAAACATGAATATTCAAACAGATAAGAGTGAAAGGACTTGTTATTCATATGCCACATTGAGTACAAAATCACATCTCCCAATTGTCTAATCTAAGATCATGTCTAGGCTCTTTCTGATATGTGCCGTGACGGTATCAATCTGCAAAGACTGTCAGCACCTTTACCTGCAACGTAGTGAGGGCTCGAACTTACATGCTCAGAATCGAAAACGCTGTAATGATTTCCAGACGTCTCTATCACACGCTCCACGAAACCCTCTTGCATATCTTCCCAGCCCAGCTGCGGCAAGAACCTGGTCCTATCCAACGGACACTTCTCCCCCGGATCAGCCATCGGCACCATATCCTTTGCTCTAATAAGCACAGCATGTGGCGGCGTCGGATCGACACCGTACGAGCGAGCAGTCCCAAGCAGTCCGGTCCTCGGCATAGACCACGACGGGGGATCCCACTGATCGGAGAGGCATGTTGCTCTCATAAGCGCCGTCATGAGCTTGTCTCGAGTCTCTTGGTTCACGCCGGGCAATGCCGGCGCGTGATGCAGCTTCGCTGGCTCTTTTTGGGCCTCCGGTCGCGGGCACCTGGGGTAGACGGAGTCGATCAGGATGATTCGAGAGACGCGAAGGCCTCTGCCTGACGTTGCCAGCATGTGCGCGATCTGAACTGACAACACTCCGCCAAACGACCAGCCTATTATCGCGTTAGGGATAGTGCGAAAGGACGATGCAAGTCGGGAACCCATTACACACCTCCAAGTACAATCTCGCCTCTTAGCATCACTCGCTTGATGAGGCGGATGTAAGCTTCGGCGATATCCTTTACGCTTTGCCAGCCGCCGATGCCATCGGCATCAAACTTGGGGTCCCATATTCCGTAAACGCGCCGGCCTAGTGTGCCGACTTTGAAATAGCTAGTCAATAAGCCACTGGCATCGTGAATGAGGAAGAGTGGGGGTGGTTCATTACGAGACCGCGGGAGGTCTTGAATCAGGACCGGATTGGCGGCAGGCATGGTTGATGCTCGATACGGGGTTGGAAATAGGAGCTGTGATTCCTCTCGATTTCAAGTGCAAAAATAATGGGTGAGACGAAAAGCGGTGGGAAAGTGCAAGAGCCTAGTCAGAGGATGCAAACGGCTTGGAATCAACACAAGGTCAGCTGCTGTAGCTTGTACGACACGATTTGGCTGGAATAGTTTTGTCAACTCTTTGCTGTCAGTTTGCCGGTTGTTCTGGAAGCAGGGGTCCAATCCGCGGTCCGAAGTGTGTTGGTGAACTTTATTTTCCCTGGATCTAGTCCGAGGAGTGAGTGCACACTGCATCTGCCCCTACATCATCGATCCCTGTCTTCAATTCTGGTCACTTTACCAAAGTTGGTAATAGTTTCTGTCCACAGCTGATTACACGTAAGTTTGGCAGTTCTCGATACAGTTCATCCAACTTCAGACTGACTTTCCCGCGTGGTTCTCAAGCACAACACCGCTCAAAACAAATCCCACAGCCAAGGGCCATGGAGAAACAAAAACTCCTCAGCGAGCAACAAGACCCGGAAGACACAGTACCAAATCTGAACGCCTACCATGACGAAACCGACTCCGTTGACTACACTCCCGATGTGATATCGAAGCGCAAGGCGAGGCGCAGCCGCATCTGGTCGGTCGTGAGAAAGGCGGCGTTCATCCCGGCGGCCGTCGCGATCTTCTACCTCGGACGCGCAACCCACGACATGACGCCGTCCAGACCTCCCGAGCCTGTGTCTTTGGGCAAATGCTCGCCCGACTGGAAAGAGTCGAAGGCTCGCGGATGCGTGTACGACTTTATGCTTTCGACGTGGATGCACCCAAAGTGCTTCAACGAGGAGATGCATGAGCGGTATCTCGGGTACATGAAGTGGAGGAACACGACGTTCTGGTACGAGAGGGAGCGAATCAATGAGGTGCCGTTTGATGTCGCGGCGAAGGGGGAGCATGGGGAGATTTTCACGGACGGCACCGTCCATCACATGCACTGCAGTTACGTGTGGGACAGGATCACGTATGCTTCTCACTTCAAACCGAGAGTATTGGATTCTCTTTGCAGAGACCCGAAGCATGTGGAGCATTGTATTCTGTACAATGGGATTCCGCAGTCTTGGGAGATCGACTTGCCCAATATCACGAGGGTTTACAACGAGCCTCATGAGGTTGACTGCTTGATTGGGTAATCCAGATCTCATTCATCGTGTTGCATGTTGGTACATACGAAAAGTAGAGTGATAAAATCTCAAATTTCATGGAAATAAACACTGTCGAATCCGAGCGACCATTGAATTACAGTTGCGGAAGTGAATGGCAACTCGGTGCCGATTTAAGCAATCAGTTGTCACTCGTGAGCTTTGGTTTCGACTATTGAAGTTGATTGCGTATTTGATCCTGTCGGTGTTGATTGAACCTGCCGGAGTGACGTCGGGAGCTTTTTCGTGAAGATGACAGCTAATCTCATGTACGAGGTCTCATGTTCAGGATCGCCAACAGATATAGGTAGCAAAAATCTGATTTATTGACCACTGGAAATATCAAACACGCTACATACTGCTTTCCAGACATTCTAATCCTCGGCTGTGAGATGAAGAGACCGATGTTTGCCAGACTTCATCAAGCGAGTCCAATTTCCTCCAACTCAGAGAGCTTAGGAAACGGAATAATCTCAGTGTAGTTATCGTGCTTCGCCCCCTCAGGCGCCATGTTCTTGTACCGAACTCCCCTAACAGGATCATTCGCCCACTTCCGCAGAGCCGACCAGTCCCGGCACATGAACTTCTGGTCATCCGTGACGTGACCCACGGCGAAGCCGTTCACATAGGTCATTGGCGACGCATCCGCCAAGCACATGATGGCCTCCCGGATGGCGTTCAGGCAGTGAGCGACGTGCTGAGGAGCCCATTGTGACGAGATGTTGTGCACGCGATGGCCGTATTCCTCCGTGATTGAAATCTGTACCTCGTCAGTGGGCAGCCTGCACACAAAAGAAACTTCGCGGACGTACCAGGCAATGCATCTGGTGGAATGACCGAATGATGTATGTCTGTCGGTACGAGACGGTTGAATAGTACGCCGGCAATTTGGCAACGGTCCCGTCTGGTTTGTGCCAGTCTGCGAAATTGTCGTTTACCAAGACGTTGGAAGCTAGAACACTGATCAGCATGATGCGTTCTCCAGAGGTGAGGGACTCACAGTTGTGCAAGCTCTTCAGCTTCTGAACCACCAGTTTCGTCTTATTTAAATCATTGAAAGTGTCCTCCTCGATGTAATACGGTGATGATTTGTCGAATATTGTCCATCTACCCGGTTCGCCGATTTCTTCAACATCACATCAGTAATCGTGACAGCAAGCTTGGTTGATGGTTGGGCGAACTCACCAGGCGGTACAAAACCGCTGTGGTCGCTTCCAATGTGGCCGCATTTGTGGACGTCTTGGGCGTACGAAACCCGATCAAACACCGCGAAAATCGTCACTAACAGCAACGCTACGACAGTGATGAGCAGGCTCACGCGTAGACACCATGCGTTGCTCTCCAGCGCTGCTATCTGCTCTCGCAGATTTTCGTCCGTCTCCTCCTCTGGTTGTCGCTCATCATCGTCCGATTGACTGGTTCTGACTTCCTTGTAAGCATGTGTTGGTGGCCACAAAGACGACTTCAGCTTCTCCATGGTCTCGATTTGTGCCCAGCCGTCTCGATCGCGGCCGATTGTAACTGTCGATTTGGATTAATAGGGTCAACTTGACGTGCAACAACGTCCGCTGGATGGGAAATGCAACAAAAGAAGCTCAGAAAGCTAGGTGACAGCATGCATGCATTCGGGTTCCTCCATCAGCTGCAGTGGTTTCTCTGATCTCGTCCAGTGAGGTCACCGAGTCATGGGCAAGGGTTTGGCCTTGACCGCGCTGCCGGACCGAGTGATTGTGTGCTCTTGGGGGCTGAATACTTGCGGTCCGAACTTACTTTCCCGCCCCAAAGCTTCTGGCAAGGGTTTTGCTGGGCATGTTCTGCGAGGTCCGGATACTTTCAGTTGATAGCAGTGCCTGGATGAACACAGGGATATTGGTGGTCTTCCAGCTGGTATTTGCCTTTGCACATCAACTGAACTTCACTTCTAGAAGCATTCTGGCGCCAATCTTAGTTGGTCTGATCAATACCACACAGGTCTTCGTAGTATCATTGAAGCCTGCTCTATCGTCACGCTCCCAACGCGGAGCAGCCTTGAAGCACACAACATGCAAGAGAAGAACAGCGACACAACGATGCCGGCACCAGTTGCAATCTGCGGGATAGGCCTGCGGTTGCCGGGCGGCATCAACACGCCCACTTCACTGTACAACTTCCTCATCTCCAAGAAAGATGCGCGCTCAAAACCAGACCTACCACGCTATGCATCACAGAACCACCACTTCACAGGAACAGGCAAGTCGGGGTCTCTCCCCACAGAAGAGGGATACTGGCTTTCCGACGATGACGTCTCAAAATTTGACCCTTCGTTATTTTCCATGAACCCCAAAGAGATGGCAAAATTGGATCCCCAGCAGCGGCTGCTGCTGCAAGTTGTTTGGGAAGCCCTAGAGAGCGCCGCGGAGACGGAATGGCAGGGCCAGAGAATCGGTTGCTACGTCGGCAGCTTTGGCGACGACTGGCGGGAGATGCATGCTGTTGATACCCAGGACGATGGCATGTATCGGCTCACAGGCTACATGGATTTCGTGCAGGCAAACCGCATTTCTCATGCATTTGATTTGAGAGGCCCTAGGTAAGTACATGCTGTAATATGAGAGAAGCAGACGCAACTGATCGCATTTTCAGTATGACTGTCCGAACCGCCTGTTCTGCAGCCGGTCTCGCGGTGCATCTCGCCTGCCAGGCGATTCGCGCTGGGGAATGCGACTCGGCTATCGTGGCAGGGTCCAACCTGATGCTGTCTCCGGGCTTCACCAAGCTCATGGCCGAGCAAAGCGTGCTCTCACCAGACGCCTCATGTAAGACATTCGATTCAAGTGCCAACGGTTATGCTCGCGCGGAGGCCGTCAATTGCCTCTTCATCAAGAGACTCGACTGCGCCATCCGCGACGGAAACCCTATCAGAGCCGTGATCCGCGGATCAGCCACTAACTCTGATGGGAAGACGCTGGGTTTGACGACACCGAGCGCGCAAGCTCAGCAAGAGTTGATCCGCGACGCATATCGCTATGCCGGCATCCCCGAGTCCGACATGTGGCAGACGGCAATGGTCGAATGCCACGGCACTGGCACTGCTGTTGGAGACACCATCGAAGCAAACACGGTGGGTGCCGTTTTTGGCGAAAAAGGAATGCTCATTGGCTCTGTGAGTCTTTCAATCTTGGTGATACGGGAAAAATGCTTATTCCTCACAGGTAAAACCCAACATGGGCCACTCTGAGGCGGCTTCCGCAATCACCAGCATAGTCAAGGCTGTTTTATCACTTGAGACGCGTACGATAATACCCAATATCAAATTTGAGAACCCCAGTGTTAGCAGTAAGTTTGTTTGTTCACTCCGACCGGCGTCCGTCTCGCTGACGACACTGCAGTTCCTTTTTCATCAGGCACCTTGAAAGTACCCACAGAACCATTGCCTTGGCCGGAAGACCGCGCCGAACGCATCGGCATCAATAGTTTCGGCATTGGCGGGACCAATGTGCATGTAAGTCTCGCCTCATAAAATTGCTCTCATCTCTTCTGACCAAGAGCCCCAGATAATTCTAGAATCGGCTGCGTCACTGACAAAGCCGACGGCGATCCGGGGCCCCGGCAATGTGGATACCCCGCCTCCGTCTCCACCCCTCCGGAGGGAACCGGCGACCCTGCTTCTTTTCTCGGCCGGCCACGAAGAATCTCTGAAAAACATGGTGGTCAACTACAAAAACTTCTTGCACGCCCAACCGTCAAGGTTAGAAGGTATCGCGTACACTTTGATGCATCGCCGATCACACCTCGGCTGCCGGACGTTCACCGTGGTCACCGATGAGTGCGAAAGCATCGTCTTCAACCCACCTCCACTGCCAAGCTTCAAGTCAAATACACAGAATGGAGGCATCGCGTTTGTGTTCACTGGACAAGGGGCTCAGTGGGCCCGCATGGGTTCACACCTGCTCAAGTCCAGCCGGGAATTCCTGCAGGACATCAGAGACATGGACGCGGTCTTGAAGAGTCTCCCGCAAGAACACCGACCCAGCTGGGAGATTAGAGGTAAGAAGAACTACCTCACGACACGGTGGTTTCTGCGCAATCGCTGACATGGCGTTTCATTCAGGTGAATTGATG
This sequence comes from Colletotrichum karsti, assembly GCF_011947395.1. Taxonomy (NCBI): domain Eukaryota; kingdom Fungi; phylum Ascomycota; class Sordariomycetes; order Glomerellales; family Glomerellaceae; genus Colletotrichum; species Colletotrichum karsti. The sequence goes on from NW_024065942.1 coordinate 145,532, forward strand.
CGATCGGAGGCGACGTCTCGGCTTGGAGAAGCTGAATTTGCCCAGCCAATTTGCACAGCACTTCAAGTCGCTCTGGTCAGACATCTTGCTAGATACGGCATCAAGCCCAAGGCGGTTGTCGGACACTCGAGCGGTGAGATTGCAGCTGCCTTTGCTGCAGGTGTTCTTACTCTGAAAGAAGCAATCATCGTCGCCTACTACCGTGGTTTCACAGCGAAGAAGCTGAAAAAACAAGGCGCGATGGCAGCGATCGGGCTGGGGAGAGATCAAGTCACGCCGCTCTTGTCTACTGGAGTTACGATTGCCTGTGAGAACAGCAACTCCAGTGTGACATTATCTGGTGATGTTGAACCGTTAGAGGACGTCTGCCGTGCGATCAAAGCAGCGAACCCAGATGAACTGGTTCGTCTCTTGAAGGTGGACAAGGCATATCACTCTCGTAAGTTCATGGAAACCATCTGCTATTACTCTGTAAATGGTTCTAACATCATTTTGTCCAGACCACATGCGCGCCGTTGGGTCTGAATACCAAGCTCTTCTCAAACCTCACCTCAACCCCAGCTCGCCAAAGATCCCGTTCTTCTCCAGCGTATCCCTCCAGAACTTGGAAAGAGGGTCAGACTTCAGTCCCGAGTACTGGCAACGCAACCTAGAGTCTCCGGTTCTCTTCCGTCAGGCTGTCACGCGGCTGCTTCAGACGTCTTCAGTGGCCCTACATCTTGAAGTCGGCCCTCACTCGGCGCTCGCCGGCCCGCTCAAGCAGATTTACTCGGAGAATGCGATCTCACCAGCTTATGTTACTGCCCAGAAGCGTGGCGTGAATGGCACGGTGTCATTTCTAGCAGCGGTGGGCGAGCTTCACTGCCGCGGTGCAACGGTCAAGTTTCCCGTCCTGGATGGAGTTCGCCCGTTGACGGATTTGCCGCCGTATCCATGGCACCTGAGCAAGAAGTATTGGCCGGAATCCAGAGTGATTAAAGCATGGCAGTTTCCAGAACACCCTCCTCACGAGCTTCTCGGCTCGAGAGTACCGGAAAGCAGTGGCTCAGCTCCCAGTTGGCGTTGTATCTTGTCGCTTGACAAGGTGCCTTGGCTGAAAGATCATTGTGTTGGAACGGATATCGTCTTTCCGGCAGCTGGGTACCTAGCCATGGTTGGCGAAGCTAGTCGTCAGCAATCAGGCGATGAAGACTTCACGGTCCGTGACTTCAGCGTTATGAACGCCCTGGTCCTATCGTCTGGCCAGCAGGTGGAATTTCTGACCTCAATACGGCGAGAGCGTCTGACGGCTTCAGACGTTTCCGACTGGTGGGAGCTGAGCATCCAGAGCCACAGCTCTTCCGGGACCTGGGCCACGCACTGCACTTGCCGAGTCAAGAGCGGACAAGCCTCCCAAGTCCCTGACTTATCAGTTCTCGAGGGCGATTTCTTCCCTCGTTCCTTTGAGCCCTCACGGTGGTACAAGGCAATGGCGAGTGTGGGATACAAATATGGTCCTCTGTTCAGAGGGTTGAAGAGTGTTCGAACGAGCGTCGCACGGCCGGCTGCAGTCTTTGACATCACCGATGAACGTGAAGACAATGTTCTTCATGAACCCAGAACATACACTCTCCACCCAAGGACTATCGATCAAGTCCTGCAGTCCATGGTAGTAGCGAACAGTTCTGGAGAGCCTCGTCTCCTAGACAAGCTGTACTTGCCCACCTTCATCGGCGAGGTCTTCATCAGCGGAGCCGCTTCCACACAGCCCATTCAGTTGACGACTCTCAAGACCGACGGATCCGGTACTTGTCGGGGCCACTCGCTCGGACGCGTGTTCGGTAGCACGATGGGTGCTCCTGCTCTCTTCATGAAGGACATTCGATTTTCGCCAATTGAACTCGAAAGCCCGGCGCGGGAGGCAGACAGCTCCAGAGCAGCTCACTTGTCGTGGAAGCCGGACGTCGATCTGGTAGACCAAACACAACTGGTGAACTCTCAAGCCGATGAATCATTTCCCGACATCCACAGGCTGTTGGAGGATCTATTCCTGCTCTGCGGCTCCGTGGCGCTAGATGAAACCTGCAGCCCTGATTTCTCCATGAGTAACCAATACCACCTCACGAAGCATCGTGAATGGTTGGAGAAACACATCTCCAAGGCCGATTATCGGAGAGACTTGACAACTGAAGAACGCTCGTCCGAAATCGAGAAGATTGCCTCCCAGCTCGAGTCTACTCCGGCATCATCGGTTGCGACTCTGATCAAGCGCTGCTGCACCTATGCCCGAGAACTATTTTCCTCCGAGCTGGTGCCTCTTGAGGTCTTTCTTCAGGATAACGCGTTGCACGAGCTCTACGACTGGATGAACACCCTCTTCACATACAAGCCTTTGCTCCAGCTGCTGTCCCACAAAAGAGGAAGGCATCTCAGGATCCTGGAAATCGGTGCCGGGACCGGTGGCCTGACTGCACGGATCTTGAGGGACCTCGTTGCCTCCTTCGGCGACGGCAAGATTGTCGGCAAATATGTCTTCACAGACGTCTCTGCGGGCTTCTTTCCCGCAGCCAAGAAGAGGTTTGAGGATATCTCCCCCGGTTTTCTGGATTACCGCGTGCTTGACATCAGCCGAGATCCCGCTGAACAGGGTTTTGCGGGGGAGCAATACGATCTCATCGTTGCTAGCAATGTAAGACCTCACCATGAACTTGACAACATCACACTGACACTGAATTCAGGTCCTTCACGCGACTCCCGACCTGACTCAGACTCTGCGGCATGCGAGGTCTCTGCTGAAGTCCGATGGTCGATTGCTCATGCATGAACTGTGCTGCGGTAAGTCGCAGTCCCAGAAGAGTGTGCTGCGGCGTCACGAACTAACAATCTGCCAGAAACAAAATGGATCAACTTCATCATGGGATACCTTTCGGGATGGTGGCTGGGCGACGCGGATCACCGCCCGGACAAGCCGTATATCTCTCCGGAGCAGTGGAAAGAGAGGTTACTAGCCGCTGGTTTCTCTGCCCCGGATGTCTTCTACGATAATCAGTCGGCACTCAGGCTGAACGCGACAATCATTGCCCGGCCTGCTTTACCTGACACCCAGATTTCACGACGGGACCAGAGAGTCACCTTGCTCTGCGAGGATGACACGGTGCATCCTGTGGTGGCCAGCTTCAGACGGACACTCGAGGAAAAAGGCTACTCTGTATCGTGCAGGGCCATCACTTCCTGCAAGACTGAAGTAAGCGGGGCCGTCGTATCTCTCGTTGATCTGTGTCGTGGAGACGGCTACTTCCACAACATGACACAGGACAAACTGAATGCGTTCAAGGACTTGCTCCGGACCGTGCAGGAGAAAGACACCGGTCTTCTATGGGTCACCAAATCCAGTCAGCTGAACCCAAACGATCCGACATATGCTCCGGTACTCGGTGTTGCAAGAACAGCCCGCGTTGAGATGGGTCTGACGTTCACGACTTTGGAGGTTGACAACATCAACGAGGACGCCTCCCGAGCTGCTGTCCGGATTGTTAGAAAAACGCTCCTCGACCGCGGCAAATTTGCTGACAGCTCGACCGAAGACATGGAGTTTGTCTATTCTTCTGGCAATATCCAAATCCCCCGATGCCAGTGGACACCCATGACTTCCACTCTACAGGCTCTCAACCCAGCTTCATCGTCAAAAGTGCTACAGATCGGCAGACCCGGAGCGCTTCAGACACTCCACTGGGCTGCCCGCGAGCTGCCAGAGCATCTGCAACCGGACCACGTGCAGATCAAAGTCCACGCAGCAGGCCTCAATTTCAAAGATGTGGTCACAGCCATGGGCCTGATCAACCCTTCGTCGCCTGAAGGTCTCGGGTGCGAAGCAAGCGGCGTGGTGACCGCCGCCGGTTCCTCAGTCACTAACGTCAAAGTCGGAGACCGCGTGATGGTCTTCGCTCCCCAAGCGGCCTGCTTCTCAACCGACCTCCACGCTCCAGCCCACCTATGCGTGCGTATCCCGGATTCCCTCAGTCTGTCCAACGCGGCGGGTATGCCATGCATCTTCATAACCGCTCTCCGAGCGCTCGTCGACAAGGCTGGTCTTCGCGCTGGGCAGAGCGTGCTGATTCACAGCGCAGCTGGCGGTGTGGGTATCGCTGCTATGCAAATCGCGCGATGGATCGGAGCCGAAGTCTACGCGACCGTTGGCAGCGACGAAAAGGCTGATTTTGTGTCTCGCGAGTGGAACGTTTCCAGAGAACACATCTTCTCCTCCCGAGACGCGACTTTCGCCGATGCCTTGAAAAAGGCGACTGGTGGCCGTGGCGTTGATGTCGTTCTCAATTCCCTCTCTGGCGAGTTGCTCCATGCGTCGTGGGACTGCGTCGCGCCTCACGGTACATTCGTCGAACTCGGAAAACGGGACACTCTCGCTGGAGGGAAACTCTCCATGGCGGCATTTGATGAGAATCGGTCGTTCGTGGGTGTTGAGATGGCGAACTTGTCGCTGCAAGATCCTGTCATCGTGTCTCGGCTTCTGGAGCAGACCGTTGGATTTTACGAGCAGGGCCTCATTGCACCGGTTCAGCCGACGCGGGTGTTTGCCTGCCAGGAAATGGAAGATGCTTTCCGGTATCTCCAGAAAGGCACGCACATTGGCAAGGTCATCATTGAGCTCAACGACGATGACCAGAAAGCATTGGAAGTCACTCGGTCGGTTCCGAGCCCCAAGTTCAAGTCCGACGCTGTGTACATACTGGTCGGCGGCATGGGTGGCCTCGGCGGCTCAATTTCTCGCTGGATGGCTTCCCACGGAGCGCGGCATCTTGTGTTTCTCTCGCGGTCGGCCGGCAACTCTGAAGAAGATCAAGCACTCCTGACGGAGCTGCGCGAAATGGGCTGCCACGTCGCGGCCATAGCCTGCGATATCACAGACGAAGCCACAGTGCGTGCCGTCGTCTCGAGAATGGCTTCATCTCAGAAGATTGCTGGTGTGATCAACTTGGCCATGGTCCTCTCCGACGGTGCGCTGCCTTCTTTGTCGCTTTCGCAATGGCACGACGCGACGGCACCCAAGATACGTGGTACCTGGAACCTGCACCGCGTCCTCCCTGCCGACATGGACTTCTTTGTCCTCTTTGGCAGCATGTCGGGAGTGCATGGATATCCAGGACAAGCCAACTATGCTGCGGCCAACACTTTCCTCGACAGCTTTGCGCAGTACCGTCGAGGACTCGGGTTGCCGTGTTCGGTCGTCGATCTCGGGGGCGTGGAAGATGTCGGCTACGTCAGTCGGACGCAAGAAGTGGAAGATGCCATGAGGAAGGCAGGCGCCAAATTGGTCTCCGAGACAGACATGCTCCGAGGCTTGCAGATCGCGATAGCACAGTCTCGGCCGGCGAACAAGAACGCAACGGCCGTTGACGGCCAGCTGATTGTCGGCCTGGACTGCACCATTCCCATCGACGACCCGAGCAACAGGGTTGTCTGGAAACAGGACCCGCGCATGGCCTTGCACCCCGACGACTCGGACGCGATGGCGACATCACAGGATAAGTCAGGCGCGTCTAGCCTGGCAGACTTCATCTCGCGCCTTCGGAGTAACCCGCAGGAGCTCGATACGCCGAGTACCATCGCTCACTTGTCTAAGGAGATTGCACACAAGGTGTTTGGCTTTTTGATGCGGGAAGTTGAAGATGATGGCATTGACACGGGCTTGTCGCCCTCGGCGCTCGGTGTCGACTCCCTCATGACGATTGAGATCCGCAACTGGTGGAAGCATACGCTGGGCGCCGACGTGAGCGTGCTGCAGTTAACGAGCGCGCAAAGTTTCGATCAGCTGGGACAATTGGCTGTGACGCAGTTGAAAAACAAATTGTCATCTGCAGCAAAGTGAATCGAAATTGTTCTGAATAGGGGCGTTCGCATGTTAGATATCTTTAGACTATAGAGCAGATAGGAAAGCTGCGTTAATGGGATCGACACTTGTAGCTTCAGCCAGTAATCAGGTTTATGAGTTGGAATTGCAAATATTCGTGAGAAGAATGTTCAGCTCCGGCTGGCACCGGCTAGCCGGCCGGCTACCACCGGCACGGCCCCATTTAACCCGCATCCCGAAGCGGGGCAACCCGGGATCTTCGGGATGACTCAGCCCGGTGAGCTCGGTGAGGAATGAAGTGGGGCTGGCGAATGGAATTGTCGTCATTGCCAATTCATTCTGTCGCTTCTTCTTCCACACAAGCTACAGCCCGCGACAGCTCAACCTGCCACCAAAACAGGTGCTCGACCACGGGAGCTCAACCATGCCAGCTCCGTGAAGGTCCTTTCTTCTTTTTCTGGTCAGAATATAAATAATACCGCACAATGTCCGGCGCCATGGCATTCGCCCTCCGCGCCCGCCCGCTCTCTGCGACGCCGATTCGAGCTTTTCGACCCATGAGTTTCTCAACAACAGCAGTTGCGCGCACCGCCGAAATTCGAGATGTGTCGATGCTACCTCGAAGGGTCGTGCCGAACTACCGCGATCCCCCGAACTCAACTTCCGGCTTGTTGTCATTGCACTGGCCCAGGCCACCGCGCAACATCCTCCTGATGCCGAAGCTACGATCTCCTCAAGTCCTCCGGGCGACGATCGACTTCGCGAAGCACTTGAACAGTACTTACACAGGCCTGAACCTGATATTCGAACCCCGAGTTACGCAGATGGTTCACGAGTCCTTTGACTTCCCCATCTACACTTGCGACCCCTCAAGCTTCCCCGACAAGATCGACATGATTACGACGCTGGGCGGGGATGGCACTATTCTGCGCGCGGCAAGCCATTTCAGCATGTACTCATCCGTGCCACCGATCCTCGCCTTCAACTTCGGTACGATCGGGTTTCTAGCGGAGTGGAAGTTCGAGGAATACAAGAGGGCGTGGAGGGAGGCGTACATGAGTGGCAGCGGGGTCGCGACCGAGGACCTCTTGACGCCGCACACAAGGGTAGCGAGCGGGGAGATGGAGCATGAGCCTAAGAACGGAGAGAACGGATGGCATCACTCTCCTGGGAAGAGCATGGGACCGAGTCGGGCAGCGAAGATTCTTCTCAGACACCGATTGAGGGTCGGCGTTTTTGATACCAATGGCCAGAATATCAACAGCCAGCTGCTGCCGACAACCAAGTCGCAGGCGCATCTTCCTGCGACCCCACCCGAGGACACAATCTTAACGAAGAGAGACATTCCTCAACCCATTCACGCTCTCAACGAACTCCTCATTCACCGTGGCCCTAAGCCTCATCTAGCCCACATCGACATTTACCTGAACAACCGGTTCCTGACGGAAGCCGTGGCGGACGGCATACTCCTCAGCACACCCACCGGCTCGACTGCTTACAGTCTCAGCGCCGGCGGCTCCATCATTCACCCCCTCGTCAAATCCCTCCTAATCACACCCATCTGCCCACGAAGTCTCAGCTTCCGCCCGCTCGTCCTGCCTCTCAACACCAAGGTGACGCTGAAAGTGAGCAGCAAGAACCGCGACGGCGAGCTCGAGGTAAGCATCGACGGAAAGCGCAGCGCCGGCGCCCCCATCGGCACCGAAATCCGCGTCGAGGGCGAGATGGTCGGCGAGTCCGGCAACGGCGACTGGAAGGGCGGCGTGCCCTGCGTCATCTGCGGGCCGGGCAAGGGCGACGCGTCGGACTACGATGACGACGGCTGGGTCGGTGGCCTGAACGGTCTCCTCATGTTCAACTACCCGATTGGGAGAGGACAGTAAATCAACTCTTGATACCCGAATGTAAAAAACAAAAGTCTTTGGTAGGCGTTGGTGGTATGTACACAACGGCATTGTGTGGGAAACTGGATTGGATCTCGTCTTTGAGGGAGGTACTCTTTCTTTCAACTTTATCAAAACAACGCAGGACCGCGACTTGTTTCGTTACTGTGGACTGATTGTCTCTTTGAGCATCTGGTGAATGTCTCTTCCAGACAAAGTGCTTTAGTCTCGACGGGCAGCGAGGTGAATGAATCGTCCCGGGTTTATTGACTGTCGAGGAAGTAATGACAATGTTGAACACAGCCCAGCATGGGAGGTATATCTTGACGATGTCCTCACCTGTTGCTGAGGTTTCCAGACAACAATCACTCACTCACAAGCATCAGACTCCCCACCCAGCATCCTACACTCATCTACAAGCAGCTATCACACCTAATAGCATCAGCAAACCCGACTCTATTACTCACTATCCGGCATCACGACGACTACAGCACAAACACGGTCACATCCTTCCAGTCACTCATCCCGCCACCATCATGAGTTCCAACTTCAACTTCGGCCAGGGATTCTACAGCGAGTCTTATGAGGAAAGAAGTAATCAATCATCTCAGAACAATGCTCCCCCACCGCAATGGGACTTCTACGCTTCCGCTCCCGCGAACAACATACCTGCCGGGCCTCCACAAGGTTCCCGACCTACTGACAACACCAGCTTTCCCGGCTTCCCCGACTTGAGTCGTGAGCTCCAAGACCAGATCATCCAGTCCGCATCTGTTGACGACGTAGATAAACCCGTCATGCGCTTCGTCGACCTCCACGAAGCCGTCCGCCACTACCCCGGCTGCCTCCGCCACCAGTGCCAGTGCTGTCGCACCAAGCCAACCTACATCACATTTCACCCACTCGTCCGCCGGCACATCAGGTATGATCTGGAGTTCAGCGTTCTGTCTCACGCAACCAACAGCAGCTCAAGAGAGACTGACATGGCCCACGTGAACCCGCGATCCCGCCACTTGATGCAGATGTACCGCCGAAACGACCCCTTCCCCCATCAGCAGGGTGACTGGCGCTACACCCAGATCTCGCAAGATGACCGTCAGAACGACAGGTACATCGTAGGTGAGCCCTACCGCTGTGAGGCTCATGACCTCGTCTTCGTCCGCATCCCCACCCAAGACGCATACTGCCCAGACGGCGACTCTTTCTTCCCCGTCAGAAAAGAGCAAGCCGGAAACAGCCCTCTCCTCATGCCCACCGTGCCTCTTCCCACGCCTATCGTGCCCGATCCTTTGCTTGAGCAAATGAAGGCCATCGCCATCTCTCTGTCGAATTGGAATGATCTGGCCTACACCCATGTCCTTCAGAATTTGAACACCGAGATGAAACGTCACCGTGCGTGGCGACTTCTCGCCGAATATGGCGTTGACAACGTTCTTGACGGGAACATCCCAACCTACGCGCCAAGCGCAGACCAGAGCGAAGGCGACGACGCGGTTCCCGATTTCCCCCAGCGCCAACTCTACCTCCCTTACACTCAACAGGAGAACATGCACGTCCTCATTGACATCTTCACAGGGCTCGAAGAGGTCTACTTCGTCGACTTCAGTCTGATGCGCGAGGACATCGACCACGCAGCGATCGAGAGATACAAGCAGACCTATTGTCGCAAGACGGACAAGTGCGAGGAGTGCGGGTACGAGCACGAGGGGTTCCCCAAGGTCTGGGGCGGTCTCGACGAGGTCGAGTTCATGGAGGTCAGGCTGTGTGCTCTGAATCAAGGCCCGCACGCGGTGTACCACGATTTGAGCGAGTGGGAGGGCGTCAAGTCGACGATCAGGACCAGTTTTCCAGGCAGAGGGGACACGGACTTCATCGGGAACGACTGGCTGCGCGCGATGCCGCAGCTGAAGCTCCTCGCGCCCGTCCTGAAGAGCCCGGCTTATTCTGATTTTCTGAGCAACGTCCCGGGTCATGCGGAGTGTTCGTGGTATCCGGGTGGTTGTTAAATCACGCAGACTGTAAGAGGGATATAGAGTGGGCGGTTAGATAGACCTACGTAGCTCTGAGAATGAAACTTCGTGGCTACAGCTTCTGCTGCTTCTTCTTCGGCGGGTGTGCTTTCTTCCAGGCCGCGGATGCCTCCTTCATCTTCTCGCACTTGGCACTGAGGGCCTCGTACAGATCTTTGTATACGCCCCCGAGTTCCACAAGATTCGCAACTTTTCCTTTGCGGTAGTCAAAGAACACAACCCACCCCTCTGTCGTAGCAACCGGGGCCTGCTGCCTCAACGACCACATCGTCGTGGTGATGAAGTAGCGGTCAGGTCTCATCTCGCCATAACGGATGGCACAAATGATCTAGGACGGCGATTTGTCAGTCGTTTCGATGCCTCTCTCCCAAAATCCGCTCGGGAGGGCAAGCCCGACTCACCGAGTCAGGATACGAGACTTGTCTCTTCATGTCCACCGTGTACTCCTTGACGATCATCCCGACATTCTTCGCGTTGATGAAATCGTCCACCTTGTCGCCCAGCTGTGCCTCGAAGCTCTCGACCACGCGGAAGTTGCAGGCTGCTGCGAATCGGGAGTAGGCGACGCCCATGACGTGCCCGAAAGGGTCTTGGTCATCCGCCCATACCACGCCCTGGTGACGTTAGTCGTGAAGTCGTTAACGAAGTCGGGGGAGAATCGTACGTGCTCAAGCATGGTGTCGGCATCGTAGCCTTGTTCGATGATTTGTTTGACTAGTTTCTCGCGCAACGCTGTGTAGGCTGGGCCGCCTCCGGGTGCATGATAAGATGATGCCTCAAGGCGGGAGCTGAAGGGCTTCCGTGACATTTTCGTGCGAGACTGTGTTTCTGAGCTGAGCTGGTGCGTGACCTCTAAGACATGGAGCACAAACTATCTATTATATCATTCCAGCTTTCCGAGTGTGCCTGAGATCCACACAGAGACCTTCCGAATTAAGAATACGAAGAAGGATGCGCCAGTGCGAACCTGCAAAACTCCGTCGGCTTGTTTTACATGATGTACCGTGACTCTACAAAGGCAACCGCGACCGTTTTAAGCATTCTCACTGCGAGATTCTCATACAATAATTCAAGAATCTTGTTCCAAAAGCTTTGCCTATCAAATCTATTGATTACTTTATAAGTAAAGTTGCTATGCACTTTCCAGTAAAAATTACGCAGAACCCGGACTAGGTGGCAGTTCACCAGAGTCCCATTCCTGAGGATCCGCACCCATGACAAACTCTAGCAATCCTCCGCTGCCATTTTCTCCGAGCAGGTCATCGTGCGAAACCCAGCTCTTATCCCAATCTTTTCCATTCACCTTAAGGCTCTGCACATACGGCCCCTTCTCGAGCCCGGTAGCGGTCATTCGCAAAAGGCCGCCGTCAGCACCCAGCCGAATACTAATGCCCTCAAACCGAGGTGACAAGATGAGGTACACCGGCTGAGTCACTACAGGATACAGACCCAGCATGTTCCACACAAGCCAGCTGCTCATACTACCCGCGTCATCGTTCCCGGGAATGCCGCTTGCCCCGACGTGATAGTAGTCGTCGACAACGGACTTGCTTCTCATGACGCTCTTCCACTGTCTACGTCCGATGTAGTTGTAGAGGAAGGGCGTCATGAAGCTCGGCTCGTTGCCGGGATTGTAAATCATGCTTCCGATCCCGTTGTTTCCCTGTTCCTGCTCGCCCAAGCCGTGGACGAAGCTGGTGTCCAGTCGACTTTCGAATTCGGCGGAACCGCCCATCAGAGTGATCAGAGTCGACATGTCATGCGGCGCGGTGAAGCTGTATTCCCAGGGAGTTCCCTCGTACGATATGGCTTCCCAGTTGCACTCTCCGCACGCGAGCGGGCTGTAGCCGGCGAGAACCGTGCCGTTTGGCTGCAAGGGGGCCAAGAAGCCGGTGAAGTTGAGGGCGGTGGCGTCCTTGACCCATATCTTCTGCCAGCCACTACCATGTCCTGTCAGCATTGGCTCTGGGAAGAGTGAGGTTGAAGTCTTACGTCGAGCGGTTCAGATACTTGGCGGCCTCCTCGGGCGCTTCGCCCTTGGCAATCTGCGAAACGGCGAAGTCGTTGAGAGAATACTCGACGGTCTTGCTCACGCTTCTTCCATAGTTGACAGACACATAGCCGTACTTCTTCCAGTCGTCCAAGGCACCTCTGCCTTCCTTGGTACTGCCGGTCGGGTCGTTGAAATCGAAGTTGTTGTAGGGTTGCAACTCGGCATTGGTGCGCACGGCAGCGTATCCATCTTTCCAGTTTATCGAACCGTTCTTGTCGAGTTTCTTCACGTAGGCGTCGGCGAGAACGTTGTCGGAATTGGAGCCACCTTGTACTCGGCCGTTATGGTTGTGGCTGCGGCCCTCTGGGAGGAATCGCTCGTGCCGCCAGATATCGATCATGGCGCGAACTAAGTGGGCCATGTTAGTTCATGATCAAGATGTTTCAGCGGAGGACTTACTCATATCAACCTGTCGGCTCGGAAGGATGAGGGAGATAAGTGCATGCGTGCAGCGGAATGTGTCCCACAGGGTGTAGAAATCATCGTAGTACGGCCCCTCGGATTGCCAGGCCGGGTTCTCACCCGTGCGGTCGGATGGCATCAAATGCGAGTGATAAAGTCCGGTGTAAAACATCTCCAACTGCGTCTCGTTCTGCGTCTGAACGTCTATCTTCGACAGCACCTCGTCGTTCCACGTCGCCTTGGCCTCGGAAACGGTCTTGTTCAGGTTCCAGTGAGGAATTTCGTCCTCGATGAATTGGCACGCCTTCTCGGCTGAGATCCATGAGACGCCGACTTTGGAAGTCAGAGTCGAGACACTCGATGGGAATGAGAACAGGCCACCAATCCGGTCGGCATACTGGTACCCTTCGAGTCCTGCGCGGATTGATGTGCCGTTGTTGAAGAAAGGTCGGACGTCGGTTGTGTTTGGCCAGTAGGGATCCGTGTAGATGCCGGAAAAGAACGCGGTGTCCTCGGGGACACTATCGAACTTCCCACAGAAGTAGACCTTGAAATCGCCGCCTGGAAACATCAGTATTCACTTGAAAACCTGCCCCAGAACATTACAACTCACCAAGAGCCCACCCCTCTCGGTAGACACCGTATCCCGAATACGTTGAGCCATCTTCGCTACGCTCCAGGAAGCCGTTGCTATACCATTGGGACTCCTTTCCACGAGTCGGCAGGTAATGGCTCAGGTCCACCAAGACGTGACGCCCTCCGTCGCTAGGGAACGCGTACTTGATGATGCCAACATGCATGCTGGCGCTCATCTCAGCAGTAACACCATTCTCCAGGATAGTCTTGTAGTATCCAACCTCGGCGGTGTCATGACCAACTCTCGGTTGCATGTAAGTCAAGTTATCCAGCAGATTGACACCCTCCAGAGTCGTGAGAGGCATCTGCGGAATCAGACCATACGTCGGAGCTCCGCCGGTGCCGCTGACGTGCAACATGGTAATTGCAGTCACGTTGCCCTCGACGGTGTAGCCCGCGTTGGCCTGATACCTCGTGTCCCATCTCGTGGTATCAATCCCGACCTTGACAGCGCCAAACGGCAGTGTAGGCCCGGGGAAAACATTCCCGCCTTGATACGACGAGCCGGGGGTTGGACCCTCGGTGCCGAGGAAAGGATCCACATGCGGAGTGTAATCCTTGGCCTCTGCGAGTCCGGATAGCCCGGCCGTGACGGCAGTGAGGCCGACGGCAAACTTGCGAAGCACTCCCATGATCTCGGAATCGTCCGTTCAAGTTGGATGGAACGCGAGCCCTCCAGCGCCTCTGGGTTCGGGGAGTTCTTAAGTTTACGAGTCGGTCTTCATTTTGGCGGGTGACATTGACCCGAACCGTCGGATTCGGTATTGTTGATCTTCATAATTGCAACCTCGGGAGTCGTTCATATCCACTTTCCCCGCATGAACGAAAGACACTACGGAGAAGTCCCGGTCGACGATACTTGGTTTGGTGAGGAAGCCGTCGTCAGATCGTGTGAGAATCTCTTGATACCCCTCTCCTTGGCAGCTCCGCTACCGGACTCGTGCGCTTCTAATTGCGCTAGAGAGATATTTTGAGGATGACGTAGTTATGTTTTCGGTTCTGTAAATTCTGATTTTGGAGATCGAGGGGGCGGAGGAAAGGCTTCCTCGTGAAGGAAACGAGAATTGGTGACAATGCCATAGATTAATAGAAGCCGAAGCAATGCCTGACACATATGTCTTATTCATTGTGCAGAGCACAAGGCGGAAACGTTTTCAGGTACGGAATGCTCCGAAGGCTCGCCTGAAATTACGGTTAAATTCAAAGTTCAAGCGCCGAATTTAACCCCGTGGGTCCCGAATCCCGGTCTCCGGCTTTGTGGGGGAACGCCGGAGCCGGCTCTTCAATCACACCCTGTGAGACGAAGTCATTGCTGTTGCTCTCGTGGACAATGATGCGGGATCAGACCAGAGTTAGGCTGCTCATGAGATATGGCTTGATATCATGCTACTACTTCAATTAACATACAGAGTACTGCCAACCTTTCTGATATCCATCCTTTTCTTGACACCGATCTTTCGTATGTAGTATCCAAAAACTTCAACAATGCTTCACAATGTCAGGACGAAGAAGAATCTGGGGTGCAAGAGAATTTTTGATTATTTGCCTCATTAGCCTGAGTAGGGATTGATTCAGGTGCGCATCATGAATGCCCTCGGTAGTGGGTGTCGAACTGGCCATGTTGACGAACGCCTTGGGGAGAGGAAATGCTATGACTGGTATATAAGTCTGATTTATCTGCTCTTGGGGGCTAATCAAAAGAAACGCTTTAGTACTGTGATCATTTGGCCGAAGAGTAGATTGTAGCCTCATAAGACTCAACTAAAGAAGCAAGGTGGCGAACTTGATGATGAAACGTAGGCTGGGGCCTCGTTGGCTCAAGTTTCTTTTCTGTCGGTATCTTAAGGGTTCGGTTCACACATCGAATGCCGCATCTTACTCTCTTCACGCAGGCGGGAGCCCAATGCTTCATGTTGGTTAACAGCAGTGGGCAATTTCGTATGAGAACTACCTGATGGTATTGACGACGATGATGCTATTTTTCGTAACTTGTCGGCAAAACAACGATCTATTACCCGGTATACGAAAGTCGAAGCGCTCCATTTGACACGCAGGAAGCCTATGTCCACCCGGAGTCAACTCTTCGGAGATACGATCGGGCTCTGTACATAAATACTAAAGCGATGGAGCATGTTTCGGCCGTGTCCAACTGAAATACTTCACGAAAGCCAACTATCTATCCGCAGACACACATTGCCGGCATGTCTATCGAGTCCCAAAAGTGTTCATACGCAAACAGAAAGCCTACAACATGTGCATTCGTTCAATCATGCATTAGAGGTGCGGCAGTCGAAGGCGGGCTGGAGGCAAATACTCCCCTAGCTTTGAGTACGTATAATGTCGCCGGTGATCTCTGATCGGCCACTTTCAGAGCCTGTGAACTGCTTTCTGAAGTTAGTAGGACACAAAGTTCTCCCACAGGCTCAATCATTTCAGGCAACTAGTCGCCTCGTAGGTGCCCGCGAGACATCTCGGCGGATGTCCTCGGCGACGACCTTTCGGAAACTTTCTCAGACATGGCGGTCGGCGTGACATGCCAACATGGATTCCAACATTGAACTTTCTCGAAGGGCGCTTGAGAGACTCACAGCCGCATCAGCTTACGGCCGTAAAATATACGGCCGTTAGATTCAGATCGGCGTGCTTTCAGCCACCGTAAGTTGCTCAGGCGAGTTGAAGGGTCCTTCTCCAGCCTCCCCGACTAATGTTCCCCAGGTTTCTCTTGAATCGTTGAATCAAGACCGCGAATATGCGGCTGTCTCGGCGAACTTTAAGTTGAAGGAGCGGTCTCATCCACAGGAATGCTGCGTTTATTCCAATCGGCGCCCAGAGTCTCGGTACTTGTACGAGATGGCCGGCTTAAAGCCAAAACCAACGAGTCGAATGCATGGATTGAGAGAAAAACACTCGCAAGTCACAACTAATCTTGAAGTCAGTTGCCAAGACAGGCCAGTCCTCCAGCTCACAATGTTCGAGACCAATGTGCTGGCCACTAGCTCGTCGTGATGTCTTTATCCCCCTTTGAGTGTCTTTATCCCTCGGCCGTTTGATGGCTGAGTGTCATTTGACTCGGCCCATCCCAACCAACGGCCGTGATCGCCGCCGTTATTGACGCCACGGGCGCGCAAGCCGCCAGCTCAGACATTTAACCTCACGTTGGGAAAAATCAGCGCGTCAATTTTCCCTGATTTGGCAGTGTTGTATGAAAGTTGAGATGACTCCCGGCAATCTGACAGCAGGTCGGCCAGCAAAAAGCTCTGACGTGCCGACCAACAAGGGTGTTGTTGATTTTACCCCCACATCACAACCGGTCGGCGCTGTGCCGGTCGTCGCTCCTCTTCCTCTCTCTTCTCATTGCCTGCGTTGCGTGCCGCTACTGCACGATCGGACGACCGCCGAGCCGCCGGCATACATGCGCAGCAGAGGTCTGGTGGCAACGCTTGCCCCAAGCTCGCAGTAGACTTCGGATGGAAAACCACTTCCAGTTTGCCGCGACTCCGCGAGAGGTTCTTAATGATGCCGGCGCAGGCTCAGTCGGCTTCTCAGTGCCCATCGTGTTGCCGCAGCTGATACCGGCAAGGCGGTCTTCTGCTCCACAAACTCCACAAACCACTCAACTTGACTCTTGACTCCCTTGTCTCCCCCAGTGTCTCTAACTCTCTTTCTCCCTCTCTTCTCCCTGCCCGAGGTAAGACTGCCGGCATGCAATATTCACAGAGTTTAGCCCTTTCCAGCAAAAGCCAGACCGTTGGCTGTCTATCTTGCTGTGGGCTTGCATGTATCCGTACAACACTAAATCTTACCCCAACTACCTGCTTTCCTCGGCACGTTGCCACGGCCTTTGCTTTCTGTTGTATTGTGAAGTAGCAGACCCCGAAATATCGCATGATCTCAACTTGCCGCGCGCCGTCGATGGAACTACAAGCGCCAGCTGGCTACGTCGTCTAGCCTCTCCGCCCTTTCGCCGCCTCCGCCGTTGACTTTGCCCCCAGGCGCCGTATGATCTTCCCGTTTCCCTTGTGGCTGATGTAAGGGTTCCTGATGGGCGCTTCTATATCGACCCCTGACACATTAACGCCAGTCTAGACGCGTCTGTTACTCTTTTGTTCTTCCTCAAATCATACTAGATCTCCTAGTCGCCTCTCCCTTCCATGCTTCTACGGCCTAGCACTTGGTTACAGTACGACCTAGGTCATGCGGCTAGTCGATAGTCACCCACACAGCTGAGAGGGAGCTACGATGGTGGCTTTTGGATCGCCGAATACACCGACAACCGACTCCGAACGAAGGCGACTTCAGTCAATACAAAATGGCGACAATCATCACGATATTGCGGAATCCTCTTGGGTTATCGCCAGCACCATCGCCTCGAGCGCAACGATTTCAAGACTACCAAGAGAATCAACCAGATACGAGATCTGCGTCGAACAGCATTATGGGGCGCCTATCTTTGACGCATCTTCTGATCATCGGCATCTTTTCACTAGTTGTCAAGGCCGTTGTCACCAACCGGCTTGTACCGTACTCAGAGAACGGCAAGAGCTATGAGTGCAAGTGTTCGCCGGCCGACGATTGTTGGCCCAAGGCGGACGCCTGGGTCAAGCTCAACGTCAGCGTTGGGGGCAACCTTATTCAGAACATCCCTCCTGCTGCCGTTTGCTACAACCAATACCGTGGGATCTCGACATACAACTCTGCCAAATGCGCCGAGGCAACGGCCAAGTGGACGGATGAGAGATGGCAGTGAGTCCTGTTGCCCTTGACTGTGACCCTTATGCAAGAGGAAGTTGGGTTGTTGGAGTTTGGGTTGTGCTGACAATAATCAACTAGGATCTCCCAACCAGCATCACAGCTGTGGACTTGGGGAAGCAACAACACCTGCGAACTGACAACTGATCCTACACGAAACTGCTCATCCGGCAACTATCCCGAATATGTCATTATCGCCAAGACGAAGGCTCACATCAAGGCTGGCGTCGACTTTGCGAGATCACGGAACATCCGACTGGTTATCCGCAATACTGGTCACGACTTTGAGGGACGAAGCGCTGGTGCCGGCTCTTTGGCTATCAATACCCACAACTTCAAGGATATCTCCTTTGTGGACAGCTACAGCGGTCCCGGAGACTACAGGGGCTCTGCCATCACCATCGGCGCTGGTGTTCAAGGGTACGAGATTTCCGATGCAGCTCACGCCAGAAACCCGCCTCAAAATATGTTGATGGGAGAATGCGAGGTATGCCACTTCCGTCACAAACAAAAAACATCTGGAACGTGTCGACTAATCATAACCCTCAGACTGTTGGCGTTGCCGGCGGATTCATGGGCGGTGGTGGCCATGGTCCTTTGAGCAATCTGTACGGCTTCGGTGCTGACAACGCACTATCCTTCGACGTGGTCACCGCTGCTGGAGACTTCATCACCGCTAACTCTCAAACCAACTCGGATTTGTACTATGCTCTCAAGGGTGGCGGTCCTGGCAACTATGCCGTCGTGCTGTCTGTCACCTTGAAGACGCACCCTGACACGACCCGCGGCGCCGGCCTCTACCTCAACGTCAACGGGACTACAGGAGCCAGCTTCGACCAGGTTATGAAGGCCGTCAACAAGCTTCATGAGCTCGGCAACCAGTTCGTGGACAACGGCCTCTATGTCATCTACGAGTTGTATCCAGCAGTGATTGGCGGAGCACTTCACATTCAGCCTATCATGGGTATGAACAAGACGGCAGCACAGCTTACCGCCATCGTCCAGCCACTTCTATCCTACCTCGACTCGCAAAACATCCCCTACGACTCCGGCGTCAAGGAGTACCCGAACTACTACACCCTTTTCCACGACATCTTCGAACCCGAGGCCGCTGCCCAAAACGGTCTGACTGGCGGATGGGTCTTTACTCACCAGGACATGGTGCAGAGTAACCAAGGCGCTGTTGCTGATGCTATCAAACTTGCTCTTGCCCCGGCTGCGGACAAGTTCGGCATTGTCATCAGCCACATGTTTGATCCAGGCATGACGGTCAAGACACCCCAGAGTGCCACCCACCCGAGATGGAGAGGAGCAACCATGAGAACAATGGCCATTCTGCCCCAGGCTTTGGACGCTACTTGGGCTCAGAAGCTGGCTCTCAATGATTTGATGGTGAACACCATCACCGAAAAATTCAAGCAAGCCGCTCCCAACGGTCTAGCTTACGTGAACGAGGTACGTTAAGGATCCTGAGGTTTACAACTCGAGTCCGCCACTAACTATCGACAGAACTATGCGTTCATGAAGAACTGGCAAGACGCCTTCTGGGGACCCATTTACTCCAAGCTGGTTGCGACGAAGAAGAAGTGGGACCCTAATGGCATCTTCTTTTCCTGGTCGACACCTGGAAGTGAGGAGTGGACTGTTGTCGACTACTTGAACAGACTTTGCAAGAAGAAGTGAGCTGGCGAGCGTGTTGTTTGATTTGATGTTGTGATCTTTGAGATACCACCTTTGCCGTTGAACTGCGGCAGCATAGATTCTTAGATCTGCCGAAGATAATGAGAGTTAAACAAATATTCTTTACACCATGAACCGGCACTCGTGACATTACTTTCAGACTGAGGAAGCTTGGAGACAAAATTTGGGCTTAACTTAGTTTACATACAAGAATATAAAAAACACCTGTGGGCTACCAGAGCATCTGGACGTGAGCGCGATGGACTATACATCCCGGTCTTGAAGCCATCCCGGGTACGTATTCCGGCTTGAGCTGAAATTGGTGTTTAAGTTGGACTAGTCGTCGGACCCAACCTTCCGGTTCCCCTGTACTAATTTGCCCATGACCTTATTCGTTCCATATGACGGCACTGAGACCGTCTTCCTGGTTAATTGTTCCGGGGTTCCCAACTTTAATCGAGGCAACGAGCCGCCCCAACTTTCCCGACGTCGTGTTTCGTTCCACGATGGCTACGTTGGCGCTCGTCTGGCCTCCAATCGCGACCAAAGTTCCATCCTTCTTGATCGCGAACGTACGTGGGAAAAAGGAGTATGCGCTGGTTGTCTCAACAAACTTGACCTCGCCCGAAGAAGGGTCGATAGAATACGTTGCCAGAGAGTCCTCTTGTGCCCCGAAAGACCGATCATATCTGTTTGACGCATAAACGAAGTTGCCTTTTACATGCACCTCGGCAGCCTTGGAGCCTGACGGGGCAGCTACTCCTGCTGGAAACGTGGAAATAGTTTGATTCTTCAAAAGATTCAAGCATCCGGACGGCTCGTATGTAACCGACCAGGACGTGATTGAGTTTGACAGCTCATTCACGGTGAAAAGCAGCGTGGTGTTGGCCTGGGTCCAAAACGCGCCGTGACGCGGTCCATCCCCGAGTCCGGCCTGGGCTGATGGGCATTCGGTCAGACTACCGTTGGACTGAACACTGAAAATTCTGACAAGATCGGCGCCTAAGTCGGCGGAAAGAAGATATCGGCCGGATGGGTCGGTGAAGACAGAGTGTGGGTGCGGTTTGTCCTGCCGAGACGGCACAGTGCCGGGTTTGGACATCGTGAAAGTCAGCCTCTGCAGGGCCTGACTAACTCCTGTCAGGGGAAGGGCGTATGTCGAGATTGTTGAAGCATCACTTGAGATGACAGCTGGTCAATAAGTGCTACCTCAATAGGACGCTGTTGCCGACTTACTATTGCGCCAGAGCGATGAAACCTTTCCCGTCCTGTCCTCCATGTCCGAAGAGAGTGCTATGCAGTTCACCGCCGGCAGTCTGGGCCTGTCCTTTCGCCGTAACAGTACCATCATCGGCGACGGAGAAGCTCTTGAGAAGGGGCTGGCCCCATTGCGTCTCATCTGGGACATAGAGTGTCTTCGTTGCCGAGTCTAAGTCAAGCCATGCCGGCATGCGATTGCCAGAGCTGGCTGACTTTGTGATAGTCAACTGGTTGGCCGGCGACAGGTTGAGAGTGTAGATCTGGCCGCTGTAGTGGGAGGCGAGAAGAGTAGCCCCCTGAACTTTCCCAAAGACAGTTAGGAAAGCCCAAAGAAGAAACAAAATTGCCATCATGATATCGAACATTTGATCCGATGCTGTGTCCAGGGATAATGAAGGTCTGATTTCACGGGCTGCCTCAAGCCTTTTGGGCTTCTTGAGGCTCTGCAGTTACTACCTCCCTACTTACTGTGGTAACAGAAGCAGCTTCTTTACATGTACATGCAGCTCCTTTTTGTCGTCATCAATCTCCAACGTGATGTTTCGGCTCGGGAGCTGCTGATAGGCCTACGCCATCTTCCGAAAAGCCCAAAAGGGCAAATCACGGAAGAATACATCAATGGGATTTATTGACGCGACATCCCGTATGGCCCGATTGCGGCTAATTGCAGATCCCGGCAGAAGCCAAGTCGGCACGATAATCTGAAGCCAGCAGCAATTCAACAGACTCGCATTTTCATGTCTCGGTACCCGATCCTCACGATAGTTGCCAAATTTCCGCATAAGTCTATTGGTTGTATTAATACATTGCCTAAGGGCATCGAAAACGAGTTGCGCTGGGTCTATGTCATTTTTATTTCATGGCTCTGGTAATGAAAGCCCTACTGAATACCGCGTCTGACAGTCAAAGGTCCGGCATTTACTCTGTTGGCTGATATGCAGATATTACCAGTACAGATATTTAGCCTGATGAACCAAATGTTATTAATCATAGCATCTGTAAAAATATAGTGAAGTCCGCAGCAAGTGAGAACTGTTTACTGATGATGTCATTATTAATATTTATGAGAGTGACTGTTGAATTGAGAAGTGATTAGATCTTACCACTCCACTGCCACTCGTCCTGCTAGTACTGTCGCATGTCCCAAACGGCCTTCGGACCATCCTCAAGCTCAATTTGGGTCTTTCGAGAATGGCGACACTATCGTCTGATCTCACCTATCGCGTATCTTGTTCTTCCGAGGCCAAGGCTGCTGGACCGAATTCGTATGATGGGCAGTTTCCTTCAGCCGAAGCTCTCACCATAGATCAAAGTCCTCACCCAATACCCATATAATATTATAGATCACCCCCACTATCTGGGGTGAAGAGACAGCGATGAGGTGACCAAACATCGCGATAGTTGCACAATGGCAGTACTAACTTTTATCATTCTTTTGTTGAACGCAGCCCTTGCGGTAGCCTCGCCACTAAACAAAAAGGCCATCATTGACGACTGTCTTGCAGCGTCCAATGTCCCTTTCAACAAAAAGGACAGCTCACAGTGGCAGGCGGACAGCGCACCATTTAACGTCAGAATACCCTACATCCCTGTATCCATCGCAGTTCCTTTGACAACCGAGAATATCCAAGCTGCAGTCAAATGCGGTCGAGATAACGGAGTCAAGGTGACTCCAAAATGCGGTGGGCACAGCTACGCTAACTTCGGCTTCGGCGGCGAAGATGGACACTTGATGCTAGAGCTCGACCACATGTACAACGTCACTCTAGATAATACCACCGGAATCGCGACGGTTCAAGCAGGATCTCGGCTGGGCCATGTTGCGAGTGAGCTTTACAAGCAAGGCGGCAAAGCAATCAGCCATGGCACTTGTCCTGGGTAAGTTCAAGATGTATCGCTTGTATTGATCATTACTGACCTCTGAAAAGAGTGGGCAGCGCCGGTCATGTTCTTCATGGTGGTTACGGCATGAGCTCTCATACCAAAGGGCTCGCGCTCGACTGGCTCATTGGCGCCAAAGTCGTTCTTGCCAACAGTACTGTCGTGACTGCCTCCGAAACCGAGAATCCCGACCTCTTTTGGGCACTTAAAGGTGCGGGTAGCTCGCTTGGTGTGGCTACGGAGTTCTATTTCAAGACTTTCGATGCGCCAAGGGAGGCCACCAACTTTCTTGCATTGCTTCAATGGGATGCATTGAAGTCCATCAACGGCTTCAAGGTTCTTCAAGATTGGGTCGAAGAGGACATGCCTAAAGAGCTCAACATGCGGCTCTTCATCACCCCTCGATTTACCAACCTTGAAGGCATGTTCTATGGCAATAAGACTGGTCTTCAAGCTATTCTAGACCCTCTGCTTGCTAAATTAGGTGGACGTTTGACTACGTCGCAGACAACCGACTGGCTTGGCAACCTTCAACATTTCGGTAACGGCATGGCGCTAGATCAGAAGGACACTTACAAGAAGGTGAGCCTCCTTTCTCAGATATGGCAAAGTATTTAGCTCAATTAACGTCGGTGCAGCAGGAAAACTTCTACTCATCCAGTCTTTACACCGATAAACTCACGGATGATCAAATCAACTCGTTCGTGAGTTTCTGGTACACTGTTGGGAAGCCATTGAAGCGAGACTGGTACGTTCAAGTCGACTTCCACGGAGGCAAGAACTCCGTCATCTCGCAACTACCTGCCAATTCGTCTGCATACGCCCATCGCGACAAGTTGCTTCTCTACCAATTTTATGACCGAGTCGATCTCTCGGCAACATACCCTGAGGATGGCTTCTCATTTCTTCGGGGGTTTGTCGCAAATGCTACTGTTGGCATGCAGCCGGAAGACCACGGCATGTACTTCAACTACCCGGATCCGAATATGAAGCAGGCCGAGGCCCAGGAAAAGTACTGGGGGAAGAGTCTTCCCACATTACGAGAGATCAAAGCGGCTGTGGACCCAGATGAGATTTTCTATTTTCCGCAAAGTGTGAGACCGGCATCCGTCGTCGAGCTATGATTGTCAACTATGCTCAGCTGACGACGTGCTACATGTAGTGAGCCCATATGGTATGGTAAAATAGGCCAGCCTCAATCTACGTAGAACTTATAAGAAGAATTATTACATCCCAACGGCTTGCGAGAGAACTCTGGTTTATAAATACCGGCAACCGCAGACTGGTTCGTCCAATATTTCCTCTTCCATGGAATACGGCACTCCCAAAAAAGCATACACTGACTCGGCCCCCATCAACACCCGACGACCCAATGATCAAAGTGGCTGAGAACATGGGTCACTTAATAGGCTCTCCGTTAAGGTTGCTAAATACCACTCAAACTGCCAGGGATTGGCATGCGACGATAACAACTACCGGGGCTGCCGTGACGTTTTTTCCACGCAAACTGCGGACATTGGCCCCCTATTCGCATGAAAGAGCCGAGCCTCAGAGTCCAATGTGGCTCAAATGCGACCCACGTGTCAGTTCAGTGGCCGCGAGGGGGCCAAAACCCCGCAGCGAGGTAACAATATGAGGGGATCCCAGTTCGTGTAATTCCTCAACTGCCTTATTGGGCTGAAGGGTCTCGGCGATTCCTTGAGAGATGGAAAGTCGCTCTCATGTTACCGCCTTGATAAATAGAGGCTGCTGATACCAATAGTTCTCATTCGGTCTGGTGTGATCACCACCACGTCCTTCGTTTCTTAACATCAGTCACTCGTTGTAAACGCCCAGAATGCAGCTCAAGACCCTCTTGGCACCCATCCTCCTTGCCGAGGCAGCCCTTGCCCAGGGTCTGCCGATCCGCGTTGTCTCTTTCAACATCCGATACGATGCCGGCTCCCGCGAATCGGGCGAAAAGCCATGGTGGGATCTCTTCTGCGGTATTTCCAAGGACCGCTGCCGCCAGCCGCACGTTATCGACGCCCTCAAGAACGCTGCTTCCGCGGCTCCTGCAGACGCCGTCACCGTTATCGGTCTCCAAGAAGTCCTCGACAACCAGCTGAACGACATCCAAAACGGACTCGGCTCCGGCTGGGCCCACGTTGGCGTCGGTCGCGACGACGGCAAGAAGAGCGGCGAGTACAGCCCGATCTTTTACCGCTCCGACGTGTTGAAGTTGGTCCACGACGAGACGAAGTGGCTCTCACCGACCCCGGACCAGGTTTCTATCGGATGGGGCGCCGGCAGCAAGCGCGTCGTCACTATCGCCGTGTTCGAGCACATCGCGACCGGCAAGAAGTTCATCCACGCCAACACCCATCTCGACAACGTCAGTGGTCAGGCCCGCACCGAAGGTATCAAGGTCGTCGTGTCCAAGATTCAGAATGTGCAGACTACCTACGGGCCTCTTGGCGTTTCGCTCACCGGCGACTTCAACTCTGATCCTAATGGCGACGCCTACAAGACGCTTTCAGACACGGGATACATGGAGGAGCTGTACAACATGGCAACGCCTGACCAGCGTGCCGGCACAAACCAGATTACCTACACATCCTTCGACACCAGCACGCAGGGAAGCCGCATTGACTTTGTCTGGCTCGGCCCCAAGGATGCGAAGAAGTACTCCGTTCAACGCTACGAGATCTTGAACAACAACGTCAACGGCATGCTCATCAGTGACCACAGGCCTGTCGTTGGCGATGTAACGCTTTTGTCATAAACAGCTTTCTGGGTGGAAGGATGGTGTTGCTAATTAGATACCCAATCATACGATTTCAAGTTCACCAAAGACGTCACGCATTCATCGGAATCAAGTTCCCGTTATCTTCTTGATACTTGGTTTACTTGTGTGTCATAAAACCAGTTATATTCCTACTTAGAGACGAGTTAAAAGAGACTTTGAACTGTTTACTCATCCTTCGCAGTTCCGGAAAGGCCCCTGAATTGAATAGAGTTCATCGCCATCGTGGGGATCAACACCCACCCACTTTCCGGACCACCTCGGGAGAGTCTTCGGGATTGAATACCATGCCAATTAAACGCACACATCTCCATTTCATTGGCCGCCGATTTCATCCCGAATTTAAGCTACTCGCGACTACCCATTGTTTAGAGAGGGGAGTCGAAGGCATGCTATACATCCATAGAGTACCACGCTGCCCCCACCGGGTCCGGCTGTGGGATGCCGAGAAGAGGATAGCCAGTTAAGTAACTGTGTTCCTTAAAGTGAACAGTTGCAAAAGTTCAACTTCTACAATCTTCATGAGTGTACTGAATTTTTTATGTTTGAAGTATCTCGAGACATGTTTTTCAACATCTTTGCTCTCGGCCTTGTTGCCAGCGTTGTGTTGGGCGAGCTTCAAGCCCCATCTCCCTCGCTTCCGAAGCAACTAGCTGTCGTTCGCCGCCGGTCCGGCTTGACGCAGAAGGAATACTTGTACTACCATACACTAGTTCACGGCCAAAAAGCCTGGAATGCTCCTCGAGACGACGCGTTTCCATTAGCCT
Source organism: Colletotrichum karsti (assembly GCF_011947395.1). Lineage (NCBI taxonomy): Eukaryota > Fungi > Ascomycota > Sordariomycetes > Glomerellales > Glomerellaceae > Colletotrichum > Colletotrichum karsti. Next base: position 171,503 of record NW_024065942.1, read on the forward strand.
ATGTCCAAGACCACATCTTTGACGGCGTGTTCGGCGCAAACAACAGCGTCCCCAATCAGATCTACGTTGGACGTGATGATGTCACGGAGCTTTACAGCAGCTCACCGGCGACTTTCATGGGCCCGCCGCCTTCGAATTATACACAGACGGTCATCGGTCCGGATGGTGCTAACTTCAACGACCTCCCGACTGCCATGTCGATGATGGCCATCGAAACATTCATCACCGACATTCCCGGTGGCTCACAGCGACCCATGCCCGCCGACAAGGGAACCATTGTAGCGTTCTTCTGGGCAATTGGTACGAAGGATGTGTCTTCCAACGAGACGTTCGCAAAAAATCTGGCAGACGCATTAGTCAAACCTCTGCCTGCCGGAGCCATCTATAACGCAAGCATTCATGTCCCCGTTCCCGGAGCAGACACGCGCCCATACTTCGGCGGACAAGACATGCCGCCCATCAACGCTGTCATCAAGTTGTGGCTCAACAACGCAGACTCTTCTGTCTCGGCGGTGAGAGAGGTGCAGACTAAACTGGACAACGCCAAACTTCAACTTAATGAGAACTTATCTTTCATGTTGTTCTCCAAAGAGGTCGTCATTTGGGACTCAACGAAAGGAATCCAGGTAGGCTGCATGAGTCTTGCAACAGCTGCAGAAGACCAAAGCTGACATGTGTCAAGTTTGACCCGGCCCGACTCGAGGCAGTGCTCAAGGCGGAAATATACTGACCGGATTATACATTCGAAGGTGAATTATTAACCGTGGGATTCGAATCTTGTTCAGGACTCCAGGCCTTTGAGTCAGGTTTCTCTTTTATCAAACCCTGTGGTCGGGGACCAGCCTCCAGGCGGGTCTGGTCGCCGAGGAAGTGGATCTCGACCTGTCGTTCCAACGGCAGACATCGTCAGTCCATCTGCTGTACCATGGGTCATCAATCAATCTCGGCGTGTAATCTTTGCGAACTTGTAGAAAGCCGGTTACATAATTCACATCTATGCCGCTGTTGTTGTCTCGTGTTTTCTTTGAGTTATTGGGACTCTGCAAGCTCAACTCAATGTTGTCTGCCGGCCACTGCCGCTGTCTCTCGTCGATCAAACTCCACCGGCCCGCATGGCAGTGTATGTATCCATGTCATGAGACCGCTTAGGCAACAGTATTTCGCGATGAAGTTCCTCTTTGTATTGGCTTTGGGATCAGAGCTTGCCCAGAAAGACACCTTAGTGCCACATACCATTGGATGGTTCCGTACTGCGTTGCGCAAACCCTGGATAGACCGCATCCTTCCTAAATTCATCAGCGTCAGGGGGACAACACAGCCGGAGCTGTCGTCATTCTCGTCGCCAATGAAATCACGAGAAGTTGTGTTCATAGCAATACAGTGGATCATGACCAGTTCGGTCCCGACTGAACACCGGAGCTCCGGTCCAATGTTTTAAGACTCAGGACACTGCTAGCACTCGTTCGTGAGAACCCTAGTACTCATCAATATTGCTCTTCATCTCTCATCAACTTTTAAGAACACCATGATGTTCAAGGAAAACTCGTTACTTCGATTATCTGTGGCATTTCTCCAGATTGCATCTGTGGCCGCCGTTTCTCCCGCCAAACTCGTCGCGCAAGTCCCGTGGGCGAAGTTCGAGGACCTTGCAATCCGGTCCAACGGCAACATACTCATTACTCAAGGCTGGCCCTCTCCAACACTTTGGGAACTATCTGGCGCGGGGGCAGAAGCGGCAACTCTACACACCCATTTCGAACTCCGACCAACTGTCAACGCTCTCTTCGGTATCACGGAGACAACTCCCGATGTCTTCGCTTTCGTCGGGAGCATCGTCAATCGAGACGATGTCAACGAGGCAGGCACCGCCGCGATATGGACCATGGATTTCAACAAGACTCCGACCCCTCAACCAAGCCTAGTCGCCCGACTTCCCGAAGCTGTCCGGCCCGATAAAGTAGCTAGCATACCACAAAACCCACACATCATACTCGTTGCCGACTCTGCGGTTGGAGTCGTATGGTGCGTGAACACAGCAACTGCCAATGTCACTGTCGGCATCCAAGTTCCGGAGATGGGTGCGTCTGAATCGACTGGTCCGGCAAGCGGTGTCAGTGGTCTCGACATCCACGACGGCTATGTATGGTGGACCAGTGCCGCCCGCGGACACAGCTACAGGATCAAGATTTCAGACGAAGGGGTGGCAGCAGCCGGCGCCGTGGCTGAGGTCGTGAGGGTGCTTCCTGCTGTTCGCGACCTTACCTTCCACCCAGACGATGGATCTGCGGTTTGGGTGGCTTCACAACAAGGCAGAATCATTGCAGCCGGCCCAGAAGGAAAGTCTTGGTGGGTTTCCGGGGATGATATGCTTGTTGGTACATCGGCTTTACAATTTGGCAGAACAGAGGCGAACAACAGGACGTTGTATGCGGTCACTGCTGAGGGGAATGTCGTGGCACTTGATACGACCGAAGAGTTGAAACTATCAAGCGAACCACAAAAGACTGCTTGGGGAGAACCGCCAGTCCAGTTGGAGCTAGTTTAATCCCAATCACTCTGTCTGCTATCTTTTAATGTTTGGCGTCGTGATCTGAATTTCACCAAGTCTGCAGCCGCAATCGCTTTTGCTAGCAGGTATTGCAATGTTTTGAGAACGTTTAGACTAGCATCTCGATTAAACAAACATGGAAGATAATACCGAGGAACATTGTAAATAAATATCAGCTCTCCGTTGATACCTCTAACCATTTAATTTTCGTGCCGCGATAATACTAAAAGAGCCAAAAAAAGAAAAAAAAACACCCGAACGGATTGTACAGAAGCAACACATCATCCACCTTAGGGTGGGAGAAACTGCTACTGGTGATTATGATTCTGTAGCGTGCAGGTATTCTGTAGTTGTGCATGGGCTTGATAATGATTGACTTCCGAACAAGTAGAGACGACGTCTCTCTTCCTCTCTTACATAGCTAGGGTGCAGACAGAATTATGTGTTAAAGGTTACACAGCACTACTGAATATCACCATATTTGGACTTTACTCTATGGGAAAATAAAACTGCATAAGAAGCCCACGCCTCCGGCGACGGCAGCAAAGGTGAACGTCGACATGATGGCGTCGTTGAAGACCTGCAACACGAGGACAAGGAGCCCCTGAGGCAAAAAGGCGGGATCACTCAGCTGCGCGGCCTGGCCTGCCTTCGCAATAGCGTCGGCGTGACTGGAATCCAAGCCCGGAACGCCCGCCAGGCCTGTGGTAAGCGTTCTCGCAAAGATGTTCTGCGCTATCGAGATGCCCAGCACGGCGCCGAACGAGTTGGAGAAGGTGATCAAGGCGTTGGAGATGGCGCCATCGCCCGGCCGCTTCGCGAGCTTCTCTGACCGCTGTACCGCGATGTAGGGAACCTGCCACGCAATCCCGAGAGCGGCCCCGGATAGAAGCTGGAATCCCACGACCTTGCCCAACCCCGAGGTGACGGACAGCGTGTGCAACAGACCTGCTCCGACGATGAAGAGTCCAGCGCCGACCCAGGCGTATGGCTTGTGGTTCGATAAGCCGCCGCCGCGGCGCGATGACATGGCTCCGCCGGCCACCACGCCGGCCAAGGCCATGGCTCCGAGGTAGGCTAGGAGGCGGAGACCGGAGGCCGTGGCACTCATGCCCTGGACGACTTGCAAGTAAAATGGCAGGAAGAAGACGTGTGTGAAGAAGCCCGCGGAGAGCCAGGTAATCATCAGCACGCCACCCAAAACGGTGCGGTCTCGGAGGAGACGGAGCGGGATCACAGCTTCATCGCCATTGAACCGCAATGAGAGGACAAAGAAGCCTGCGAGAACGCCGAAGCAGACCAGGCAGCCCCAAACACGCCCGTCTGACCAGGGGTACGTTGTCCCGCCCCATTGGAGGGCCAACACCAGACTCACCATGGCCGGGATCAGGAGAGCGGTGCCTAGCGGATCCATCTTCTGTACTTTTCTGATAAAAGAGAGGAATTTGGAGGCTGGTACCTCCTGGGTGTGTGGTTGCTGAGCAGGGGCTGTTGTTCTCGTCGTTGTTGTTGCTGCTGCTTTGTCTTGCATGTCCTGGGCATCATTCTGCGTGCTGTTGACTGTCTGCATTTCCGTATCCGCCTCCACGTGAGTAGGCATTTGAGGAGACGACGGTTTGGGGATTCGGAACACAAGCAAGATGAATATCGCGGCGACGCCGCCAAGGGGTAGATTGATCCAGAAGCACCACCTCCAGGTCAGATTCGGCGCGTCGGTAAAGGCGCCTCCCAGGAGAGGACCGACCAGCGATGCCAGACCGAACATGCTGGAAAGAGTGCCAAACAGAGCGGGAGTTCTCTGCGGGCTTGCTGCCATCGCGAGCATGTTGATGGCGCCCGAGTAAAGCGCCGCCGCCCCGACACCCGAGACGACACGTCCGGCGATGAGGGCCCTGGAACTGGGAGCGGCGGCGCAGAGGACGGATCCCGCCTCGAAGATGAGTAGGCTTGCGAGATAGATCCATTTGACGTTGAATTGAGCATATGCCTTTCCGTAGGGTAGTTGAAGCGCCGTCGAAGCGACAAGCGAGGCGCTTCGGTACAACCCGGCGTCTTCGAGCGAGTTGAACTCGGCTGTGATACGCGGGATAGCCGTTCCTTGTCTCTGAATTAGACCAGACAGACATCCCAGCATCGCCATGATGCTTGTTCTGAGGATTCGATTAGATACATACCGAGAATTGTGTTGTCTACTGCAGCTGCGAATGCCACCAGGCAAAGACCCAAGGTCAAGGCGCCGACTGCGACGGTTTGCTGCACCGACTTGCCTCTCTTACCGGTGCTGCCATCTGCTTCGAAATCTCTTGTTTCCAATCTCCTTGCGTCCGTGGCACTATCTGACTCGGTGCCACAGACATCTCCTATTCCGCTAGTCGATACCTTAAGGGGCTGGTCGCCCGTCATCTTCTCAGTCGACGTTGTGACAGACATTGCGGCTATCCGGGGTTACGATTCGACGAGCAGGGATGAAGCATACAATGCAATTCATTTGGTAGAAATATTTCTCGCTAGTCTTGATGTGCGACTGCGCATAGCTTACTATGGACTACGGAGGGGGATGTTTTGTCGGTACATTTGAAACCATAATCCACCACCACTCGTGTAAATCACCCGATATGCCAGAAAAGCTTGTGCTGGGAAGTTTTACTCTCTCCCTCGGCTTTCATCAGAAAATGACCGGTTAGATCTGCGGTCGGCTCGTTATGTGTCGGGCGGAGCGTGTCGGCTGCCAGACCGGCCTCACTTCTCCCGTCTGCGAGCCAAGATCTCGGCCTTCGGATTTCCGATCCTCTGGCTCCGGATGGTGAAGTTCCTCATCCCGTCTCCGACCCCGGGGCCGTCCTTCAGCTTCAGATCGTACATGGTCACCAGCTCGGCGAGCACCATTTTGATGAACCATCCGGCATAATGACGGCCGCAGCACGCCTGAACGCCGTAGCCGAAATTAAGCTGCCCCGGGCTGTTTAGAAATTACCGTCAGCCAGCCGATTCTCAAGGGACAGAATGGAAGAAGACTACAAACCCCGAGTATGAGTAATTCAGCGTTACAAGCTGAGATTCGGTCTTGACATCCTGTTTCAACTTGTAAAATCGCAGACAGTCGAACTCTTCAGGATTAGACCACCTGTTGGGGTCGAGGTTGACGGCGTCCGTCATGTATGAGATTTGACTGCCGGCCGGAAAGTGCAGCCCTGTTGAAGTCGTGATCGGTTTCAGAACCATCCTGGTTAGAGTGACTGCGGTGAAAGGTCGTCAGAGACGGGACTCAACAGCTCTCCCAATTGACTATCGTGTCTTACCGAGTGAGGCGGCATGCAGCCGCTGAGACTCCTTCATAAAACTGTCCATCTTTGGCACCTGAGAAAGCCAGGACTTGTGGTCTGTCCGATCAACCCCAGCAAGTTCCTGTCTCAGGATTTCCTGGCACTCAGGATAGAGTGCAATGTCGTAGAGAACTTGCCACAACTTGGTGACCACGATCTCAAGTCAGCATCATCAACCTGAGCTGGGTCTCTGACGAAGAAAAAAGACATACCGTTTCTGAGGTCGGGTGTATGGCGGTAAAGATAAGCTGATATTGTAGTGTCATATGAAACATAATGTCTTCTTGTTTGTTGGCCTGTGTCACGGTGAGGAAGTGGTCGATCATGGTCTGCTCCCGCTTCGTGTTCACATCGCTACCGTAGATTCCGAGTCTGGCTTCGTCGAACTCGGGTCTCAGCTTTTCTGCAAGCCGTTTCTCCTCCTGGCGTAAGTCTTTGTAACCCTTGACGAACCGGTACACCAGCGGCTGTACCCAAAGTGGCCATTTCTGGATGCCTCGAGCGGCCGCCCACACGTAGGCCAAGTATGATACTTGTCCATCGACCCAAGACTGATCTCTTGAGAGCGACTTGCCCACAAATGCACGACCCATAACTTGAGCTGTGAGCTGGCCGGCGGCGTAGCTGACATTGACGGACGTCCATTCCTTCTCGTCACTCTTGCCATCTCCGCCACAGCCGAATATCCGAGAGCAGGCCGCCTCTGTCTCGTCTATCATGGGTTCGATGAAACGAGCACCATTCGTCAGGAGCCCCATTTTGGTGCCCCTGAGAAACGTATCGTTGTTGACACCAAAGCCAGTTGCCCATGACGAAAAGTACTGTAGAACCATATGGCCGAAGGAAACCTCGGTTCTGGGGTGCATACAGAGTTCCTGGATGTGACGGGCGGGCAGGAACACGATGAAGCCATCCGCCGTGATCACCTTGAACGGCTCATCGGGGTACTTTTTCACATGTTATCGACGATCGCACTACAAAGAGCAGCAATACTGTGACATGGACATACCTGTACGAGACCCTTTTTGAGAGTTGATCCGAGGTTTGGCCCGTCTCTCGGTACTTCGGGGCAGTCAAACTTCCAATTCTTCATTGCCTTCGCGGCCCTTATCCGCGTCGTCGTCCACCAGCTGAAAATTGCAACGCAGGTTACATACACCCAGACGGGAAGTATGTGTAATAGCCGCGCCGGCGATTGAGCCGAAATGGATGCCCAGGTGTGGTGCAGGGCACCACCTTGAACAACGGGTTGCGAAACATTTTCCATGGCCTGAATGATTTGCCTGTTCTTCCTCTATAAAACACTAGAGTGTCATGTGCATGGCATGTGAGGTCAAATAGGATCTCCGACAGGTTATATATTGCCTCAAGTGAGGGGGATCACGGCAGCTGTGTGCCCCTAATCGGGACCTTTAGTTTTCGTCAATAAAAGGCTCCGATTCGTTCCCCTTCCTGTCAATTTGACTAAGTTCAAATGGACCCTTTAAACGTTGAACCTTACAGAGCGTCAACTCAAGATAAGACGACAAATGATACGGAATCTTTCGGGTTTGGAAAAAGCGTTTGCTCTGCAGTGGGATATCCATCCATAATTACGACATGCCGCGCAATACGATACTGCCACCCTCATTCTTTTCTAGTCTATTCGAAATCTCGCCATGTCTAAGTAAAACACATTTAACATTCAGTTCTCAGACAAGTTTCTTGATACATGCAAGCTTCCAGGGTGCAATGGCTTAAGGTGTTTGTCAATAAGTACATGTGATATTAACGAACTATGACGGCACAAGCTTCCCCCCAAAAGAAATGGTGTCAGCCTCGGAGAACAGCAATTACATTGCAGAGTTCATCGGCGTCGTTGTCCCGATACTGCAGGAAGTCGATGTACGGTATGGTCTCGGTTTTCGAGACAACGAGCGTCCATGACGCGTCCCTTGGGGTGTGTCGGAGATACGAGCAACTCCCACGAGTACAGTCCTCTTCCGATTTCCTTGTTGAATTGGTTCCCCAAAATCTGAGCCTCAGGGACTAGCTCAAGGCATTCACAAGAAGGCCGCCGTCGATGACGAGCAGCGCGCCGTTCATGTAGGCACCTGCCGCACTCGAGAGCATTATAACCGGGCCCAATATCTCCTCAGGGCGGCCCGGGCGACCTGCGGTTGATCGGGCCGTCGTCTCCTGCGCTACTGGATGCAGTCCCCAGCCGACCCTGTCTGTGGCGGCGATCAGGATTGGCATGTGGTTCTCATCTTTCAGAACACCTGTCATATTTGAAGGAAATATGCCGGGGCAAATGGTGTTCACGCGGATCTTCATCCTGTGAGAAAATGAGTGACCTATTAGGACTACAGGGATTCCAAAGCGGACACGGATTGATATGCTGATGATGACAACTGTATGAAGGTGGTAGGATAAACTACTCACGGACGAAGGAGAGATGAAAGCATCAAGGCAAGCTTGCTCTCTACGCAGAAGTTGTTTTAGCAAATTGAATTGAGGAGGCGGGACGGAACCGGATGGAAGGGGGCTTTACAGGAGACAACATACCGGTGGCCTTTGAAAGTCCGTAAGCTACCGATGTCACAAACCCATCGTTTGTCAGGGCGGCGAGAGATGAGATGACCAAGACGTTTGGGTCGGCGGCTCTGCGCAGCAACGGAACAAGACATGTCGTCATAAAGTAGACTCCGTTGATATGGACTGGACATTCATTTAGTACTCTTTACCAGCCTTCGATCGCTCACATGAGTTTACTGCGGTTCGAATGATCAAAATCCTCGCTTTGCTCCTTAAATCAGTACGCACATCGTCGGTCGCCAAGGAGGAATCTGCCTCAACTTACTCATCGATACCTTCGAGTAACATTTCCTCCATCTCGTCAGCTGTCATGGCGCCAATAGATCAGCCGTAGTTCATGTAAACATTCATACTGAAGATTCCCCTGTTACGGCACGGAATAATCTTCATATTTTGAGAAACATTGAGCTTACCATTGTTCCGGTCTTTGGCGTAGACTTTCCAAAGGGTCATCAACCCAGCGCAGTTGACGAGAGTGTCGACCTGAGATGCGGACAACAGGTAAGAGAATGCAAATGGATCTAACGACAGAGGTATAACGCTTACGCGGGACTCGAGGGCTTTGACCTGCTCGGCTACTTTCTCGCAACCAGCCTTGGTGCCCACATCTCCTTGAAGTACATGAACATCGCCACCAATCTCATTGGCAGCCTTTTGAAGAACTTCCAGACGCCGACCGACGATGTAGACGCGGGAGCCGTTTACCGCAAAGCCCTCAGCTATGGACTTGCCGAGACCCGAGCCACCTCCCGTGACGACGACGATCCTATTCTTTACCGAGAAGAGCTCCCCAACGCCGAGCGGTACCTGTTGGGAGCAGGAGAGGCTATTTGGCAGGAGGTCGTCCTGGTTCATGGTGATTTAGACGCTGGATGATGCGAGAACAATACGAAAGATGGATTTGATAGCGAGAGGCCACTCACTCATTGGACTATGCCGTTCTAAGCGCCAGCCGACGTTTCCCGGCTCCGGTTTAATAGACCGAAGAGCAACGGTACCCGTGCCCCGCTCCGGGTTCACACGTTTAATGGGCCGAAGCGCAATCCCACATACTAGTTTCGCCGTCGAGAAAGATGGCAAAACTTAATGAATCAGTGAGATATAATTCATCGGTACACTAACCGGCTTCTAAAATTGGTTTGTTCGATGGGCAATTGCCGATTAGCCAACCGGCAGTATTACTCGAAGCTCCGGTGGGCAACATCTGGTCGTTCGCACCATCGCGTTTAAGCACAGATTAAGGCTACGGGATTTTACCCGACAGGAAATATTTAAATAAGTCGACCATCTTGTAGTATACCGAGGATGTTATCGGCTACAGCTGCGACCTTCATTCTGCGTTACAGAAGTTCCTCTTTCAAGCCACGAAGCAATGGAATCGGCTACGCTGCTTGAAGTCCCTCTTACAATTACCCGACCACCTCACCAGCATCACTTCTACACCGAAAAGCCGGGGCTGCAAACGGAGACCGACCATGGCATCATTTCCAAACTGACCCCGACTCAGAGAGTCATTGTGGAGTGTTTGGAAGAGAGATGCCCCTTTGTCTCGATTTCCGAAAGCCTTCTTGACAGCGACTTGACACAAATCCTGCAAAATGGCGGCCTGGACAGTCCGGGCATGCTGATATTCAAGGCGAACCTGGAAGCACGGCTATCTTTGAAATCCCCAATACCAATCACATCCCTCCTCCGGGCGCAAACCATACGGGCGCTGGAAACCGAGATCATGAAACTGTCAATAGCAAGCAACCGCGAACTACTGCTTCCGTTCACCACCACAGGAAGCCAGACACCGCTCTTTCTTTTTCCGCCAGGGGGCGGTGAGCTACACTGCTGGATCGAGCTGGTTCGCCACTTTCACGACCGGCCTCTGTACGGCCTCAGACTGCGCGGGTTGCAGCCCGGCGAGAAGGCCTTTGGAAGCATGGATGAGATGGTGAGATGCTTCTTCGATGAGATACGACAGGTCCAGCCGCGGGGGCCCTACGCCCTTCTGGGCATGTGCTTTGGCGGAAACATCGCGTTCGAGGTGGCCAAGGCATTGGAAGCTGTAGGAGAGGTCGTGGCCTTTGTCGGCGGTATTGACAATGCGCCGAACATCCTACAAATGAGCTTCGCCACGCTGCGCTTCTTCATCGTCGACCTACTATCGACAAGACGACTGATCACGCCTTCGGAAGCCAGTCTGCTGAAGAAGGAAATGCGCGACCAGGACCCCGCCTTATTTCCGCGACTGGTGATGCGTAGGTTCCGCACACGCCTCCAGGCTGCCGGCGTGACTCGCGAGAGACTCGAATCCTGGCACCGGGTCTTTTGCGGCACCGTCCATATGGCTCAGGGGTATGTCCCGCACGGCAAGATCGCCAACTACACGTCCTTTTGGGCACATCCCCTGGAGGACTGGGGTGTTTCGAAGGAGGAGTGGGAGACACGCGTTCGGGAATGGGGGTGTTTCGCTGAGTCGTCTTCGTTCAATTTTGTTGTGGGTAATCACTATACGGCCTTGACAAAGGATCATGTCCAAGACTTCAAGGCAGTGTTGGATGACAAATTACAGGTTTGTGGAATATAAAGGTTATGTGTATACATTGTATAAATTATTCCATCTCGTTCTTGCAGCCTAGAACTTGGAAAGTACTTCGCCGACAGCTCTTGACTTGACTATGTGTGTAAAGCTTGGTTAAAAAGGCATATTGGCGCTTATCCTTTTCCGTGGTGTTTTCCGTCGTCGCCTTCAGATTCTTTCTCGTGCCACTGCCGCACAAATCCTTTCCAGTATCGTGCCCAATTTATCGTCAAGCTCGTCGTACGCTTCCTTCGCCTGTCTTGGTAGAGTGTAATACTGGCCAGCCGACTGTGATGTACCACAATAATCATCCATGTATCTCGTAATCCTCGCCCTCAGCTCACGAACACACCTGGCCATTCTCGAGATGGCGCTGATGATGAGCCTGCGCGCCATCACGTCGCAATCTTCTTCGCCGAGAACAACTCGTCCCAGCACGAAACCATTCCCCTTGGCGTCTCCTCCGTTGCCGTTCGGCCATCGATTCAGCAGCTCGTCCGTTGATTGCTCAGAGGATTGTCTACGTCTGCGGCTGATTCGGGCTCCGTAGGTGCTTTGTGCTGTCTCGAGAAGACTCAAGACCGTCTCCAACGTTGATTGTGTGGCGATTAAAGTGTTCAGATCGGCAAAGCAGCATTCACAATCCCGTGTTGTGCGTATGAGATTGGAGAACCGCCAGTCCAATCTGACTATTTCTTCCAGGCCGAGGAATCCGTCATGGTGCTTTTGCTCATAGTACGGCAGGTTCAGGTTGCAAATAGTGTCATCGAACTGACACGAACATGTGGGGGAATTCATTTTCCCGGATCTCGGTATCATGTCCGAGGCTGGGTGACAGAGATCTGGGAATGCCTATGGCGACTTGCATCGGATTTTGTACATTGCCCATCGTAGGTTTGCCTGCTCATAAAAAGCTTCGCGACATTAGCTGCTATGTCTTCATCGACCGTTGAAGTTATCCCATGGTCGACTAAGGCCTCAAGTCCCCTTACTTTGCTCATCGGTAAATGTATGTCACAGGCCGGTCCGAACAGTCCACTACGATCCGGAGAACAAACTTTGGTAGTGAGAACTCTGCCTGGTCATCCTGTGTCCTGCGCTGTTGGCCAGGACCACACCTAGTTGTATTGTGACAAGGTCCTGGCGAACTCTCCTGGCGATGCTGCTGATACAGTGGCACAAAGACTTCCCAATCGAGCAATATGTGTTGTCGAACTTTACACTCCCGCCTCCTGCTGACGCCGGCGAACTTTGGTGCCCGTAAGCTGATGAGCAGAGTCCGCATGAAGCCACGAGAAAGATACCGGTTAAGGTGTCTGCTAGCGTTAATCTTGCTTGAATTGTTTGAATGAAGATGGGTGTGTTGGCTTGCTACGTATGGTGGGAGAGTCAAGGGAGTCGAGGTGAGGGGTTCTTACTTTTGGGCTAGCGTTTGATCTGGATCTAGAAGTACGGAATACGGGCGTGAGCTGGCGAAATAGGCAAGAAAGCTGATGTGGTATCCTGGCATCAAAAGCTTTCCTGACTGGGACCCTTGTGTTGGTGGGAATAGTAGCTACCGGAGGTAAGTAACTCCTCAGATGCCCGATGTCCTAAACCGAGACCGAAGTATGAATGCATACGACTAGGGGTTACTCCATTGAATTACGCGGCGTATGGCAATTGCCGACTTGTGGATAATCACGGATACCATGTATGCGGGAATTCGGGAGATGACCCAATGCTTTCGAATAGACCTTCGTGTGACACAACGCTACTACTATGCGGAGAGTTGCAAATGGAATCAGTTTGCCTTTCACCTACCAGTGTGCGTATCTTCAGTAGCGATGTTTGACGGCCGTCCTGGCACCTGTGAACTGACCGTTGACTCAGTTCACATCCGCATGACTCCCTGCAGAAATCAAATACACTTCTGTTCCTGAGGTACAACAATTGCTATGCCGTATGTAAATCAATACATCTACCCTCATCCTTTTCGTTCATTCGACTTTTCGCCACATACAACGAGTATAAATTCAACGTTCAGGGCAAATAGTCGGACAAGTTTCTTGATAAGCTTCTGTTCCTGAGGTACAATTTCCTATCCACAAACCCAAACTTCTATTATATACACAACTACATCGACAGGCTAGTCAAGGTCTTCAGCTATAGTCCGAATATGGGAAAGAAACTGCGCGTTTCAACAGTAAACATGCATTCCTCGTAGACAGGAGAAAGGGGGCTCAGTTGACCCTGCCAAGGCGTGGGCGGGCGTACACGAGGCCAATGTCCATTGAAGGTTGAAGCTCATTAGTCTCCTTCTGGTGAGTCTTATTGCAGCAGTGCAGCATCGCACAAGACCTGAGGCTCGAGGTGAGCCAAGCGGGGTGACTTCGTGAGGGCTTCCGGAGTGGAGGTCTCCGGAGGGCTGCCGGAGCGGGGGCGGTTTGCTCGAAGTTTCGATAAACTCCGTCGGCGTCCAACGTGCTCGCTCATATCGGAGTTGCGGTTAAAAGGGTGTTTCATTGTTCCAGATCAAGTCATGTCCCAAGCTACAAAGTTACTATGACACATGTGGGACTGGTATCACGACTCTAATCACTGCACTTTCGCCAGGGTGTAAAGATGAAGTAAAGGCTCTACCTACATATGTCAGAGCCGGGGACAATGATCCAAGGCATGGTACCGCGGTATGTCCAGGACCGGCAAGTCGTCCGCACTCAACTTCGGTACGCAAGTCTGACTTATGGGATTCCCGTACTATCGGTATCATGACACGTTCCACAGGAGAGTCCTAACCGTGGACGCGTTTGCGTGCCTGTGCTTCTTGACTCCTCATTCCGTGCATTCTCGACGTAAGCTACCAGGTTCACGTGCATGTTGTGGCCAGTGATAATGGAGAGGTGCCCATTTAGTTCTGCGTAAGTTCGTATCCTTACATGTACACGCTCTAGTCTTCCAGACTGGCGCTTCAACCTACGCAGAATCCATGGAACGACAACACGATGCAGAAACTGGCGGTGAAAACGGTAGCGACATGCGGTCCCAGGTCATCGAAGAAAGGTCACCAAAGCTGAGAGCATCATGTGACTCTTGCACGCGCTCTAAACTTAGATGCGATCAGAAAAAGCCCTCGTGCGGTCGTTGCAGAGATCGCGACGATGTTTGCAACTACAGCCGTATGGGACGTGTCGGACGGCCGCCACGCCTGTCATTGTCAGGCAAATCGGTTGCTCCACCCTCTCAATCAGCAGGACACCGACAGTCCATCATACGAAACAAGAAATCAGCTCGAACACCGACTTCCCATGGGTTTCGTGCGAGTCCTGATGTGGAGCAGACCTCGGATTCGAGATATGAGGAACCTGACAGCGGACAGCATACCGGAAATAGAATTCGAGGAAACAATCCCAACCACTGTTCCAACAGAGACGGTGCAGCGGACTCTAACGCAGATAACACAGAAAATGATTGTATCTCTGTTTGCCCAGGTTCTTCACCAACTCAGCGGTCCCTAATCTCACATCATGACGGGAAAGATGCGCCGTCTTGGCTGGATCCCGCTTTGAAAGCAGCACCGCAAAGAAAATCAGTTAAATCACCCGCAAAGAGCACGAATCTGTGTTCAGGAGTTGGCGGTGAAGCCTTTGGCCAGGAAACGGATCTAAACATCAGCACCTTTGACCACATCTCAGCATCGAAACCGACGTCGACCAGGACAACTTCGTTACAAGATGCCAGCTCGGACAGCATGGACTTGGAGCTCGAGAGCTTTATGAATACCGACTTCGACTTTGACATCGACGTCGACGTCGACATGATGATGCACCTCGACACTTCCACAGACCAGCAGGTAACAATACTGCCGACTCCTTCACAAGTCGAGGTGCCGACGAAACCGCCATCATCCATCGTTGGGCAGCTCGAGGACGCCTGGGAACGGGTCAAGTCTGGAACCTCGGAATTGCAAAGCATCATTGGTGCCATTGTCCCAGGACGCAGCTGCTCATCATCGTCCGGCAGCTATTGTCCCTGTCCAAGTCTGATAGGCAGACTTCAGCTGTTCGCCTCCCACTCGAGACTGGCGCCACACGCATGTATCATGAAAGACCGGGCTGCTGATCGTCGGTCGCAAAGCCGGCTACCCTTGGACCTTCTGCTTTTTCTCGACGAGGTCGTGTACCAGACCATCTCGACCGTGTTATCGTGTGGAGTCTGCAGCAGGGAGCCTCGCGTGCGCCTCACGCTGTACCTCCACGTCGACTGGTTGGCTGATGTATTGAGGGGCACGTTGGAGACGGACCTTTTAAGATCCTCGTCATCACATAAAGGGCTTGAGGCTGTCAGGACAACACAGCTGGGTGCTCCTTTGGCAAGTACAGTCAGTTCGGACAAGGATGTAAACCTGGCATCGAAGACAGGCATGAGGAAACAAGATGACATTAAGGATGACGGCGTGGAACGCGACTGGGAATACGAGACGAACCGTCTCCAACTCGGATCTTTCAGTTTGGAGGGGGAGCTCTGGCAGATTTGTATCCGGGAACTCCTCAAGACGCGGCTCAACCGTCTTTCCCGAACAGTGGAACGGATACGCGGAGGCAGAGATAGAGGTGACCATCATGACGGAGTCGGCTACGTCAGGACCGGTGCTTCCTCGTCGTCATTGGACAGGGTCCTGGTAACTATGACAGCGGATGTTTATTCAAAGATTGAGTTTCTGTTTGGAATGATGGAGCTCTGGGAGGCATGAAAGTAAGATACCTTCGCTTTCAGGCGTTCGGGCCGATTCCCTGGGTGTCAACAAATATCCCGATCCCGATGTACTGTTCGTGATTAAAACCTGGGTGAAGGCGTCAGCGATCCTCGTTTTCGCAAAGACAGGAAAAGATCAAATCATCGCAGTCATAGACGTCTCTAAAAGCCTGTTACTCCGTCGATAATTACATAAGTTCTTAACGTTTACTTCAAATCCTGAAAAGCTACTTGAAGTGCTCGACTCGTGCGCTTGGTAACCAGGCTTCTGTATGTGTACATAAGCGGCAGTTAACCAAACTGTTCACTCGCTCTCATGATCGAGCAGCAAGACTAGCCTATAAAGGACACTGCCGAGGTCTAGTTCAAGCGGTTTCAATCACGGGTCAGGCCAAAGCATGAAACCCTCAACCGACATCGTCCAAGTCTCCTACCACACACATAACATAGCCATAGGTAACAAACAGATGCCCCTATCTCATGGATTCTGTCACAGTACTGGCTGATTTTGCGTGTACCAGTCACACTTAACTCGCCATCGAATCTCAATGCTCTCTCTCAGACACTCGTTCATCAACTTTGCGCCGTTCTCCGTTACCTCGATAATGCCGGCGCAGGGGTAGCAGCAATTGTGCTGACCGGGTCATCGGCGGCCCGATCCTTCTCGTCTGGATTCGACATCGCCGAGCTCGAAGAGCTAACCGCAACCGAAGCCATCGCAAAGCTGAACACCCTCCTCGCTACAGTCGAGGGGCTTTCCGTGCCGGTGATTACCGCAGTGTCCGGGATTGCCTTCGGCGGCGGGTGCGAGCTGGCCCTGGCGTGCGACGTGATTTACACCACTGCCGATGCGCGCTTCGCTCTCCCCGAGGTCAAGCTGGGTCTGATACCGGCGGGTGGAGGTTTACGGCTGTTATCCAAGCTAGTTGGGCCGGGGAGAGCTGCGGATCTAATATTGACGGGGCGGGAGTGGACCGGGACAGACGCCGAGAGATGGGGGATCGCAACACACTGTTTTGATGATCGTGATTCTTGTTTGGCGGTAAGTTGCTCGCTTACTTCATTGTGTTGGCCTCTGGAAGCTGTGTCTCATTGGGATGTCATATTGTTATCGCTGACGAACTATTTCGCTTCGAACCGTGAACAGGGTGCAGTTAAATGCGCAAAGACCATTGCCGCCAATGACTTTTACGCTGTCAGGGCAGCTAGGAGACTGATGAGGGCTTCGAGAACCACCGCCACGAGCGAAGTTACGCACATGGAACAGAGAGAATTTCAGGAGCTTCTTGGAAGCGAGGGGCATCTTGAACGGCGAGCCGCCTGGCTGAGTGGAAGGAAAGCAAAGAGGTCGGGCTCAGATAATTGATGCTGTCAAATGACTTCCTTGCCACCCTCATTACTGCATCATGAGCTAGGAATACGGTGTTTATGGGTGGTAGAGTATTTAACATGTGCCTGCAAGCTAGGAGAAAGGCCAATAAGGCGTCTTGCTGTCACCAGTAGTGTGACTATTTGCAAACTGGTCTCACCCCTTGATGGAAGTAAGTCCTCCTTGATGTCATCAACTTATACCCGGAGGTTGCAAATGATCAAATTAATTTCTGTCATATACCGTGAAAAATGGCTTGCTCGTTATGGGAAAAGGATATAATCTAAATATTGGACTACGTGATGGTATAGCCGGGCATTTCTAGAAGCCGCAATGTAGAGATATTCCATACTTCTTACTTGAGACACATTTGGATTTTTTTTTTTCAACAGCCTGTGGTAAGTCAGTCTCTGGTGCTTCCTTGCTCAGGGTACATTTATCGGGGATATATCTTCAGGAGGAAGTCATCCCCAGTACGCTCGAGCCGATGGCCGATGCAAGAAAACTACCGCAAAGATGAGACTTGCTCGGTCCAGTTTGAATTAACTGATACTAAGTTAAAATCACCCTTCATCTCAAATAACGTAACTTAATCCCGCGGTTGCTTTTACGGCAGTTCATCGCGGAATTACTCATCGGATATTTCCTGCTTCGCGGATCCCGGCAACCAGGACGTGGGTTTCACATTACCACCGAAATGAGCCGCAAGGTGTATTGAGCCGCTACACACACAATGACAGTCACCATGAAAGTTTCCGGTTGACTATGGGAAACACTTCATAGGTGTAAGTCGGTCTGAACCAGCGTCTATACTAAATACATCGAAGGACTGTCTTTCCGAAAACGACACCTTTTTCTTTTTACCTTTGTGTATACATGTGACATTCAGTTGCATCAGCTGAAGCCTCATCAATTATCAAGAACTATGTCATTTTCGGTAGCAGACAGGCAGCGAGAGGCTTGGTGTGATACCCCCGGTATCGACTCGGCCTCAGACAGCGCTCTAGGCACAGAAAGTAGTCATGGCAGATCACCAATCTCTGCTATCGGGTCGCCATGGCCCCAGGACAGAAACACCGATGAGCCCGTCGCCGTGATAGGCATGGCTTGTCGGTTTGCGGGGGCGAATTCGCCGTCAAAGTTGTGGGACATGGTCAGCTCTGGCAGAACCGGCCACTCGGCCGTCCCCGAAAGAAGTTGGTCCTCTGAAGCATGGTATCATCCCTCAAGACATCGTGCTGGCGGCGTAAGTACAAGTCTTTGCAGAAAACAATGCGGGATGCTTCACTTCATATGTTCCGTCTTTAATTGCCCTCATTGTGGGATTACGGGGCTGTAGATAGCTTCATATACACGGGTGCAAGGCTGACTGCAGGACTAGATCTGCGCAACATCGGGTCATTTCCTGGACGATGTGTCCGGTTTTGACGCCCCGTTCTTCTCCATCACAGCAAACGAGGCTGCGGCCATGGACCCAATGCAACGGCTGGGTCTGGAGATTGCCTATGAAGCGTTTGAGAACGGTAAGTCAATGGCTCAAATCCCGAGTCTTGGGGCAGATATAACTAAAACTTGCTGTTTCTGGCACAGCTGGAATTCCCATGCAGAAACTTGCCAAAAGCACCACGGCTGTGTATAGCGGGGTTATGACGAACGACTACCAGATGCTGGCCGAGGCCGACCCGTACCGGCTTGGAGTGAATTCTGCGGCCGGGACCGGTAGAGCCATGCTATCGAACCGGATATCGTGGTTCTTCGATCTTCAAGGTCCCAGTCTTACTATCGACACGGCCTGTTCTTCAAGTTTGTATGCCGTACACCTTGCCTGTCAGTCGATACGGATGGGCGAGTCTGATCAAGTAAGAACCCGCCGTGTTACTGGTGCAAATGAACACCACTTAGGGTCATTCAGGCTAATTGCGATATCTCATTAGACGCTGGTGACGGGACAGAACCTCATCTTGAACCCTACACTCTACTCTCAGCTCTCAGGCATGCACATGACCAGTCCTGATGGTATCAGCCACTCATTCGACGCGTCAGCAAACGGATATGGGCGCGGAGAAGGCATCGCCGGTCTGGTGCTGAAACGTCTTTCTTCCGCGCTTGCCGACGGAGACGTGATCCGGGCCGTGATCCGGGCGACAGGCGTCAATTCGGACGGAAAGACGCCCGGAATCACTGTGCCGAGTGAAGATGCCCAGGCCGAGTTGATACGGAGGGTGTACGAGAGAGCAAACTTAGATATGGCACGAACCGCCTACTTTGAAGGTAAATACGCCTTCCTTTGAACACTCAAATCGGCTCACTGATACGTGGAAACAGCACATGGCACCGGAACACCAAAAGGAGTAAGTCGAGTCGCTAAGGCTTTACGGTTGCGAGGTCGAGGCTGATCATAACGTAGGACCCGATCGAAGTACGCGCCATACGCGCGACGATCGCTGCTGCTCGAAAGCTTCACGACGTGGGTCCGTTGTACGTAGGCAGTGTGAAGCCCAACATCGGCCACACCGAAGGCTGTGCCGGTCTGGCAGGCCTCATCAAGGCGGTGCTGTGTCTTGAATCCGGCGTGATCCCGCCCGTCGCCGGCCTCCGCACGATCAACCCGGAGCTGCTCGAGCCCGGTTCAGATCTGACCTTCCCGATCGCCGCCACCCCGTGGCCAAGCACGGAGCTGAGGCGGGCGAGTATCAACTCGTTTGGGTTTGGAGGCGCAAACGCACACGTCGTTCTCGATGACGCCCGACATTATCTCGAGGAAAGCCAGAGCAACGGGCGACACATCACCAGGGCTGCTGACGAGGTTACCATCTCTTGTGAACATCGGACCACCAAACCCGCGCTTAATGACGAGGACAACGACGAGGCGGAAGTTTGCCAGATGCTATTCGTTCTGTCGTCCTTCGACCGCAAGGGCCTCGGACGGAATGCCAAAGCTCTCGGGGCTTTCCTAGCCGAGCATAAGACAACAAGTCTGACATCGTTGGCTCACATCCTGGCGGTAAAGAGAACGGCTCACACATTCCGCAGCTTCGCCATCGCGGGCACTCGGGAGGAGCTGGTATCGAGGCTCTTGACCGGCAAAGACAACCCAGCACCGCCGGTCGAACTCCGTTCCTCTCAGAACAGGCGCCTCGTTTTCTTGTTCACCGGCCAAGGTGCCCAGAGACCGGGCATGGCGAAGGAACTCCTGGCCAGCTGCCCCGTGTTCCGAGCAAGTATCGCAAGCAGCCAGAAATATCTGCGGCGCTTGGGGTGTGTTTGGGACCTTGCCGATGTACTCGTCTACGCGAAAGCCGAGACCCTGAACGACGCAAGGTATTCACAACCGGTTTGCACCGCGGTGCAGATTGCCTTGGTCCAGCTTCTCCGGCATTGGGGCGTGGTCCCGTCGGCAGTGATCGGCCACTCGTCCGGAGAGCTCACAGCGGCGTTCGCGGCCGGGGCCGTCTCTCACGAAGACGCTATGCGCGTGGCCTACTATCGTGGCTTCCTGGCTACCAAGGTCTGCTCTCTGGTGGGACGGCCCGGTGCGATGCTCGCCGTTGGTATGTCCGAGAAGGACGCCAGCCGGTTCCTCGCAGAGAACTGGCTGGATCACGATGTCATGGTAGCATGCGTCAACAGTCCCAGCAGTGTGACGCTTTCGGGTCCATCCACTGCCATCTCCCAAGCCGAGGAGGCCTTCTGCAAAGCTGGACATTTCGCTCGGGCGTTGCGCACGGGAGGTGTCGCATACCACTCGCCTGATATGAAGGTCGTCGGTGACGAGTTCATCCGCTGCTTAGGCCCGTTGCGGTCCTCCCGGAATCGGTGCCTACAAGTGCCCATGTACTCATCCGTGACGGAGTCCCGGGTTACAGATGCCGGAACGTTGACCGCGGCGTATTGGCACGAGAACATGACTTCGCCGGTCCGCTTCGCCGGTGCCATGCACAATCTCCTTCTCTCCCTACGGGACCCGAACACGCCCGAGTCCTCTCCCGGCCTGCAGGACTGCACCGTTCTGGAGATTGGACCTGCAAAGGCGCTCGCCGGACCGGTTGGCCAGATCATGAGTAACATGGACGTGTCTCAGAGGCCTGAAAGCATCCGATATCTCTCGATGTTGTCAGCCAAGGAAGACTCATGTCTGTCTACCCTGACCGCTGCCGGGATGCTCTGGTCTATTGGCGTGCCCATCGACTTGGACAAAGCAAACGACCTGACTTCTCTCGACCACCAGCTCCAGCTTTCGGAGCTACCTCTTCTACCCTCATATGCATGGAACCACGACAAATCATACTGGCACGATGCCATGCCGGCTCTGGTCGGTATCCAGGGGGACAATACCCCTCGCATCGATCTTCTCGGCGTACCCAAGTTGCCAAGAAATCCCTTTGAGCCGGCATGGCAGAACGTGGTGCGAACTAATGAGCTTCCCTGGCTTGCCGACCACGTTGTCGATGGAGCGGCGCTGTTTCCTGCGGCGGGATACCTCGCCATGGCTATCGAGGCCGTCCGCAGTCTCGGTCGAGAGCGGAACCAGGCTTTCCACGGCATCGAGCTCCTGGACGTCAAGTTCGAGAACAGTCTCGTCGTCAGCAAAGACACGGAAGACGTGAACCAAAAGGGGCAAAGCATCGCCTTGACGTTGAAGCCAGATGCACACGATGATTGGGTGTTCGAGTTCGCCGTCTACGCAGTTTCACCCGTGGCCGAACAATGGCGAAGACTTGCCGTGGGCACTGTCGTCGGCATCATTGCCGAAAAGACGGTTGAGAATGAGCCTGCGGGTTTCGAGCAGCAGGAACGGGAGAGACAGTGGCACGATGAGCAGCGTCCTCGTCTGGAAAATATCAAAAAGGCGGCCAAAAAGCACGTCGATGTGGAGGCGTTCTATGCCCATCTTGCCAGCATCGGCCTAGAGTACGGACCGACGTTTCGAGGGCTACACTCCATCCGCTGCGCAACTGACATCGAGCCTCAAGGACACTCGAAGGCCTTTGGAGAGTGCGTCGTGCCGGATTCGCGGTCCGTCATGCCCGAGTCTTACGAACACGACTACCTCATCCACCCGGCCACCCTGGATAGCCTCTTCCAGCTCGTGTTTGCTGCGCTGCAGTCCGACTCGCATGGAGAGATGAAGCTGGCTGCAGTGCCAGTATCAGTCCGCCGAGTCTTCGTGGCAAATACGGTGCCGCGTATCTCGGGTGCGCGCCTCGCCGGGACAGCTGCTTCGAAGCGGCTCGTCGATGGGGAATCTGAGTCGGAACATGGCGTTACTACGTTCTCCGGAGACCTCACGTTCTGTGACGCGGGGTTCGACCGGCCTGCTGTTCTTGTCGAAGATATTCTGCTTCGACAGATACTTTCCCCCACGTCGTCGAACCCTGCCGACGGTGAGAGAGAAGTTGACCACGCGGAGGATTCCTCCTTTTACCGGACCGCTCAGATGGTGTGGAAGGAAGATATCGACCAGCCATTTAGCAGATGGCGAGACCGTATCCTTCAAGAGTCCTCCTTGACGGCAAGGGCAGCTTTCATTCTCGATCGCGTTTGCCACAAACGGGCGCATGCGAAGATCTTGTGTCTGGGACTCGATGATTCCTGGGATGCTTTCCACGGTCAAGACGACTCCTGTATGGCCAAGCCTGAGAATTGCACCTTCTTCAACACTTTTCAGGACTGGGAGGACAAGCTGGGATCCCAGAGCCAACAATCTCCGGCTTTCAACAAGTACGACCTGGTCTTTCTCAATTCTAGCGCCCTCGTCGAAGAGGAGCCTCGTGTCCGGAAACGTGTACCTCAGTATGACAGGATACTGTCAGAACTTGCGGAAATGTGTGTTACCGATGCATGGTTTACCATCATTGGCAACGATAAGAGCAACAAGGCAGTGGCTAATCAGCTTCCGGAGGCTCTTGTGAAGCTGTCGGGTTGCAAGATCATTCTGCTGTCCGAGTCATCTATAGACCTGTTGTCGGGTCATGATAACGTCGCCCTCGCCGGACCACGTCCAAGAGGCGCTCCAGGTACAGCGGGAGAGCTCGGAGAGGCAAGACTGCTGCCGAAGCTGTGCCAGGACGGCGTACTCATCATCGGGCCAAAGGATGACGGTAAACCTACGCACTCTTCCGCTGGCTTTCGTGACAATACTCGCGAAATGCTCATGAACAGCTTCTCGTCACTTGGAATTAAGTCTTGCTACATGCCACTCGACGAAGCGGTTGCAGCTCCCGGCAAGTTGGGAAACAGACCGATTGTCTCCCTGGTCGAGGTCGGAGCATCATTTGTCTACAACTGGTCCAGCAAGGAACTGGAGCAATTCCGCACACTGGTATCCTCGGTGTCATGTATCCTCTGGCTGACAACCGGTGGCTTTCTGGCGCCGTCGTCGGAAACAATGCTCCAGTACGCGCCGATAGTAGGCCTACTCCGGACCATCCGAGCCGAATTTCCAGACCTCGCGATACCCCTTTTGGATTTCTCGACTCACGACCGCCCTGAGGAAGCGGCGAACATGATCCTGGAAGTTCTTCATAACAACTTGATCCATCTTGCGCGGGAGAGCGGTAGCCAGATCGGCTCTCTAGGCAAGCAGACAATGCCGGAAAGCGAGGTTTCTGAGCTAGACGGGCGTCTGTTTATTCCGAGGGTATTAGCCCACGGCGAGTCCGACCGGTTCATCGCCAGTGAGACATCTACCCGTCAACCAGTACAACTCACTCCGGCTGGTAAATGCAAACTTAAGGATATTGGAGTGTCTGTCCAGGAAAGTCCCGAGCTCTGGGTCAGAGCCGGCGACAGCCAAGGGAAGGCCTACTGGGTCACCCGAGACCATGAGAAGAGCAACCCGCTGGACGCCCGCAACTCGTCCATCAGGCTTCAATACGCAGTCACTCACACGGATGATTTGGTGGAAACTGTTCATGAAAGTCCCTACAAAGCAGTCATGGCCCAACAAACCCTTGGTGTCGTGGAGACTTTAGCGGAAGGCCGGAACAAGGACATATTTGACAACGTCGTCAGCCCAGGGGACGTCGTTTTCGGCATCACACACACTCCCGTGCGGCCAATGTTCTTCCAGGACATGGACAGCCTAGTCCGGGTGCCCGACTCCCTCATGAAGTCGTCAGCCGCGGTGGCGTACTGGCTTTTCCCGCTGTCCACGGCTTTTTACATCCTCTCCGAGGCAGCTCACATTTCCTCCGGGGAATCTTTGCTCATCGACGTCGGCAATGACACGGTTCTTCAGGAGAGTCTTGTACAAGTCTCTAAGTGTCTCGGCGTTCGTAAAGTCTTCATCTGCGCAGACGAGCCGTCTCCGGAATCGGACTCGTCAGTCAACGACTCTGCTGTGAGGCTCCCCCGTCTCAGTCTCACATCCGCCAGCTTGATCCGGCAGGCTACAGGAGGAGTCAGTGTTGTCATATCTACGTTGAACAACCTCGGCAATATCCGCCGCTTCCAGATGGTCTCGACGGACGGCGTTCGTGTGGTGGGAGTGAATCGCTCGAGGCAAAACGAGGCTCTAAAGTCGTCTCCTTTCCTGAAAAGGGTTACTCAACTCATCGATCTGCACGACACGGTGGTCTTTGATTTGAAGCACAACCTTCCTTTCCGAACAGCCCTATGGACCGTCTTACGTTGGATGGAGCTGGGACGCATTACCGTTGCCCAACCCCTTCGACAACTCTCGACCGCGGATAAGGCACTCGTAAAACCCTTCACGTCCGATGCGGTATCGCCGGGGCGTGGAGCAACAAAGAGAGTGCTTCTTTCGCTTACAGCATCCGATGTGGTGATGTTCCATCGGCTAATTTCGACTCCGACGATGCATCTGAACAGCCACGGGAAGACTTTAGACCCAGAGGGCACTTATATCATCTCCGGCGGCCTCGGAGCCCTGGGTCTTCCGCTGGCAAACATGCTCTGCGATCTCGGGGCGCGAAGACTTATCCTCCTCTCGCGTTCGGGAAAGCCGACCACCACGGACGCCGTATCTGCCCTCAAGGAGCTGGCGGCGAGAGGTTGCTACGCGGAGATCGCGCGGTGCGACATCACTTCAAAAGACCACGTGGAAATGCTCGCCGAACAGCTCCAAAAACGTCAGGGCTTCCGTCTGCGCGGGGTGATTCAATCCGCTATGGTGTTGGCCGACAGCACGTTCTCCAACATGACCATGGACCAGTGGCGGACGGCGACTGGGCCTAAGATCCAAGGTAGCTGGAATCTACACAACCTCGCGACGCACCTTGACGACAGAGAGGGAGGTGCCGGGCTCGACTTCTTCATCCTCTTGTCTTCTGTGTCCGGGGTCATTGGAAACAGTGCCCAGGCGAACTACTGTGCCGGCAACACGTTCGAAGACGCGCTGGCTCATTTCCGGCGCGCCAACGGGTTCCCGGCTACCAGTCTCAATATCGGGTTAGTTTCGGATTCAAGCCACTTCGGCAAGGGCACCATGGAGAGTTACAGCAACGTGGAGAAGTATCTGGCCATGTTTGGACATCTTGCCCCCGTGACGGTCACGACGCAGGAGGTGATGGCGAGCGTCAAAATGGTTGTCACACAGTCCATGTCCATTTCCAGCCGGTCGACTACATGTGATGGCGGCCCAGCACAGCTGATTGTGGGAATCTCCAACCGCATTCCGCGTCACGAGGACCTGTTGAACAGGTGGCCGATGGACCGCAAGTTCGATCACCGCGCGTCGTCGAGCGTGGCACGAGGCTCAAGCAATGGAGTCGGCCGGCAGAGCAGCGGGAAATCCAAAATCGACGAGATGATGGCTTCTGCGAAGGATATTGACCAGGCCAGACGGTTCGTCGAGGAGGTGGTCAAGGAGAAGGTGGCTCAGGCCACGGGCATGGAACCTGACAGCATCGATGCCGAGAGGAGTTTGCTGGCATACGGCAGTATGTGATAACTTCCCTGAACTCCGAGATTGGACTTTACTGACACCAAAGTATAGTTGACTCCCTCAAGGCGACGGAGGTACGGAACTGGGTGAAGAAGAACTTCAAGAGTGAGCTGTCCGTGTTCGATATCCTCTCACCGGCGCCGATCTCAACATTATCTGCGATGATTACAACGCGCAGCAAGATGTTTGATGTGTTCCGTGACTCGAAGGATGCTTCAGTTGTCACTTGCTAGTTATGCATGTATGGGTGCTTTTGCCATGGAATTTAGTAAGAATGGTTTGGATCTTGTGTAAAGTTGAGTGTAAGGTTTCTTGGTTTAGTATTAGATGAGGATAAATGCGAGTCTCTTAGAGAACGGTCCATTCAACCCCTGACGACGAGTTTCTCGGCCCCATTGAGGCGTTGCATACAGTGACTGTTCGTAGTACCATCAGGGGTATTTTGTTGTTGATAGATTAAGTGTAATAATTCAATGTATTTAATGAGTGATGATTATAAATATCTTCAGAATCTGTCAAAAGACACCAACCTACGCACATGAAGACCTGACGCACTCGTCTACAAGTGGCTCCCACTCAGGTCCGGCGGGCTTCCACCCCTTCTTCCTCAACCTATCAGCCTTACACCGAGCGGTGACGCCCCAGAGCCCGGGCAGCTCCGGCATGACTTCCGCGAACTGCGGATACTGCAATGATTCACACTCAACCGTCGATGCCGCGTGCTCCTCCTCGGAAACGGAGCCAAGGGCCTTACCCACGCAGCTAGCCAGTCGGCGCATTTCAAGCTGCCCAGACTCTACGAAGATATGGCCCTCGAGGATGTCGTCCTCACCATCTCCCGCCATCCAGGAATCCACCACGAACACGACGGCCGCAGCCAAGTCGCGAGGCGAACTCCAGCTCCATACGTTGCGGCCCTGGCCCATGACAAAGGGCTTCTTGCTTGTTCGACGGCTCAAAGCCTGCGCGTACGCGTGGACGAAGCCGCGCGTCCGCACTGGGCCAGTTCCGTCGCCCACCGTGAGCGGCAGGCTCATGATGACCGGCGTGACGACGTCCCGGCCCTTCTCGGACGCGAGACGCAGGAAGGCTCGCTCCTGCGCGACATGCCAGTGGTAGACCGGGAGTGAGGCGATTGTCTCCCTATCGTCCGCATCACTCGTCGGCTTGCTAGAGTCTAGGGGCGGCTCGCCGAGCCGGAGGTTTTTCGGGTCGGCGAGTGAGATGATAGCACTGAGCATGATGAACAGCGCGGGGCGGACGCGTGGAGACGTCCGGGCAGAACTCCCCGGAGAGGTCTCTGTCCCAGAGGCGGCGAGCCCCGTCATGAGAGGCTCGACGCCGTCCTGGGTGTTTCGCGCGGCGTAGATGACTACGTCTGAATCCGCGGCCGCGTCACGGATAAGTGCTTCATTGCCGAGGTCGCCGAGTAGTGTCCGTACCTGGGGGTACGAGGTAGTGATTGTCTTTGCATCCGCTGGATCACGCACAAGTGCCGAGATGTGAATGGTGGCAGTGACCGGCTCGGAGCAGAGGTGAGATAAGATGCTGCCTCCGATGTAGCCGGATGCCCCGATGAGAAGGATGTTGATTGGGGGTGGAAGTGGTTGTGCAGGCATTGTTCTTGTTTGGGTGACAGTGGAATGAGCAGAGACTTGATGATACTAAACCGGGAAACACTATG
Organism: Colletotrichum karsti; assembly: GCF_011947395.1. Lineage (NCBI taxonomy): Eukaryota > Fungi > Ascomycota > Sordariomycetes > Glomerellales > Glomerellaceae > Colletotrichum > Colletotrichum karsti. The sequence continues at coordinate 199,215 of NW_024065942.1, forward strand.
GTAGAGACATTTGCTTTCTTTGACTCGATATACAGTACAGGAGGGAGATTATGGCGGTTCTGTGGTTCTGAGGCTCGGCCATTTGATTTTGGTCTCTTCCACTCACATTGCCGACGCGTGATTCCATGGGCAATTGACACAAAACTGCCTCGATGGTTGTGAAGTAAATAAAGTGCCGATTGGCCCGGGCGAGATGCAGACGTCGGGAGGTTCTTCTTTCTTTTCTTCCCGAGATGAATTGTCTAGATAAAAATGTTCCGATGAACTTTGTTCTCATCGGCGCCGGCCAGTTCCCCAAGCTCCAAATTCGCAGTCCGTCCATGAGTAGATTTGCCTGGGTATTCAGACGTTTCCTCTGGATGTCGATTTGTGAGCCATCACTATACGCTGCATCTAGTATCTTTGCTCAATATTAGTCCAGCAGACAAGTTCGGTCAGGGCCATCACCAGTGGGCATTCATGACATGACATAGCACACGATGACAGTACCATCCGTCAACTCCTACTACGACACCGCCGTGGTGAAAGCCGTCTCTGGCCAGCTATATTCAGTCAATGTCCGGGTGGCTTTCGAGTTTTTTTTTGCTCTCTCCGCTCTCTACTGGTCGTCGGTATGGCTCTACCGAATCACCCTCCATCCCCTCGCCCGATACCCGGGCCCCAAGCTGTGGGCAGCTTCGTGTTTGGTACAGACTTTCTACGCAACCAAGGGCGAGTTCGCGTTCAAAATAGCTGAGCTGCATTCCATATACGGGCCGGTGGTGCGTCTCGGTCCGTCCGCCGTGTCCTACATCGACGAGAGGGCGTGGGAGGACATCCACGGAAAACACGACGGCCGCAAGCAGCTGAAGAAGGCCAAGGAGTTCGTGCCGACGAGTCCGCCGAACGGGGCCCAGGGCCTCGTCTTTGTCCGCGACGACAAGGCTCACGGGCGCATCAGACGCAACTTCTCCCATGGCTTCTCCGATAAAGCCCTCCGGGACCAGGGAGGCCTGATCGGGCGGTATTTTGACCAGCTAGTGGCGAAGCTGAGACGGTCATCTGCGCCGGACGAGCCGATCAACATGATGAAGTGGTATCAGCTCACCACGTTTGACGTCGTTGGTGATCTCACATATGGGGAGAATATCGGGTGTTTGAATGATGATGCCTATGATCTACACGTGAGTCACCCCATCAGCATTCATTTCATTCAGTTTGCTACACTCGATGTACGTATTCGATGCGTGTACAGGGCGACTGACGTATCCTCTGCAGAAATGGATCGAGAATCTCTACTACATCGTCAAAGCCATGTTCCTTCTCGGTTTCATGAGAGACTTCCTCCGCCTGGACCAGCTCCTCTTGATCGTCATGACATCCGATAAGCTGCCGCTCAAGAAGAATAAACACCGCATCCTATTGACTAACAAGCTCAACCGTCGCCTGGAGTGTACGGAGCCCCGGAGTGACTTCATGGAATACGTGATCCGCAACCTCAACACCCCGACCGGCATCTCCTACGAGGAGATGCTCATGACGTCGTCCAACATCCTCATGGCCGGCGCCGAAACCACGGCCATGACCCTCTCCGGCGCAACGTACCTCTTATGCCGGAACCCGAAGGCGCTCGCCACCGTCACCGCCGAGATCCGCGGCGCGTTTGACTCAACGGCGGACATCAACATGACGACGACTACAGATAACCATCTTCCCTATCTCTCGGGGGTCATAGAGGAGACGTTGCGATTGTTCCCGCCCGTCCCGACGACCCTGCCGCGCGTGACCCCGCCGGAGGGCCACTTCATCGCCGGGCGCTTCGTCCCCGGCAACACCAAAGTCTTCGTCAACCAGCTCGCCGCGTATCGGTGGCCGGACCACTTCGCCGCACCCTCCGAGTTCCGGCCTGAGCGCTGGCTGAAGGGCGAAGGAGGAGAAGTCGGAGGTACGCCGTATGATGGAGACGTCAGGGGCGTGTTGAAGCCGTTTTCCACCGGCCCGAGGAATTGTATCGGGAAGCATCTGGCGTACGGGGAGATTCGCACGATCCTGTCCAAGATTCTGTGGGAGTTTGACCCCCAATTGGCTCCCGAGAGTAACGGCTGGATGGAAAGTCTGAAGATCTACGGTGTGTGGGAGAAGAAGCCACTGATGGTTCGGTTTCGCCCTGCGGTTAGAGGATAATGATTGCTTTTCTTATCGAAGCAGGCAAAGGTAGATCCGAGCGCGACTTGCTGCGGTCCATATTTGTATCGTGCTAGATGCTTGATTGCCTGCTTAGCAGGCACAGACTCATTCAAACATTTAAGAAGTTATGTGAAACTATTATGTGCTGCCAACTTCTATTGCCATTTCCCTCATGAGTTGCACTTAGACCATGTTACGTGTACTTGCGACCTCAGAGGACATTGCCGGACTAGCGAGGATAACAAGGGCCAGCTGCTGAGATGTGTCGAATTCTCCCCTTAATTATTATTTATCTACCACTGGATATAATGGATATGGTTAAACTTCTAGAACTAAAAGTCTTCAGTTACAGGGCAAAGATGATGTGAACAGTACAATACACCCCCTGCATGTCTGTTAGCGTGCTACTTTGCCCTTGCTGGTGTTTATGATATTATAAGGGTAAGTCACTAACAGTTTCTGAAATCGACAGTTTAATAAGGCAAATCCTGGGGCAGTGGGGATGTAATCACAACAAATGCAAAGATTTAGGGTGTGTATTGTAAGGGTTCCGAGATGCTCGTCTGTCAGGATGATTGCAATTGTACTCAAGTGCGCTTCGAAATCACTCTGAATAGAACACGAGTCCCAGGATTTGCATCATGTACTTCTCTTCTATTTCATACCTATCATGATATCGCCATACTTCTCCAACTCCCGAACTCCAAGCCCAAGCAAACTAAACATCTAGCTGTACCTGCGAAAGCACGGTCTGGCACACATTCTTGACGCTCTCGCCATTGAGAATGCTCAACACGGGAACACTCACACCCAGCTCCTTGAAGAACCAACCACGCAAGTCAACCGCGACCAGCGAGTCGATGCCCAAGTCCGTCAGCGGGACATCCGTCCGCAGGGACGACGCCGCAAGCTGCATGATCTCCTGGATTCTCTCGACGAAACACCCGCTGAGGGCAGCCAGCCGCCCCTCCTCCGTGGTGCTGCGTGCCAGCTCCTCGCGCGTATTCCTTCTGCTCGCACCGCCGGCCGCCCCGGATTGCTTCCCGCCACCCCTTCGCTGATCTCCCTCACGCGCCGTGAAGTGTGCGAAGCGCGGGTCGTCGTGCCACGCGGCGGGCACGGGCGGCCGGTCGGATGCCACGGCCGTCTCTGAGCCGAGCCCGACGGTAACCTCCCCCTTCGAGGACGCGCACGGCGGCCCCCGCAGGATAGCCTCGTGGAAGGAGTCTATCAGCTCGGCCTCGCCGATAGCCAGGGTGTTGAAGCCTTCCAAGTTGGCGTGGACAGTGGGAAGGTTCACGGCGCCGGCATTGGCGAAGTGGCCGACGCCGAAGACGGTGGATAGGTCGATGGACGAGGCGGCCAGGCCGCGGGCGCGGCGGTCGGCGACCAGCGCGCGGCCGTACATGTTCCCGGCGCAGTAGTTGGACTGGCCCCTGATGCCGACGACGGCGGACATGCTGGACATGAAGATGAAGAAGTCGAGGGGGGCGTCCCGGAAGTAGTCCTCGACGAGACGCGACCCCTTTACCTTGGGTGCCATTGTCCCCTGCAGGGTCTTGAGAGGCATGTTCTCCAGCAAGGTGTCTCTGAGGACCATGGCGCCGAGAACGACGCCGCCCACGGGAGCCATGGTTTGGCCGATGGTGTCGCATGTCCGGTTGACGGAGTCGGGGTCCGTCACGTCCATGCTGAAGACGCGGACCTCCTCGGCGCCGAGCTTGCTCATCTCTTGCAGCCAGAGGGGCGGGATGTTGGGGTTGCGGCTGGTCAGGGCGAACGACCGGGCGCCGTTCTCGGCCATCCACTTGGCGACTAGTAGGCCGAGATCACTGGTGATGCCGGCGAAGAGGTAGGTCTTGTCCGGGTGGAACAGACTCCGCGGGCTGGGGAGGAGACGAGTCTGATTGTGCTCGGGGGGCGTCGTCGTCGTCGTCGACGTGGTTGTTTCGACGTTAACCCAGTTGAGCATGGTGACTTTGTTGATCTTGAACAGCCCGTCGGAAGTCGACACCATGTCTGCCGCCAGAGTAGCCGCGTTTCCGACGAGAATAGACATTCTACTGGCCGATGCTGGCAGGCCAGCTTCAGACAAGGGGATCTGTACCCAACCGGGAGGTGTAGCTGGCTGTCGCTTGTCGACCCGTTCCAGAGGTTGCTGTTCTTGGATGAAGTGCTTCCATTGTTTTGGCAAGTTGAAACTCATAGCGGTATACTGGGCGTCCGCGCAGAAGCCGGGGCATTTGAACGAGCCGCAGTTCACGACAACACCCGTCCTATGTCTGGAAAGAAGCTTCTTCACCTTGTGGGCCGAGAGGCTTGGGTGAATGTAGCTCGCAAACGTGCCCTGTCTTTCTCGCGGCGGCGGTCTCGAAGTGACGACGTATAAGTGGCGTTTATGCCTCTTTGCAAGCTGGGCGAGGGCGTGTGCGAAAGTAGTGTCTGGCTCCATCACCATGACCGCTGCTGACGCCTCATAGCAGTCCTCCGCAGCCTGGAAGACCATGGAAGCCGCAAGGTAGCAAATAATCACCGAGAGGAACGCAGTTTCAAGGTCGACTGATTTCCAGAGACCTTCAGGAGCGCACACGGGGAACACGCCGGCGTGGATCGGGGCGATGGTCGGACCGTCGGGGCATCCTGCCGATATAATGATAGCCCTCCCCGACTCTCCGTGGCTTGAAAGCGAGATGAAGACGGGAGGCTCTTGTGGTCCGTTCAGTCGAAGACCATGTGGGTATGAGATACGAAGGGCTGTGCCGAGGCCGAAGCCAGGATAGAAACCTCCATCTGAATCCGCTGACAGCGGCGGAGACAAAGGAGACAACGGGTGTTGAAGATGAGGATGCGGCTTTCCATCCAAGCTTCCGTTGCGTGTTGTCTGATTCTCATTTACGTCTCCTTCTTCCAAGTGGTCTCCATCATCCGGTACAAAGCCCGCGCGACGTGCCAGGTAGCGCTTGTTCGCGTCATGCAGAGGAACGAGACGCGGCAGCATCAGCCGGCCCTTTTGAACGGCGACTTCAGGTTCCGTAGAATACAACCAGGCCGACTCGCCGGAACTGCCAACGACCGGCTTTAGAACGCGCGCCTGGCGCGTCATCAGCGCCAGGGTACGGACGGCATCGGCGCTTTCATCGTCATCCACGTCGACGAACTGCAACTTCAGAGCCGGGTTCTCTTGGCGGGCACACCGTCCCAGCCCGACGATCATGCTCTGCTTCGGATCGGCGCCCCGGAGTCTCCTTCTCGTGACCCAGATGATGTCGTGGCCTGCCCGGGCGAAGACGTCCTTGAGGGCCTCCCATTCTGCGGGCTTCGTGTCATCCAGAACCGGCTTATCGAGATCCGAGAGGACCAAAAGCATGCTGCTTCCCAGAAGGGGTGAGGCTGCCGCGGCTTCGAGGCCGTGGAGGTTGGTTATCTGTAGAGGATGCTCATGCTTTATGGTATCGTCAAACCGAGACATCGCCGAAACGATGCCATCTGCTAGAATGCTGGAGCTGGGTTTCTTCCCATCTTCGTCCTGGTCGGGCCCGGCCACGATTATGAGGTTGTCCGTTTTTAAAGCAGTCTCAGCGATGACGGCGCCGCTCTGGAAGGCGGTCCATTCCTGGTCCGACGCCCTGGCGACCATGACGCTGGTGAGATGCTCATTTTGCATGTCGTGACACACGAACTCCGTCCCCGTATCGAACCCGACCTGCCGGAGGACCTGGTCCCATTTGGACTCGCTGAGAAGCGGGCTGTAGGTGCCCGCCCGCCATCTATCCTCGAATAGCCACCAACCGGGCACAGCGCCCATGAGGAAAGGCACGAGGATCTTCTCGACGTCGGTGATCTCCAGGATGAGCAGATAGCCGCCCGGCTTGAGCAGCCGCCGGGCGTTGGCCAAGGACCGCTCGATGTCTCTGGTGGCGTGCAGGACGTTGGAGGCGACGACAACATCGTAAGTGCCAGGGGAGAATCCCTGCTCCGTCACGTCCTTCTCAACGTCGAGGGTCTTGAAGATGATGCGGTCGGCCTCTTCTTTGAAGTTCGCCTTGGCCTTCTCGAAGAAGCTGCTTGATATGTCGGTGAAAGTGTACGAGCTGTATGCTCCGTCAAGGCCGTTGAACATGGCTCTTGTTGCGCCTCCCGTGCCTGCGCCGATCTTACGACAGTGTCAGTTCATTGTAATCACGTCTATGAAAAGATGGGTGAGAGCTTACCTCTAATATCTTGCATCGAGGAAACCGGTGCGAGATCGCTCCCGCTACCCTCCCAAGGTACCGGTTCGCCCGGGCATACATGACGGGTTCGGTATACAGCCGCGCAAGCATGTCGTTCTCGAACAGGACCTCGAGCAAAGTCGGCCCTTCCCCCTGCCTCATCACTCTCACGATGTTCTGCGCGACGGCCTGCAGGATCTCCACCTCAACGCGATGCTTAGCCGATTCAACACGCCGCATGAGGCGCTCAACGCGGCCGGCGTCATCGCGCCACGGGTTCCGATACGCATCCTGTCCGTCCCGCGTCAGGCGGTGATGGAGCCAGTCCCAGAATCGGCGTATGAACCATGACGTCTTGGCCTCGTCGCGCGCCTCTTCGGCGGTGAAGGTTTCGTAAACTTGACACATGTGGTAATGCGTCAGCTGCTCGACCACGGCGAGGGCGTCCTGATCTCCGGGGCCGTCTGCTTCGAGGCCGAACTCGGCCAGCGCAACTTGCGGGTCAGGGGCCCAGATTTCCTCGCTGAAGATGCCTTCTTGGTAAGGTCCATGGGTCGGCACAAGGTTGACGCACTGGAGGTCTTCGACTTGAAGAATCATGCGATTAGCCTCGGCCAAGTCGCCTTGTGACTCTGCCTCCATGATAACGCCTTCGATGTTGGCCACCCATGTGCCCGTACTCGAGCCGCCGCTCCCTTCCGAATCTTCCTCTCCCTCTCTCGGCTCTGCGCGCCCTATGACGGTGGCATCGAGCAGGATTCGAGTGTCGGCTTCAGCCTTTGCCATGGTCTCGTAAGCCGTAAGATCGACCCGTAGCTTACGAATGACGCGTGGTAGATATGGCGCCAACAGCTTGCCGTCTCCTGGCGCGGTGAAACCCGACAGAGATGTCTGAAAGGCGTTGTCGAGCAGCGCCACGGGGAAGCACGACCCCTCCTCCGCTGCCACTTGGGACTGTTCGTCCACCGGCAGGACGTTTGTGAGTTTGACAGTCGACCTCGCGCGGCCGAGACATCGTTCCACGGTATCAACCCGGAAAGGCTTGGAATATTCGAGGCCGATGCCAGCGTAAGCTTCGTAGACCGAGGAAGCAGGAACTGAATGCAGATAGACGGCGTCTTTGACATAAGGAGGCATTGCGTCCGCAAAGCTGGGCTTCACTAGAGATGATCCCACCATGCCGAGGATGCGGCCGGAGCACGCCACATGAGGGACGTTGGCGCGACCTGGCTCTCCGACGGAACCAGGCTGAGCTTCGATGTAAAAGGCGGCGCAGAAGTCCATGGCAACCTCTTCTCCGGATCCAGAGTGCGTATGGTGTCTTCTGAACTGGATATCGTGTAGGTGAAGCGAGATACTCACGCCCTGGTTGCTCTTGTCCGGGAACACAACCGCTCGGCCGAATTCGACGTCTTCGAGTTGCACAACCTCAAGCGTAAGCTGCGTATCGTTGAGTCCAATTTCCGGAAGCCCCCGTATCCCCTGGGTGAGTTGCTTGGCAGCCTCCATCGCCATAACACAGTAGCCTGCCGCTGGAAACACGACTTGGCCCTGGACTTTGTGTCCATTCAGCCAGGGAAGCTCGTTCAAACGAAGGATCTGCCGCCAGCTCCATTCCGTCAGCTTCACGAAAGCTCCCGCGTCCGGGTTCTCTTTGTCAATGCGTTGAGTGCCGCCATAGCTCGACCCGGTTTTGGTGCAATGTCCGAGAAGAAAGTTGGCGGCGTCTCGGTGGATCAACTGGGCCGCTTTGGCAGATTCGCACCAGTAGACACGGTTGTGCTGCCAAGGCATGACTGGCAGACCCGGAAGGGGAACGAGTCCAGACTCAGCCTCAGCCGGTCCGGGATCGAGAATGCTGAGGTCGACCGGAACGCCGTGCTGCCAAAGGAAACCGACCAGGCCGGCCAGACTCTCGGTATCATCGGCGCCCCGGTTTAGAGTTCCGTGATACGCCGAGGAGTTGCCCTTGGCCGCCCAAGTATCCCCAACCTGGCGACGGAGCGCGGGGTGTGGTCCGACCTCCAGAATGACGGAAATGTCTTTTTGTGACGCGGTCTTTTCGAGGGCCTCGCGGAATAGGACAGGAGATAGCATATTCTCCACCCAGTACTGCGCGATTCTGACCGTTTCCGGAACCGCATCGGGGTCCTGGGCGGACATTGGGTCCCAGTCCGGGTACACACTCGACACCCAAGTAGTCCACGCCTCGTTTGTGGAGTGTTGCTGCTGCGGTGGCCCTTCGAGCTGACACTTGGCCAACGTTTGCCGGTATGCATCTCCCGATGGCACCATGTGCGGCGAGTGGTATGCTCTGTCGACCCTGAGCATCTGGGCCGGGATGTCTCGCTCGCGGAAAACAGCCTTCAAGTCCCTGAGCTTGTCGAGATCGCCGCTCAGGGTGACGCTCTTCGGGGCGTTGTTAGCCGCCACCCAGACGCTTCCGCCGAGATTGAGCCCGTCTTCGGCAAGAATTGCCTGGGCTTCCTCCATGGAGAGGTTGACGGCCATCATACCACCCTTTTTATACTCGTTCGTGGCCGCGTCCCGGGTCGGGCTACGAGCCAACATGGAGAACCGACCGCGGTAGTACGCCATGCGGACGCAGTCCACCGCGGAGGTCAACCCTGCAGCGTAAGAGGCCGCTAGTTCGCCGGAGCTGTGGCCGACGACGGCGGAGAAGCGGACGCCGGCGGCGTGTAGAACATCGATAAGGGCGAGCTGGATGGCCGTGGAGAGTGGCTGGGCGAACTCGGCCACTCCGACGCGGGAGGTGGTTGCGGGGGCTCTGAGCTCGGCAATGAGCGACCACGGCTTTATCCCGCCCTCAGAATGCTTCTGTTCCTCTTCCATGGTCTTGGCCAGGGCCTCGTCGAGGACGGCGATGGTGCGAGCGAATATCGGGCATGAGTCGAGAAGCTTGACCCCCATGTTGGCCCACTGGGCTCCTTGGCCCGTGAAGACGCCGAGTATCTCGACCGGTTTGTTTAGAGACCTATTCGGAGACGTCATGATACCGAGTTTACCGCCGTCCTGGAAAGCCTGGAGAGCTGTTCTCATCTGGCGGACGAGTCCTGCCCTGGTTCTTCCGGCGAAGGACACGCCGTGGGCGAGTCGCGTCCGCCGTCGTTGGGTCGTCAATGCCAGACGTCTTAAATCCGCCTCCGGGCGTTTCTCGATGTAGTCTGCGTATTGGGAAGTCAGGGCAGCGAGAGCAGGCTCCGAGGCGGCAGAGAGCACGATGATGACCGGCGTATGCAGGTTGGACCCTTGGCGAACGGGGTTTGATACTCCGTCCGATGGATCGTTCAGTTGTAGCAGTTTGCTGTCGTCGTGCGACTCCAATATTGCATGAGAATTGGTTCCTCCGAAGCCGAACGAGTTCACGGATGCACGTCGCGGCGTCTTGTCGTCTCTCCGAGGCCAGGGTATCACGTCGGTTGCCACCGCCATCTTCCCTGCGCCCAGAAACGGTACGATCTTGGGGTTGGGGGTCCCGAGATGCAGATTTGGCAGGATAAAGCCGCGTTGGACACTGAGGGCTGCCTTGAGGAGCCCGGCGAGCCCGGCACAGCCTTCGAGATGGCCCATAACCGTCTTCACGGAACCGACATAGAGCTCGTCGGAACCGGTACTGCAGCTTTCCGAGGCCTCTTCTACCTCTGGTCTCCCTGGAAAAAAGGCATCCCAGATAGCCCGCGCCTCCAACGGGTCACCTGCCGGCGTGCCCGTGCCGTGGGCCTCGAAGAACTGGCATCGGTCCTCCGTGCGCGTGATGTCCAGTCCGGCCCTCGCGTAGGTGTCGCGTATCAACCGACTCTGCGCCGCGGGGCTGGGCATCGTGATGCCCGACGTCCTGCCGTCCTGATTGACTCCGGTCTCGCGAATGACGGCGTAGATGTGGTCGTTGGCGGCAAGCGCACTTGACAATGTCTTGAGAATCACGCAGGCGACGCCTTCTCCGCGAGCATAGCCGTCTGCGTCAGAAGACCACATTTGACACTTGCCAGTGGATGAAAGCACTAAGCAATATCAGCGGTTAGCAAGGAACGTTAGTCGGACTATTTATGACGTGGAGGTGGGCTTACTATTCAGATTACTCGTCATGATGTACATGTCCGGCGCCAGCAGGAGATTGGTGCCGGCTGCAACGGCCATGCTGGCCTCGCCAGATCGCAGCGACTGTATCGCATGGTGAACGGCAACGAGCGAGGAAGAGCAGGCCGTGTCGATAGTCTCGCTCGGCCCGTGCCAGTTGTAGAAATACGACAAGCGATTGCTTGCGATGCTGCGTGCTCCTCCGGTTACGAGGTACCTTGGAGCATCATCGATGTCTCGTAGTTGCAGGTCTTGCCAGTCTGTTGACATTAGACCGACGTAGGTTGAGGTTGAGGTGCCGGAAGTCGCTTCCAGCGAGATCCCCGCGTCCTCGAGACCCTCGTAAACCACCTCCAACAGCAAACGATGCTGTTTGCAGAGTTAGCTCGTATGAACAGTGCTAATCTCATGTCTTATGTTTCCTCACCTGGGGATCCATTGACTCGGCCTCCTGTGGGGCGATGTTGAAGAACTGGGCGTCGAACATTTTGACATCGTCATCGTCCAGGAAATAGGAGCCCCTACTGTTCGTCGTCCCATGGTGTGAGGCGTCCTTGTGGTAGAATCCTTCTTTACGGAGCCTCCAGGACGGGATAGGCATGGAGAGATCATCAGGATTGGTGAGCAAGTCCCAAAGAGCAGAAGGGCTCGACGCCTTGCCTGGAAACCGGCATCCCATTCCCACAATGGCGATTCTCTCTTGTGGCTGGCAGCCAGACGAGTGCCCGGAAGACGTGTCTGTATTCATTGCGTGTTGAACCTATCTTTCTTTCCTCTAAAAGCTGATGAAGGAAGAGTTAAAGTTGACTCTTGGGGCAACTTGATAACCGTACAAAGTGTACCCGATGGGATCAGGCGGTATTTGTCTCATTGCAATAACATCGATTGTGACTTACATGACTCTACAGGTCCGTTCAAAGCACAGGTCAATGATTCGGTCTGCCAGTGAAAACGACCCGGGTCCGGGGCCGGGACGGAAGCCGTGTGTGAACCAACCGAAAATTGCGGAATAATTTACGTTCGACTGTGCCTATCGTCCCGAGACACGCCTTATTGGCCCGCAAGAATCTGCCGAGCTTTGAAAACCGTTCCCTATGGAGTCTTGCCAACAATATGTCTATTCCACTGTCTGATTTACCCAGTAAAATGATATGATACCATCATTTCGCAGTACCTACGATCCGAGAATAACAACATGGCCGTAATGATGGCGATCAACGATGTCCAACTGTTTCTGATGAGATATACGGTGGCTCTCCTCGTACTTCTGTTCACCTACGCGTCTCTGCGCTCCGTTTACAATGTCTTTTTCCACCCCCTCCGACGCGTGCCAGGTCCGTTCTGGGCCAAGCTTTCTCGATTATGGCTTTTCTATCACGACTATTCTGGAAACCCTCACAATCACATCCGGGATCTCCATCGGAAACTAGGTGGGTACGGGAGAGGATTCCTTCGTCATGCAAAAATTTGCTCCTCAGTATCTTCACGTCTTCTTTGAGAATGTTTATTCACATGGACCTCCTCAGGCCCACTGGTTCGCATATCGCCAAACGAAGTGTCAGTCGATGACGTAGACGCCAACAATGTTATCTACTCCCAGAATAACCCGTGGGTCAAGCCGGCGTACCATTACGAAGCTTTCAGAAGCTCTCCAGCATACAGCATCTTCACCGAGCTGGACCCTGGCACGCACACTGCCCATTCTCGCCTCCTTACACCCGCCTTTTCACAGACAAGAGTCACCGCGCCGGACGCGCAGCAACTTGTGTGGGACAGATGCAACGCCATGGTGCAAGGCATGCGCAAGTACCTGGCAGCGGACCAGAGGCGCGAGGATGCATACTCCGAGTCTACCACCGTTACCGTAGGTCTCAACACGGCGTTCCGCAGCTTCGCTTTGGATGTCGTTACGACTTGGACATTCGGGCACTGCGCCGACAGCCTATCCAGCTTCCACTCGGAGCTATTCGAGATATTTGATTCGGCAGCCGAGAGCGTGACATACGTACGTCGTGCCCCATTTTCTGCGTTTCTTTTCCCAAGCGGCCAATTGGTTTCAACTAGGCAGTACCTAACGTGGCTTTATTTGGCGGCTGAGCTGACGTCCGTTGGTCCATCAATCTTATAGTTCCAGCACATCCCTTTTTTACGAGCCATAATTCCATACATCGCGCCATTGGTGCCATCGCTTGTGCCAAACAAGATACTAGGACAGGTAACACAGCCTTCTGGTATTTCGCTTCCGCGTGCCGCTGTTCATGAGTAACGTTGAGACCTACGTCTAGTACACCAGGAAGTCCTTGGAGGAAAACAGAGCGGCCCTGAACGGCGCTGGCGAAGTTGTCCCTTGTGTATTCTCTGAGCTCATCTCCTCCCGGTGGCAAGAGAAACGCAGTTACACCCCGTCGGACGGGCAAATAATTTCAGACGGGATTGTGATTCTAGCAGCTGGTAGGTGCCCCGGGACAACCCCCATGACAGAAGCTGTCCGTAACAAGACGATACATTCCTTTCTGCGCGGCTGACCATTGGAAACCGCCATTACAGGAGCCGATACGACAGCAGCCGCTCTATCCATCGGCATCCACTGGTTGGCACGAAATCCAGACCTGTGGCAGCAGTTGCAAGACGAACTACGGCCGGTCATGGAGACCGAGGAAGCGTCCCCTCGCATCGAAGCGCTTGCTCAGCTACCTCTCCTCAACGCAGTTCTCAAAGAAGGCCTGCGGGTATCCTGCCCCATTCGTGGCCACATGCCCCGAGTTGTCCCTGCAAAGGGTTGGAACTATAACGGAACACACTTTCCCGCCGGGGTATGTCTCTCTTACCCAGTTCATCGATGTACGAGGGTCTGATGATAGTCGAGATGCTAATTTGAGGGTGTTTTGCAGACGGTTGTCGCCACTTCAGCCTTTTACGGATGTTATAACGCAACGGTCTTCCCCAACCCTGAGCGTTATGATCCCACGCGATGGTTACCGCCGAAACACACAGCCAAGATGGAGGCCCATCTTCAACCCTTCTCGAGAGGCACCCGGCAGTGCATAGGGCAGAAGTGAGTTCTTGCAGATATACACGAAGGGTGTGTACTGACTGAGCATGACATAGCTTGACTTTAGCCATGCAGCGAGTAGCCATCGCGAGTGTGGTGTATAACTTCCAACCGGTTGCCGTCGACAGTACGGAAATCAAGACAAGAGAGTATGTGACGCTGCTGGTGGATTCACCACTTGAAGTGTCGCTCAGCCCTGCCAATCGTCCATGCCAAGCTTGAATCGATAGGCGCGGAGAGGGGAAATGTTTTTGTTGGGAGTTGACTGGATTTTATATGACAGCCTATATAGACTCCAAAATGCCAACTTCACCATCCCTCCGAGTACCATGAGTCAAAGGCTCATCTCATGTGCAGTGTGCATGATCCGGGCTCAAAATTTGGCCTCTAACCAACGTGACGATCTGCTTTATAGACTTCCACTACAAGTCGCCTCCATCACACTGAGGCAAGTTGCTAGGCTTCGCCCAGCTGAACACCCCGTCTGCTGGAGAAAGACACTGGATTTCCCTCGTTTAGAGTGAACATAAATAAACTAAATTTCGATGCAACAGGATATCAGCCGTCAATTTTGGGCCTACCTCATAGCATACACGCAACACTACAGGTCTACTTTTCAACATGTTGATATCCGGTTGGACGAGATCTCCGGATTTCAAGGTATCGTGAACATGCTAAAAGGTAGCAACTCTTCGCGATAGTAAGGTGATAATTACCGTGATCTTCCATTCTCGTCAAACGACAGAATTGCCTTGAACGCGTTCAATACCCTTGAGCCTGACTAAAACTTATTTTTACCAGGCCCTTGACATGTGCAGGGTTGTTGTGATTCAGACGAAATTCGTGTGCGATAGCATTCCACATTTAACCTTTCCGGTGTCGACTAAGGCCACATTCGGGCAATTATCATGACTGTACACATGGAAAACATCCCGATTCTTCGTGTTTGAATCGACAAAAAAGATGCTTGGAAAAATTTGGATTTTGCCTGGCTCATGACCACTTCCTGATTCACTTTGCGGTATTCATCGTATCTCACCACACTTAAACCTCCCCGCCGAGACGAACACGGAAGCTGACTGTGTCCAGCTGCTGTTTACAATTGTATTTGAGAGTCCTCGGAAGATAACTACTCCCCCCAAGAAGTTACCGCGCGGTGCTTTGGAAGACAATGTTACCCAGACGCATTCTCTGCCTCCACGGCGACGGGACAAACGCGATGGTGTTCGCGGCTCAAACGCGGCATCTGAGACGTGCCTTGGAGTCCCATGGCATAGAACTTATCTACGCAACCGGGCCGTTCGAATGCGATCCGGGGTACGGCGTGTCACCTTTCTTCGACGACTGCGGGCCCTTCTACCGTTGGTGCCCTAACGATCCGCGGGACGTCCAAGGCCGGGACTTTACGACTGAGGAGGACGACCTTGCCGAATCGGCAGCCATGGCGGCGGGCATTATCGACATGTTTGAAGATCTGCGCTACGAATTCGGTCACGATGACGCCGACGGCGAGAACGGCCGCGACGGCTTCGTCGGTATCCTCGGTTTTTCTTCCGCCGCGGCCGTCGTGGCGGGTATTCTCGCTGTGCAAGACAACAGCGTCGAGGACCTCTGTCCTGCGTGGTATCGCTTCCGATTCGGGGTTTTGATCAACGGGACTGGGCCGCCTGCAAGGTTTCCGACAATTGGCGGGGACGCCGGCAAGCAGCCGATCGAGGTGCCGACCTTGTCTGTCGTGGGAAAACAGGATCAGTGGCAGAGTCAAAGCAGGCTTCTCAATACCTCCTTTGATAGGGATTTGTTGACCTGTTTGGAATTTGACAATGGGCACAAGATACCTTCCGAGGATGGACAAGTTCAAAAGATGGTGTCTGTCATTCTAGACATGGTACGTAAGACTGATCAGTGTATTCAAGTATCATAAATAGGTATGCAGTGCTCATGTTAGCTCAAAAGCTACTGTGATCAATGCATTCTTGCTTGAGCTTGGCGCAAAGGAGAGAATATTCCGTTTCTACTGTGACCCTATATAATCGACAACAAAACAACAAGAAGCGCAGAGTCTCGGTCAAAGCCTGTTTTTTTCCACGTGTATTCATTCCCAAATAGCCAATATCCAATACCCAACCTTCCCGAAAATGAGCGTGCTCATGCTACCACCTTTCTAATCAGCATACTACCTTTCAAGTCTGCAATTCTGTGCACCCCAGCCGCAATGTCTCTCGGTCGATCCAATCCCGGCTTCAGCTTCACCTCGTAGCGCAGAACGAACCGCGCAAGCACAACCTTCATAGTCCACAATGAAATGTAGCGTCCCGGACAAGGAGCCTTGCCGCGTCCAAAGTCGAGACCCGGCCCGGAGATTGACTCAAAGGCCGCAGCGGGGGGAGTGGAATCGTCGCTACTGACGAACCGGAACGGCTTGAAATCAGACGCGTCCTCCCCGTAGATAGCCGGGTCGTGGTTTATGGCACACGACGGCATGGCTACTGTGACGCCGCGCGGGATGACGAGGCCGTCGGAGAGTTGGACGTCGCAAAGGGCCTTTCGGGCCATGACAACTGGGGTGCGAACGAAACGCTTAGCTCCTAACCGTACAGAGAAAGCCACATGTGCATTGAGGGTCTCGAGTTGGGTCTGACTTACTCAAAGTACCTGGTCTGAGACGGACTACCTCTTTCATGAAGCTGTCTATCTTTGGCATCCGTGACAACGCTTCCAAGGTGATGTCATTTCCCTGGCCAAGAACACTGCGGACTTCGTCGCGCAAGGGCTGCTGGTATTCGGGTAATGCTGCTAAATCGTAAGCGCATTGTAACAACTGGATATCGTTAGTCGAAACGAAAGATCGGGTTCACCTTCCACCTCCAACTCACGGCATTCACAATCTGATCTGTTGGGTTGATGTTAGCAAGTCCGCTGCTGGGGCAACATGATAGCGCGACGCAAATAAGCCCGTAAGCGAAGAGATTACGCCGAGACTTTCACAGGAAATTGGCTAGGGCTCACGGATGAACATATAGCACTTACTATCTCCAGCAAACACGTTATCGAAGATCTGGCCAACGTGAAAGTCGACATCCGTAGCCCGCCATCCTTTCGAATGTTGCAGCTGGTAGCCGATCATGTCGTGTGGCTTCTCTTCCAGGCCGCTGTCCTGCAGCAGACGCGCCTTCACGAGCGGCACCGTCCTTTCGGCGATCGTTCTCCGCGTTGCCATCAGGTTGCGGTAGTTAGGTAGGAAATGCTTGAGGACGGGTCGCGACCACGCAGGCAGTCCGCGGAGGTCTCGAGCCGCCAACATCAGCTTTATGCCGGTCCCGCTCGCGGCGTTAAGCCAGTCCACGTCACGGCACAACGGTGCGTCGACTAGGACCCTTCCAAAGGCTTGGTTGACCAACGGCCGAAGACATGGGTTCATGGAGATGTCGGTCCAGCCGTCATGGGATGCGTCGCTGTTGACAAAGATCTTTTCCTTTGTTGGCTGGAAGTATCGGTCTTCCCATTCCTGAAAACCCCGTTCGATCTCCTCATCGACGGCGGAAACAATATGTGGGCCGTCTCGTCTAAGACTTCCCATGAGCGTTTGACGTCCAGTCTCATCGTCCAAATGATACCTCCAGGTGGTGTATTTTGACATCCAGAAATCATGTATGGCTGACCCGAAGCTGAGTTGTTGGGAGCTGTACGTCCCCAATTCCGAGGCGTATTGTTTGGGTAGCAATATGAGATCCGACGTTGGCCCGACGATTTTGAATGGCTTGTTTGGGTGCTCAAAATAGCCTTGAAGCATGAGTGATTGGAAGTCAAAAGGTGCGTCGGGGCGGGGAGAAACCGTTGGGACGCTCATGGTAGGGCGTCTGCCAAAGGGCCAACATCCGGTCATGTAACATATGGAGAGAAATAGAAGCATGCCTATGCTGCTCACTAGAGAAGCGCCAATAAATGTGAAAGCCATGATGACCATCGCTGCGGATTTGAGAGAGTGGGATATCAGTCCCCACGATGTGTGTTCTCCTGTGAACGCCTGTATAACCTGCAGAGAAACCGATCCTGGCAGAGAAATAGAGGAGAGTCCGGAGAATAATAAACTTTGTTGTTGCGTGGAAACAGACTCGGGTAATTTGAGTGCGCTCGGTACTTCTATGTAAGGTTCCCTTCATAGCTAAACATACAATCTTTAAATATAGCAAGACACGAGACATCAGATGGATCATAGAATTAAGAGTTGCTACATTTTATTGCGCAGCGGGCATTGGATTGCAACATTGTTGCTGGTTATGGTTGTGGTGGTTGAATCGTTTAATCACCGGTCCGTCCTTGCATGAGGTGAAGGATGTCTACGTTGACCTACCTGATGTCGCAATATTCGTAGAATCAGAAACACAGAATTATGTAAGGTTCAACACGTCTTTTTTCTCCCCTTTCTTTCCTCCCTTTTAGCTGCAGTTCTTCAGCTCATCAACCAGCAACAATTATGGACAGCGATGACGCCTGGGCGTCGTCCATAGAGAGGAAGGCAACTGCATCAACAACACACATCAGACGTCTCTGCTCAGTTACAACAGTGGTCATCCGTAGCAGGCTTTGAGTATTTCGTCCGTGTTATTTTGACTGTTGCCTGGACCCGCAAAGTCGCATTTTTCGGCCATGGCGAACTTTGGTCCCATTTAAAAGCTCGGCTATTGAAGATATCACGTAGATCTCACTAACTTCCTTGCAGCAATAGTTGTAGACCCCTCTCCTCTACCTGTGGGCTGGATTTCATGAACTGTGGATGTCCAGCAGTCAACTTCAGCAGGAAAATGATTTGATGTGAAGTTTTGGACAGATACTCCATGGCATAAATCGTAGCAATATTCAACTCCAGACGAGACCAACACAATATTAGTAGTGAAACCATGACCCTCACGCCTTGTTTGGTATAAAGATTAAGTTTCAAAAGCTACTTAGTCTGACGGTCTCATGTTTCTGGCTTGAAAGAACTAGAAATGATGCAAATCTAATCATTCAGTTTTGAGGCAAAGCGAGGCACTTGACCCATTAGCTTCGGTTGTCTACTTTTGTCGATCGGAATGTATTTTGAACATAAAGCTTAGTGTAAGTGATACATCTTACGCTATCAGCCCTCTGTCTCAGTTGGTAAGTGTCTTGAGCAACCCTTGATCTCTCGTCGTTCAGCCCTGTCACTTCCACCTCCGGTCATTCATTGCTGATTCATTGCTTTTGAGGCCGTTGAAAGGCCCCTGCAAGTATCATGGGGCTGTGTGCTTAGCTGCTTAGCTGTCGGAATGTAGCCACATCGGAGCAAGGCCGATGTGACGGGAACTACACTAGTGCCGTTGATGCCCCAGTAAATGCCACGTACTTCGACGAATAGGTGCAGTATTCGGAGCTTTTCAAGATCCAAAAGCCCTACGAATACCGGCGGCCGCCTTCGTGCAGATCCTCAAGCAGGCTGCGCCCAACACGTTTGAACGTGGGATTTAGGCAGTCGTTAACAATCCAATCCTCTTGCCTCAAGAACATCCACAATGTGGTACCCGTCGGCTTATCCAAAGACAAATGGCGTCACTGGGCAGATCTTTCCCAACTTCACTCGCGGCGAAGCAGGTACGCAAATGACGGTTGAAAGAAGGTGCATCTGCTTACGAGACAGCAATCCGCCATAAGGTGGTCTCGCTTTCCAATGTCCATTTTTACCCGCCTTTAATTACCCTCCGCGGCATCCAGTCGGCCTTAAATGAACGTCTTCCTCGCTACATCATCGTCCTCATTCTCATTTGAAGACATCAAATAGACATAGGCGAACTCACCTACTTCCTCGCGTTCCCTTTATCACATTCCGAACCGCCATTACCATCCGCACCAAAGCAAAAACGTCAACTATTCTCTGACTTATTTTAACGATGACGACGAAAATCGACAAGCTCGAGGAGTCGGCCCCTCCGACCTATCGACCGGACTCATTGCTGCCGCCAACCGGGGATCTTCCTCCATCGTATCGAGAAGGCTCCCCCAGCTCAAAGGAGGACCTGGTCCCTGCCGGAACACTCCTCTTGGCCGGTACAACAATCTTTAACGCCGGCGCCGCAGCCACACCGCCCCTTTACGAACTGACCTACGCCGTCGGTCATCTTCGCGAATCATACACCAAAGTCTCTTTTTACCGATACGAACATAAGGTCAGCGAGCGACCCCAGGAAGATGCCTCCAACCCAGGCCCCCGTATCACGTCTCGTAAGAAGCACATCTTTGATCTCCGTCGCGACCCGAACATCATGTACTCGTCAATGCCCTACCATCTCGAGTGTGTCTCGCGAAGCGGTCTGGCCAACCTTGGACTGCAAAGCTACAACCATGTAACCTCAAAAGGTGTACGCGCCGTTCGCGTCACGAAAGCGAAAGTCAACGCCGAGTTGGAGGCTGGAGAGAAGGTCTTTGAAGCCAAGAAACGTGGAGAGGGGCGGCACGAATGGCGAGATAAGACCGATGGCGACACGGTTGTTGCACATGAGACGGCAGAAAATGGCATTTACAAGCTGCAAATCGTCATCCCTATGGCTCGTGATAAGAGAGATGCGCTTGTTGCAACTTGGTGTTTGCGTCTGTGGCGGGAGATCGCCATGTCCAAGGTTGAGCCGTTGAGCTGGGCCCAAGGTGAGTTCCCACTGGATGACTCTGAATCCTTCACAAGCAAGGCTGACAACATTCACAGTCAAACACGTCTTACAGTATGACACGAAGGAATTCCCGATCGGAACTGGCTGGGGCATTTGAAATAATAAAAACCAGATGGTTGGCGTTCCTGTCGCAGAGAATCCGGAGATGACCTTGATCGAACTCTTCTGGCCAAGCAAACCACACCCTAATGCTTCGTATTCTTGTAGCGTGAATAGACTACGATAATAAGATACCAAACATCATTCACAAACAAGATGTTATGTTTTGATATAGCGTTAATGGAAAGATGATTCTCATTTCTTACATAGCCTTCTACCATTTAACCTTACTTCTGAGCTCTGGGGCTCTAACATCTGTGAGATGAGCGTTCATATCGACTCGCTGTGTGAATTCTGAGGTGGCGGAATGAGTGAATCTCAAGCCGACGGGCCGTGAAATCAATGTCAAGTCTCTCATATTGACGTATTTCTAGAAGACTTTGCTTTCATGATTCAAACCCAATACATGCACTTTAGATCATAGCGTTGCGGTCTCTTCAAGGTCGCGCCGCTCCATTTTACTCACTTAAGCCAATGAAAACTCATACTATTTTGCCTATTATGAAAGTAGCTTTGAATGAACCAAGGAATGCATCAGTATTTACTATTACAGTATATGTATTGGAGACGATGCAAGATTCATACGGTTCAATATGAGAGGCGTCAACTTGAATGTTGGAAGGCTCTTCTCACTGCCGATTTCACTCACTTCTCATGACCATGAGCGAAGCCACAGCTGAGCAGAGATAAACACTAATTCACCGTGCACCCAAGCCATGCGTACGGGCGCGTAGCAGTCGCCGGAACAGGCGCATTCGAGCAAAAGGGATGTGGCCTCGTGAGGAGACATAACCTAAGTTCCTGATGGGTGGGGCCTTCGACGGAGGCCCGGCGCTAACCCGGCGCTAACCCGGCGCTGGATTTTTGATAATTGGCACATGAGGAAGACTACAAGTACTAGACATTGCACTCATTTATTGGTGGCAACGGTGAATTCAATATTCAAAACGGACTAGAACCCTTCAGATACTCATCGCTTCAAATAGAAATTGAGAGTAGGAAGCTCATGAGATTTATTTTGCGTGAAAAGCGTTATTAGTGTCACATCATGGCATCTGAGGGGCGGGGTTTCATGGAAACCTGCCGTCATGATGAATCACACATGAACAGCAGGCCAATGCTGAAGAAGGACAATCGATTTTGTCAGCATGACCTGATAAAGCTCATTCTTTTTCTTCATTTGCGAATTCTCTTAAGTGAATTGTAGTCACCATGAGTTGTGTCGGAAAATATTGATCCGGATCTCTTTCTGCTTTCGGGGTAGACGAGTCCTTGACAACCGGATAAAAAAGATAGCAGGTCGCTTTCCCCTCCCTCATTACCGTCATCGAATGCACATGAATTCTGACCATGAAACGAATGAAAAGTGCAAAGTTCCATGGGCACATCATTTTTGATCCCAGTCTCACTGTAGATTCATGAATGTCCCGTCCCAAATAACTCGAGTGGCCAGTGCCGGTCGCTCTGCTCTTACAGCTTATCTCGGTGAGAAACTCGCTAAAGTGCAGTTTCTCATTGACTTCGGCGCTCACACCAGACCCCAAGAATCAAACACACAACAATAATGTCACTACAGTTGGCTCGACCGCTCGATGAAGGCTGAAGTACACCAGCACATTGATCAGCCCGGTATCTGTACTCTGAAATTCGAGTTGACGCTGTACAAGCAGTCTCGCCGATCGAAGGCACCTGAGCAAGATCATGCTGTGCCGCCCTGAAGCGTCCGGCGGCACAGAACATCGACGTGCAAGGCCGCTACTCGGCGACGTCCGATAGGATCCGTAAGACCAGTAAGACCAGTATGAACATGTCCAGTATCTCGTTGAACCAAGGCTTCCAGCATCAAGATACGCTCGCGTGCTCTCTTGCCCAAGAAAGGTAGCTCATCACCGATAGCCACGCTTCAGAACTCTCTCTTATCTACAGTCGCAGCGGCTTGGACGCGACACGTGCCTTGCGAACAGCAGTATCCGTAATTACCTGGCCGACGCTCCAGGCCGGAACCGCAGCTGGGCCGTCTCCCTTGGCCGAGCGGAGCTCAGCGCTGTCGGCAACTCACCTTCCGTCTTCGGCCTAGAACCCCATCGTTATCAGAGCAGAGTTTGGAGGCACAGATGGGGAGGAACGCCGAATGGATTAACGTTATTTGTTTTCCTCCGCTCTACCCCACCGGCCATCAAGGATGCTTACCGGGCGGACGGCCGCGAGCCGGGGTTGGTTCTGGGAGCTCTTCTTCCTTTCACAGCAGTACCTATCATGTGAGCGGCTTGAGGCTTCAGAGTAAGACCCAGGGCTTTCGAGCTTGCATCAAAAGAGAAGGACAGTCGAGATGTACCTACAATACAATACATTGGAGATGTTGGATCACAACCCTGGCGGCGTCGTATTACCGAAGCACTGGCACGGCGCTAACATGTGCAACTTAAGAAACGGTATGTGGGCATTGAAGCTGCTCCGCATGTTCGTTGTTTCCATCAGGGTATTCTCAACGTTCTACGACTTATTGATATCGTTGAACGGTTTTCATTTGGCTTGGGAGTGGACGGAAAGCCACAGACAACGACCACTGCGTCCCAAGACATTCATCGTCTCGGCAAGACATCCTTCGGTCACCCTTCAGGAACCTCGAACGAGCTGATGAAAGACCGTGACGATTAGCAGACCGCAGATTGGCCACGACTCGCCACACCAAAAGTTCGCACCAACAATTCCCATCTCCGGCCGTGAACCCCAGTCAACCCTTCCCCGTCCCTCCTCCAACGTCAAAAAGGGCAAAGGAGCCGCTGATAAGCCAATCATCTGAACCACTCCCACACGTGTATCGCACCCCTCATCTGCGTGAGGCTCTTGGCAAATGCAACATCATCACCAAAGAAGCTGCATTCCCGGCTTCACTGACCGTTGCTAAAGTCTTGGCTTACTAGCCCAAGAAGCTTCCAGCGAGCACGTCCGGCCACTCAGGTTTCTCGAGAAGGTCGATTCGCATGCAGGACCCGGGAGCAGTGGTGCACTTTCTGCTGGTTGCCCGTGCCACCGTCGCAATCCGCCCGTGACAAGGTGCAGAGATCGGCAGGTTTTTTGATGGCCTGGGTCGCAGAAAAAGAAATTCATATATAATGACCCGGTGAAGCTCACCCTCGAGCTGACGAGAGCTTCTTCTTCGACGTCAGCGTGCCGAAGTTCTCCCCTTCTCCCCTCGTCCTTTGTGTGGCGCATCGTCAATTGCTGCATCGCGGAGTCTTTATTGCCTTCCGCATCCAAAGAGCTCAATTGCATCTTCAATCGTTCTTTCCAGTCCTCTTCCGCCGTGCTGCTGAGAATCCCGACAACCCAACATGCGCCAATCCATCCCGACATTGCTGGCCCTCGCCGGCGCCGCTCTCGCGACCCCGGAGAAGCAAGACGGCGACCACCTCTACTCCTCTCGTCTCTCCAAGCGCGGCATCGATGCCGAAGGCAACTACAACATCTCCTTCTTCCACGTCAACGATGTCCACGCCCACCTCGACGAGTACTCCTCCTCCGGCACCGACTGCACTCGCCCTGAGCGCGGATGCTACGGCGGCTATGCGCGCATCAAGCACACGGTCGATGAGTTGCGCCCCCAGTACAACGACTCCCTCTGGCTCAATGCCGGTGACGAGTTCCAGGGAACCCTCTTCTACTCCTTCTACAAGGGCGAGAAGATCGCCGAGACCATCAATCAGCTCGGTTTCGATGCCATGACCCTTGGTAACCACGAG
Organism: Colletotrichum karsti; assembly: GCF_011947395.1. Classification (NCBI taxonomy): domain Eukaryota; kingdom Fungi; phylum Ascomycota; class Sordariomycetes; order Glomerellales; family Glomerellaceae; genus Colletotrichum; species Colletotrichum karsti. Next base: position 223,267 of record NW_024065942.1, read on the forward strand.
TTCGACGGCGGTGACGATGAGCTCGGCGACTTCCTGCAGAACCTCACCTTCCCCATCGTCTCGGCAAACATTGTGTCGGACAACGAGAAGCTCAACAAGACCATCAAGCCCTACCACATCTTCGACAAGCAGCAGCTTGCTGTCATTGGTGTCACCACACCCACCACCCCCGGTATCTCTTCTCCCGGCGCAGGCACAAAGTTCCTGGACGTCGTCAGCTCGGTGCAGTCCACGATTGACCACATCAAGTCCACCACCAACATCACCCGCATCGCCGCTCTCACCCACATTGGTTACGAGGAGGACCAGAAGCTTGCCGAACAAACAACCGGCCTTTACCTCATCATGGGTGGCCACTCCCACACCCTTCTCGGCTCCATGGAGGACGCCGAGGGCCCCTACCCGACCATCAAGAAGAACAAGGACGGCGACGACGTCTTTATCGTCACCGCCTACCGCTGGGGCGAGTACGTCGGCTACATCGACGTCACTTACGACAACGAGGGCAAGGTCCTGGCCTACCACGGCGGACCGATCCACCTTACCAACACCACTGAGCAGGACCCCGAGCTCCAAGCCCAGATCGAGTCGTGGCGTGGGCCCTTCGAGGCCTTCGCCGCCGAGGTCGTCGGTGTCTCCAACGTCGAGCTCGACCAGACCGCTTGCCAGAAGCAGGAGTGCCTCCTCGGCAACGTCATGACTGATGCCATGTACGAGTACCGCTTCAACAACTCCGACTCCGCCAAGCCCGACTTTGCCCTCATCAACGCCGGCGGTATCCGCGCTACCATTGACCAGGGAGACATCACCCGCGGCGAGGTCCTGACCTCCTTCCCCTTCGGCAACTCCATCGTCGAGATCACCTACAAGGGCTCCGACGTCCGCAAGGTCCTCGAGGGCGCCGTCTCCAAGGTCAACCAGTTCAACAACGAGCCCATCACCTCTTTCTTCCAGGTGTCCAAGAACATCGTGATCGAGTACAACCCCTCGGGCAACAACGGCTCTAAGCTCGTGTCGGTCGAGGTTGCCGGCGAGGCCCTGGATGACGAGAAGGACTACCGCGTTGTCACGCTCGACTTCCTTGCCGGCGGCGGTGACAACATCTTCGTTGCGACGACCGACTTTGTTTCTCTTGATACCCAGGACGAAGTCCTTGTCCAGTACGTCGAGGCCAAGAGCCCCATTGACGCCAAGATCGAGGGTCGCATCGTTCAGAGCAACGGCACTGCTACCTCTCCTTCGGGAACCGCGTCTGGCACTGCTGCCCCGGGTGCTACCCAGACCGGCGAGAGCGATGCTAGCATGGTTTCCGTCAGCATGGGAGCGCTGGCGATGGGTCTGTTTGCACTGATGCTGTAGAGATTGTGGGTGACAGATGTGATAATGCTTTAATGAGGTGGATGATGTAGATGTACATATAAGTAATCCAAAAGAAAGTTGAAGCAAAGTAAAAAACGGTCACTTCATCATTACGTATACATAGTTTTCCTTTCCAACTGAAGCATGATTGCGCAATTCCCTCCCATCTCAGATGTGACGTTGGTCTTCCGTGGTGATAATTGATAGGTCTCATTTCCAGCAGAAAGCGCCAGGAGCCCCCTTGCTCTTACAACAATTGTCGAAAGCCCCAGAGTTGAGGCAGTTGTTTGCACGAACACACTATTCAAGATGTGAGCAGGATACTATTGCTAGAGGGTCTAAAGTTTCAACTCATCACGTCCTCATTCCGTTTTTGGCGCAAGGAAAGTGATTGAAGTTCGCATACTTGAGTATACAATAGGATGCCCTGTCTGTAAGTAGCCCACGGTTGTAATAGAAATTCTCCGCGACCTTATATTCCAACCATTTGAGTCATCTCATTTGTGGCTAGTCCTCACGCTCATGACGCGTGATATTTTGTGGTGCCGATCCTTGGACCAATATCTGTAAGTGACGCGAGTCTGTTGGTCAGTCCTACAGAAAAGGGAGACCAATGACATGTTAGGCGCATCGTACGACCGGTCCGCATATGCACCTCAGCTGCTCCCACGAAGCCTCGGTGAGGCAAGTTACGGTCAACAAAAGTGCGGTAAGCAGCCAATATTACCTAGCGAAAGAAGACGATACCCAAACGTACATAGACACCAGAAATAGTATCGATACTTATTGGAGAACCGCACTAGAGGGTTCAAACAAATGACTGTTGATCCTCTTCAACTTTACAGCTAGCCGCCCATGGTTCTCCAGCCAGTACTTTCCGTCCCCTGCATTCTGTCCCAATGAGGGTTCATGTTCTGTACATCTTAAGGAAACAAGTGTTTCTGATCAATGAATGTGATGATTGCTTCGCGGCCGTATTTTTGCACCGCCATCTCGCGGAACTTGTCCAGGGTCGTGTCATCAGGTGTCCAGATCACACGACGCATGTACACCCGCGCGTACGCCAGTGGGTTGTCGTGCTCCTGAGTGTCGACAAATCGGTCCAGATCACTGCGAATCCCTGGTGCGTTGAATTCCATGGCCCAGAAATCTCGTCTCACTCCACCAAGCCGCAGATGCTCAAGTGATTTCATCTGTGCCACAGACTTGATAATCGCTTCCAGAAGCGTAGTCATGGCTGGTCTGTTCACCATTGACAGCTTGTGGACTTTCGGGGCGACGGCGTCCTCATCGTCCGAGTCCAGCTGATCGTTATAACCATCGGGAATGGCGTAGACCTGAATTTCTCTCTGCCTTCCTTCCATCTCACTCAACCGTTCCACACTCTGTTTGGATGCAGGTTTGTCACCGTAACCTGGTGGAAGAGACCCCGTTTCCTCAGGCCACTTGGAGGTGACCCAGGGGTTCTTGGACGCCCTCACACATCGGTCGTAGAACTCATCTCTGAAGTAGAGATCCCCCGATGGTAAGGTGAGGTCCATTGTGATTGTCAAGGTTTTCAGGGATTGCCAGAAAGGCTCTGGCTTATCCGTTGAGTACGGCCAAAAGAAGGAATCATCCACCTCCCCGTGGAACACCAAGTGTTCAAGGTTGCCAATGCAAGCAACAGCGTGGTGGAAAGCGGACCCAAGTGCATCCGTGGTTCCGCCATCCTCAGTAGCGGGAAGAGGCGGATCCTCGGCGATGTCAACGGAAGGACTGCCGATCTGCAACACCAAAGTGCGTAAGGTGGTAGGCGGGCAAAATGCTTTCAGCGATCTGATCAAATCGTACCGCATGGTTTGCCGGAACCACTTGAAGCCGTAAGGCTCGTGCCATACAGTGGTCATTCTGTCTGCTCGAGGGAATTTGGCGGCTAAAGCAAGCGCGCTCGTCGAAATGAGGCGTCGGTCAAAATGGCTGGTGTTGATTTGAATTCCTTGGACACACAAAGCTCGTGGCATATGTTCCAAGCCTTCCAACGTAATGTATGAGTATAAGTATCTCTGGCTTATCACGTCGGGATTTCCCAATCGGTCTCCTTCCGTGTCCTCATATGAGGCAAATGTGATATGAAGGTGGATACGGTGGTCGACGCCCCATTGGGATAGGCAATCAAGAAACACTTTCAGTTTCTTGGATGCAGAACGATTGTTTTTCTGCCTTTCTGGCTCTGTCTCGTACTCTTCCAGCAATAGTCTCCTCTCGATGGGCAGTAAAACAACGAAACGAAGGTCTGAAAGAAAGTTTCGACGGCGTTTTTGCGACTCGAACAGATCCTTGAAAATTGCTGTCTCGTTGCTTGACGTTGATATATGCCGGAACGTCAGCCGTTCAACGGCGAGCTGGAACTTCTTTGAGACTGTTGCAATAGAAGGTCGAATGGAAGTCAGAAGGGTCTTCGAAACGCACGTCGATGAGCGATTTATGCATGGCAAGGGAAGCCAGGTGGCAATATTGTCGTAGACCTCTTGAGGAAGGCTGTCCATGTTGATACGTCTCGCTATGGAGCAGTCAGCATTTGACACCGAGAACTCACTCATATACGCATACCTTCCAGCAAGATGAAGCGACAGAATGGACCCAAAAAATGTACCGGTAGTAGCAGTAGCCTTACTCAAAAGCTACTGGGAGCGCAATTCGTTCAGCCTGTGTGCCCAATATATAGATTTGGGAGGGATACAACAAAATAATAATCCCAACTGTTATTTGATAATTACGCCTCATTCTTGGTGCTCACACAACAAGCACGCATGTTGGTGAGGAGGGAAGGTTTGGGAATGCGGGGCAAGCTGCAAGTGGTGATGCATGTGACCGTGGACACCGTGCCCAATTTTATGAAAGCTCATCTTTGGTAGGTAGGTATGCATTTCCTTTATAGTACTATTATTTTTTTCCATCTACTTGGTAAACAGAGCTTCTGGTGCAGCAGATGTCAAGACAAGGGCACGTACTGCGCAAGTGCTCGGCCAGTAGCGCGCCTCAATTCAGTAAGGTCAACAAATGTGTACTCGTTGGGTATGGCGAGATATCTATGACCAGATTATAAGGGTGGCTGCATTGTATTGCGCGGCGTATTGCATTTGTTTGTCAGTAAGGTCAACAATCGTATTGAGTGCTATGCCACTAGAGGTCCCCAGCTCATCATACTTAAGCTGTCATTATCTCATTTTCATTAAACTTGGATCGAGATTGATAGATCTCTGCACGTTAGCGGCGCAACAAGTACCAAAACGGTCCGCATGGAACCAAGTAAACAGGGCTCACGACCTTGGTGGTTAAGGGCATTCATAACCATGTGGGCTGAAAACGCAGCTTAGGGGGCTGGTATATTGATTGGCTCGTGTAATCTCATTGTGTTGAGAGCTGGGTATTGACACTTACATCGTGGACGAATGTTATTTCTTGAGGTGTTGCATGGCATGAGTTTGTCTTTTAGATTTATTCTTGTCGACCTTTGAAAAGTTTTTTCATTCTCTTTTCCATGTTCGCGATGGCAATCTTTCCTCTGTAGACTTTCTCTCTTTTGCGGTCGTCACACCTTTTCCTTCCTGACATACTGGACCAGTGATCATGGGCAAACTAAACGATTGGGTCGTCACCCACGGCATTGTAATCTGATTCTCTTCTTTAAAACTCCAGTTCATCCCTTTGTCGGGCACAGAATCATCGAGCGCCTGGCATCAAGCCATTCCGGCGCAAATATCTCGTCGTCCGTTGTCGTCATTCGTGGAACATGTTCTTCGCATATGCAACAACACAGGTACAGCAGCATCACCGAAACATCTATCGATTAAGAGTAATTCAAATCACGACTCGACGTTCGGAAGCGGCGAAGAATGATCTGCGGGGCAGCGGAATATTGACTGTGTGCATGCATATCCGTGTTTCGGCCGCCGTAGGCCCAAAGCGTCATCGTCTGTGTGTGTGTGTGTCGAGGTAGGTTTCCTGTTGGCTCACGCGTCAGTGCTCCTCATGATGGTTGTTACCCCTTTTAGTACTTATTGCTCGAAGTTTGTCCTCAATATTGAACTTTGAGATCCATGTGCCTGCTCGTTCTGTTGCTGGGAACTCCTGTGATCGTTAGTTAGCCCAACACTGTTTCAATCGACTCGGAATTACGTCGACCACCATGGATTCTCCGGGCATAGCAAAGCCCGTCCCGGCTCATGACCCGAGGCTGTCGACTATCTCAACTGGGTCGAGCCTTTTTGAACCCTCCTGGGCTCGCAATGCATCTCAAAAGGAACAGAGCCAGTTTGATTTCAGCAGCCGCAACAGCTCAACTGTCGAGATCAACAAGCTGAGTCGTATCGAAACTTGCCCTCCGTCCTACGAATCATACGAAATGCAAGCGCAAGCTCAAGCAAAAGAAGGCGCTCTCTACCGAGATGGCCACCTCGTTCTTCAGCCCGCCCCGACTAAGGACCCACGAGATCCCCTCAACCTGCCTCTATCACGGAAACTCCTAGGATGCTTCTGTCTTTGCTTCTTCGGCGCGCTGGCCGCAGCCGCTGAGTTGATCTTGGGAGCTATGTTGCCCGTCTTCGCCCTCGAGTACACCGGTCTTGACCCCAAAATCCTCAAAGACTTGACGAAGAGCGGTGGTCTCCCGGCCGGAACGGATCCTTTGGTTATCCTGTCAAGCTTCCCAGGAGCGCCGCCAATCTTGCACGTCTACCTGCTCGCTTCCCTTCCGGTTTTGATCATCGGATTGTCCAACCTCGTTCTGGTTCCCATGGCTATCTCCGTCGGCCGTCGCCCAGTTGTTCTGGCCACCGGCGTTCTGGCTGTCCTCGGAGCCGTGTGGGCCGGAAACAGTCGATCTCTGCCGTCCCACTTGCTCGCTCGCTGCGTCCAAGCCGTCGGTGCTGGAACTGTTGAGAGCTTGATCCCGTTCATCATCCAAGACATCGTCTATGTGCACCAGCGCAACTTGTGGATTTCAGCAATCTTCGCTGCCCAAGGTCTCATCATCATTATCTTGGGTATTGCAGCGCCATACATCATCATCGACCTGAGTTGGCGCTGGATGTACTTCATCACGGCCATTGGGGCGTCCATCTTCCTCGTGGGCGTGTATCTTTTCATGCCGGAAACTCGGTGGGAACGATCTCGCGCAGAGATGAGTAAGTCTTTTCTACCCAGAACTTCAAAACATTGTAGAGATATTGACCCGATCCGCGTAGATGGTGTTCCTCGCAATGAGATGGATTATGAGAAAGCCCCGAGAACCTTCCGCTACAACATTGCCCTCATCCACGGCAAGATGGAGTGGCGCAAGGGCTGGAATGCCTTTGTTGACACCCTTCGCACCTTTTTCTACCCGCAAATCTTCTTCATCACTATGCTCAACAGTGTGATGATTGCATGCGCGTTCGCTGCCGGTTACACCATTGCACCCGCACTGCTGACCGCCCCTTGGTCGTAAGTCACCCATTTACCACCTCGCTAGAGAGTCTAAGCTAACGTGACTTCAGTTGGGACTTCATGAATCTTGGCCTTTGCCTTCTGCCGGTTCTTTTGGCGGCCATTGCTGTTGTCTTCGTCACTGGAAGTGCTGCCGACTGGATGGCCAACCGCATTGCCAAGAAGCGCGGTGTTCGTGTGCCCGAGAACCAGCTCGTCAACCTGATCATCCCGACTCTGGCAGGTCTCATTGGATCAATCATCTTCGGCCTGGCTGGTTCCAATCCAGCGAACTATTCATACTACACTTTCCTCGCTGGTCTCGGTCTGATGGCGTTCGGCTTTTTGGGAGCCAACTCCATTGGCGCGGTCTACGTGTTGGAGTGTTACCCTCATCTTGCGGGCCCGGCTCTGGTGAACATTGCCTCATTCAGAGCCCTGTTGGCTTTCATTCTCTCATTCAAGATTTCTGACTGGGTTGTTGAATTGGGCTACCTCGGCGCCATGATGATCTACACTGGGCTCATCGGTGCGTTTGCCATTTCACTTCCTATCGTTTACCACTACGGTCCAGCTTGGAGGAGGAGATGGCCCGCGGAGCATTTCGGTGACAAATGAGATTGTTCACTGTCACAAAAATCAACTTGTTGATTGGGGAAAGGGAACGTACTTTCATTCACTTGGGGTTACTTCTGTATCATAGCTTGATTGTAGCGAGTATGACTTACTAGGGAATATTGTTTGAGCATTTCGCACTACTATGCATGCCGTTGGGAGACTTCCAGTGACGTTGATACCTCATGTGATTCACGTGCTACGCGGATACCGAGGCTGCACTTACCCTCTCGTATGCTGCAACACAAGTCAGTAGAGAATACTTCGCGGGTTATTGACTTACCCAATCGGACGCAAGAACTCTGAAGGTAGTTACACCAATGGTAAATCATCTCAGCCGAAGGGTCGGGCAGCTCCCCGCACTGAAGAACATGTCTGAATCCGGCCATTGTGTCATCCATCAACACGTGTGGCAGCCCGGGGAAGAGCTTCCCCCACATTCTGCGGTTCCTTTTGAGGGTTGCTCCCCGTGGGGGCCCCATGGGGCTGGGCTGAGCATGTCATCGCAGAACGAATCAACAGCCCAGGTCCCAGTAACGAGTGTTGTTGCCATTGGCAAGAGATCTACGAGTTCACCACAGATGCATCACCGAGGGCAATTCCACTAGGGTGCGAGAAACCCCTCATTTTAGCCAAGATGCTGCCAATCGCAAGACCAATTGGAAGAAAACTCTCGGACAAACGGTCCTGAAAAGCGTCGGTGACCCTGGTTAATCTACAATGTTGATGAAGCACATCCCAGTTGAATGAACCCTGGGTGTCCTGGGCGTGAGGCCACAATCATTGTCGGACGTTTTTTTGCAGGGTCTTCTAATCATGGAGGGTCTCATGAAGGATGACAGTGACTTCCGTGTCAGCGATGACATAGTCTAACCACTCAATCGGATCGAGCAGCCCAGCCCTTGGTCTCACACCTTCGATAATCCAACATGACGTTTAGCTAGCACAATGAGTGAGTTCACTGCTACACCATCAGTTTTGATACTCACCCTGCCAGAATACGAAGGATCACTTTCGTCCACCAACTTTATTGTTTAGCGGTACGAAGTTCCAGACTGGTAGTGGGCTTATTTCGGCTGAACTCGCCGACTTCGCTCGCGATGGACTACAGCTAAAACTGAATCATGCGCTTTCCGGGCTGATGACTCATTCAAATGTTCTTGTGAAGAGTTTGTCAAGCCTTTCCGAGGCCTCATAAAGCGTAATTAGCTCATAAGCATTAGTGGCTCGTCCAAAAGGTCAGTGAGGCTCTGCCTTTCCAGCGAGAAAACATGGTTTCTTGACACCGAGCAAACAAGAATGAGCTTTTTGTTCAATAACACCTTTGTGTACTTATTGAATGTTAAGCAATGAGGCTGGTTTTGCTGCAGATACCTCTCGATGAGCGTTCAGGGTTAGTTAACATGGGAAACACTTTGCGAATCTCACCCCGTCACTGTCCTTCAATCTTCCCCCGACGGTGATACTACCACGTCATTCGGTTCCAATCCAAACAAAATCGCATCACAGCCAGTCTTCTCCCTTCAAAACGCACGAAAATTTTCCAGTAGACCTTCGATGGGCGCCACTTTTGTGTCTTGAATACAAAGCGAGCGTGGTTAACTACTCCGTGGGTTTCTTCAGAGCATGACATTCCCGGATCGTAACTGCTGGGCTTGTGAGGTGCGTCATACTCGACGGTCCAGTTCTCTTGAGATGATGGCCACTTCGTGAGGTAGGCGTAGAGCGTCAACCGGCGGAATGACCGCATTTGGGCTAAAGCCTTCAGCATGGAGAGTAGAACAGGCTCCATGAGCTTCTCGTTGACCTCTAGCCTGAAGTCTTGAAGATCGGGGTGGCAGATGCGGCCGTCAACCTTCTCGTTCATCAGAAGAGCGTCGAGTTCGGCGTCGATTCCCCACTGATTGTCGCGGACTTTTCTGTAAAAGTCGTATGCCCTCTTATGGTTCTCGGCGCCGCCGTATCCGACGGGAAGAAGTCTCATCCGCTCTAAGACATGGGGAGGTTGGTTACGATGAATCTCCCGCTGAAGTCACTGCAGGTGGTCAAAACGGGATGTGAAAAGCCATTTACCAGCCGGACTGGTAATCTCAAGCCCGACCTCCAGCTTTTGCATGGACTGCCAGAATGGCTCTGGGCTCGAATCAAATGGATACGGCCAAAAGAAAGTCGAATCCAGCTGGCCTCTCACACGAGCAGTAGTTAAGTCGCCGATGAGGTGATGTAAAACAGAGCCAAGTGAATCTTCAACTCTGGGAAGGAGTTCTCCGTAGACGTAAAGAGGTGGCTCAATACGGATCTCAACTGCGCGGGTTGACGGCGCGAAGCTTAGGGACGCGAGATGTTTCGTGAGGTTGTCTCGCATGGTCATCCGAAAGCTGTGAAATACAGACGGTTCCGCGAAAGCCAGACGTACTGTGTCGCTATTCGGAAACTTGTTGGCCAGCGCTTGCCAACTGCCGGGGTCAAATTGGCGGCAGAGAGGGAGTTGGGCCTAACAGTCTAGCCGCCGGATGCAAGGAACCGATGGCTCGTCACCCATGTCTTTCGACAGCGTGAGATACGAGAAGCACCATCGGTCGTGTGGGCTATCTTCCTAGAGGCCACTTGCTCTCCGAAATTCGAAGTGTTCTATTCTTCTTAGGATTGGATCTGAGACCGACTCAATCACCAGATGGAGGTTGACTCGTTCATCTGACGGCCAGTCCGCCAATTGGTACAACAGACAACTGATTGCCGCAGTAGCGGCGCGGTTGTTGCTTTCTCTGTCTTCGTCTGTCTCGTGCTGTACGTTTTCCATCAGCTGAAGGGTGTAACTCGGCAGCATGACGTGGTATGTGAGGTCTCGGAGGGCACGGCGACGGCGAGCTGTGGAGAAGAGTTTGTTGAAAGTGCTAAAGTCGTCGGAGCTTTTGAAATTGATCGATCGGAAGGTCTGGCGCTCGACGGCGGCCTGGAACCTTCCGGAAACGGTCGCAACGTTTGCCCAGTAGAAGATGTTTTCTTTGATCTTTTTTCTGAGCCAGTTCCTTTTTACGACCCAGTTGCCTTTGGGCTCGAAGTCCAAGTGCGCCATAATCTTGTCAACCGTCTCCTGTGGAAGTCGATCCATCGTGACGACGTATTTACGTGGACTGTAGAAGACGGCACTGGAGATGCGAATGGGCAGACAAAAGTTGCCTTCGGAGGAAACTCGATGAATTTGAATTTATGATCAACGGCTTGGCTGAGCGGGGTCTACCTACATGGTTACCTGTTGCCTGTTGCCTGGCAATGTGCCTACGAATAGCTGAGAGTGGGAAAGGCGAATATCTTGTTGGTTTGGTCAGACCCCTGCAAGACATGATCGCTTTGATGACTGGCTGTGTGGTGCGAACACGCCTGCTGATCGTCTTCGAAGGACTCTGCCTTGAATGATCTGAAGAAACCACGTCTACTTCGGAACCTACAAATATCCCTCGAGGTTTCTGCAAGCTGTTCGTCGCACGCGTGCTTCACCATGACTTCTGAGACACGAGAGTCTCGAGCTCAGATACGCGAAGCTTGAAATCTTGATTGCGCTCCGGCTCGATGCAACTTCTCAACTTCTCGGAATCGCCGACGACCTTTGAAGAGTTTCGATTGCCTTGGTGACATGATATATCCAGCTTCTCAACTTGAGTTCAGTTGAGATCCATGAGACAGTAATGGGGTCACCACCCGTCTTCGTGTTATGAGCTGGCTCCTTTGATGCGAGCTCAAGTGAGAAGGGAACTGCTGCAAAAGAATGGATAGCAATTGTCAAAATATGGTATTATTTCAGGTATCTCGTTACCATCGAACTCCTAGACTGAGAACAAAAGCAGCCTTGACGGCCATCATGACGCTTGCCAACCATATATACCTTTACCTGAACGCCACGGGCTGTAGAAAAACCAGCCCTCATTCATCGACGCGTTATAGACATTATCAAAACATGAACATTAGTTCTCATCGTCTCATTCGCCCTCAGATCTGAGCCGGTTTGATCTTGGTCAACTCCGTCGGCAGGCTCGAGTGCTTCATCTCGCCCTCGCCATTCCATCCACGGAACATTGGGTGCGACAGCAAAGGCGGCGTCTTGAGCCGAATCGTCGGGGGTCGGATCGGTCCGCCATCTTCCTCCACCGGCAGCGTCACCCGTCGCGTCGGGTACTTCCTGTGCAAGATCTGCCACGTCCTCTCGACTCGTGCTTCGTGCTCGGTCCAGTCTCCCCGGAGAGACATCAACAGTCCCTCGCCCTCCTCCTCATCGGTATCGGTGCTCCCTCTGGAGCCGCTTCTCCCGTGCCAAGTCTTCGAGCGGGTGCGGGCGGGCGGCGATACGGGTGTGACGCTGACGTCTACTCGGCTTTGTAACGACTTGCGTATCATAATATCCCGTTGTAGTTCCTCCTCCAGCAGTATGCGCGATTGAGTGAGCCTCGTCCGGCGGGAGTACTCTTCCCAGGTGAGATTCGGGTTTCGGAGGCATGCGGACTCGTAATCTTCATATTGGTTGAGCTTCCTTTTCCTGCGGGCGCGGATATAATGTGCGAGAAAAGCGAGCGAAATGACCACGACGATGCCGACGATGGTGAGGACGATGATCAGCACGTTGGTGTCGGGGGAGTTGGTGATGGACCCGGACCCGGACCCGGAAAAGTCGGCGGCGACGGGATCGGTGCCAATCTTCGCATCGGTCCTCCGAATGTGTGGGAGCATCATCCTAGATAAAGTATGAGGGTATATAGCGAGTGACGAAATAGGTTTTAGTGCTTATAACGATCGTAAAGTAGCCATGGAACTCGATAAAGCAACGGCCTGGCTGGACGCGAGCGAACGTGGTGTGGATTGATGATTCTTGACCGCCAGGTGAGTGTGTGCGACGTCCCTCGCGGCGGGGATGCGACGGGTTCTTGTACACGAACACGATGCAAAATGGCGGTATTCTATTTAAAAGAGGGCGTATGCAGTCCCCAGGCTTACTCCGCGCAGTACCCACGTATTTTTGTCTCCTGACCGCGCAGGAACGCGGCAGCTCACCGTATTACCCATTCCTCGGCCTGCAGGTGATTCTTCTTCTTCTCTCTGCACGCCATCGTGTGCTGCCACCCTTGGCGGCCCGCGTAAGCCACCCAGAGAGAAGAGCAAAGTTTGAATACGGGCTCGACGGGCTGAAGCGAGGAACTCTGAGAGGACAAACATGGGCACGAGCAGTGGCAGAGCGAGCCAGCATGCCCTCTCGGAGTGGGATCTATTGGGCTGGACTGGGCTGAGGGGCAGAACAACGGCCGGCTGTCTCTGAGGTGACTGAGACTCGGCCGTTATCGACGAGATGCTGAGGCCTGTCGGCCTCTTCGAAGGTCAGGCAACAAACCGGGGAAAGCAAAGCGAATTCGCATCACTCCATCGACCGTTGAGGCACAGCAAAGACAAGGGCAAAGAAAACTTCGATGGAAGAAAACATGAGCCAGGGACTTTAGGGCTGCCAGGGGTTCTGGAATGGCCGTTTCCCACCATTATTGGTCCCGATCAGGCCTTGTCCGGTCTCCAACACGAGGTTGGGTACAGTAGCGGCGCATTGGCGAACGGGGCCCAAAAGCAAATCCCGGACGACGTGCCGGGGGGATCCAGGGGAAGAGTCTTGAACGCGGGATGGACTCATGAACCCGTCCTATCAGGGCTGACGGAAGTCCCGGTGGCTGGCCAGCGACTGAGCTGTCCTCGACAAGGATCGGATGCTTGCTATGGTGTCATTGGCGGTGGTGTTGGAGGTGTTCGAGAATAGACACTGAGTTGGCCAATTGAGCGGCATGGCATTCTCAGGTCCAAGACTCGAAGACCATGGGCCGCGTCTATGGTCATTGGGTTTTCCGACTTCCTGGCGTGTCTCTTCCAATGGATCCTTCTCTTCTCTGAGCCTCTCAAGCATGTCGGTCGCGATGGAGAAGAATCGGTTAATGCCCGATGCTGAAGTATGCGTAGAACATTGACGTGCGTTTTAGTCCACAAATCAACGAGGTTTCTGATGCAGTGGAGGACAATTCTTGAACACTAAGACTGTAAAAGAGGGTTTTCCGGCTGCCTCCAGGAACAACTGAGTTCAGTATGCTGCTTGGAGCTGCTGGTATCCTTGAGCTTACTGGGCATCGTCTGCAAAATTCTGAACTGACATCCTTGACATGACGATCTTCTCCCATTAGGAAAATCGCTTAAGAAACTTTTTTCTTCTGTATCTGTTCCTTTGGTCAATTAAGACTACACCGCCTCGCTGGTTTGCGCAAGTCGGGCAAACATCGCCCAACTCGATTCGGAATTTCTTCTTCCTCGTGCAACGTCATGTTGCAGATTGAAAAGATGTCGGTCTCAGGAACATCAGCGAATATTGATTGCAATCTGCCCGCGACTCTCCTGCATTCTGCCCGCTTCCGTCGAGAATCGTCGCTCTCTTGCGCCCGCCATCACCGCTTCAGAGGCCATGATCATCCAGCGCGAAGTCCAACACCACAACCTTTCTTTCCTTCTCTTCGGTTCGCGTGAATATCGAAATCATCTGCCTCGACCCCGAAACAAATGTCTCGAGCTGCGGTTCCCCGGAGAAGCCATCCCCTTGCCACAAGCAACGGTATTCCACGCCCGTCGTCGCATCCGGAGGCAGCCCAGCGCCCACGAGCGTCAGTTTGTCGTCTCGATTCCCCGGCAGCGCAAACACCACCGTCCTTTTCCCGGGTAAAGCAATGACATCTCCCCGCGCCCCCGTCCGCGTCGGTAGCGCGTCAGGCAGCGCGTATCTGCTCCATTGGCCTTCCGGGCTGCGGTAGTAGTGCATCCAGACTTCGTTTTCTCGATTGAGGACATGGAAGCCGCCGTCCTCGTCGGCCGCCTGTGCCTCCTGATTCAGAATGCCGCTGTTCTGCGGGATGTCGAAGATGGTCAGCCCATCCGCGTCTGGGAACACCGTCTCTCCGACCTCCAGATTCGCCAGGCGCTCGCCCTTGGTGTTGTTGAACGTTTTACCCAGGTCGTCGCTCGAGACGTAGAATAGGTTGTAGTTGTTCTCCGGCCCATTCGGTCCTGCTTGCACCGTATGGAGTCTCGCTTCCGGATCGTCGACGCCCTCGTACCAGACGAAGCCCCTGTATGTCCCCGAGACATGCAGTCGGCCGTTGGCGTAAGAGATGCCGTTGATGTAGGGGTTGTTCTTGACGCCTGTGAGAAATTGGCCGATGTAAGAGTAAGACGTGCTCTTATTGTTGTACTTGAAGAGGTGATCCGACCCTGCACCGGCTCTGCATTTCGTGCATCCGCGTCAGCTGCGCGCTCGCTTCAGCGAAATTGGAGTTCTCAACTCACATGCCAATTCGATAGCTCAGCAGCAGATCGTCATCGACGCGTATGAACCGTGGGTAGGTCGTTTCGAGGAAAATCTTTTCAATCGCCAGCTGACCTGTCCGAGTATATCCCGGCAGTTGATTATGTGTCGGACTGAACAGTGATGGCTCCCATCTGTGTGCTTCAGGGTTCGTGGCGACGCCCGGTACTGACATTCGAAAGTGCAGTCTACATCCATCGAGATTCACGTCAGGTCTGTTTCTCAGGGCTCGAACCTCGCAACTCACGGGTCACAGTGGTGGTCAAACGCGACGTGGATGGTTCCATCGCCGGCGCACACACCGATTGAGATTGTGTTGTGTCCATCATCCGCCGTTTGCTCATAGTCCTTGAACGTCAATGTCTGCCATTCGCCTACTGAGTCTCGGATGGGCCGTCTGGCGATGCTGACGAAGAGAACGTTGCTTGTCGCATCTTTGTGACTGTAAAAACAGGCGTACTGCCACCCGTTAAAGGTCGTCAACGCGTCTTGCTGGAATGAGTTGGCATTGATCCGATGTTCGCGACGCGCATCAAGCGCCAACTCGGATTGTGACACAAACTTCAACTGGGATGACATCTCGCCCTGGTTTGTTGGAGTCATCAAAGTCAAATACGCAAACCGACAAGTTGACATGGAACCCCGCGCGCAAAACCGCGATCCCCCTCCATTTTCACCATCGTGACGTAGCGAAATCCTTCCCGGCTGGGTTCGGGGAAAATGGAGCCGAGTCGATGCGATGGGCGGATGGCCGCGCGACGATTCCCCCGATCGACCGACGCCGCTACCGTCCCCGAAGCTTCCCCCGCTCACCGACACCGCTGTGCGACCCGGCGGTTCCATCGACGCCCGATACTACTTCACCAACGGTTGGTTAGCTAGTCAATGGCATGTTGGAGCCGGCAAGATCGAGGCCGTCGAACCATGCCAACCCCCGCAGTTTTCCCCAGTTCCCCGCGTTGGCAAGCATGTGCTGCTTGGTTCTGCCAATGAGGCGCGCCGGAGGAGGACTCGATATGAAGTCGGGATCCATTCAAGCAAACAAGACTTTGAGGGTCGAGCCATTGGGGCGGTAATGATGGGCAGCAGGATGTAACATTGAAAAAATTGGATATAAACAACGAGAAACGTCCAGACAAAGTGGAACTTATCCTGGTGGCCTGCGTCGAACGCCTTCTCTGTAATTATCGCGAAGCTCAAGAGTCAGACTACTTCCAACTGGCAATATGGCTTGGAAGGGGAAGAAGCTCAACAACAATGACAACCGTCAGGCGTTGGAGGCGACTACGCCAACCAGCACCAAGACCGTCCCGTGGACGAAGGATCCCGGACTCCGGCCGCTAAACTTCGCATTGTTTTTCCTCCTCTTCGGCGACGTGGCTCACGGTTTCGACGGATCGCTCATCAACAACCTGCAACAGATCAACCGATGGCAAGATGGTTTGTCATAGCCGACCACATTGACTCGCACAACAGCATGCTAACCCATCCACCGCCAGACTTCAATCATCCTCGTGACAGCCTCCTCGGAGCTCTCAGCGCGTCTTACTGGATCGGTAACATCATCGGTGTGTTGCTGATCCCTCTTATCGCCGATCGATTCGGGCGTCGCCTGGCCATCGCAGCCGGTTGCTTCCTCTGCATCATCGGCGCCGTCATCTGCACTGTGACCACGAGTACCGGGGCTTTCATCGCCGGTCGTATTCTGCTCGGCATGGGCGGAGTCATGTGCTCCTCCGTCTCGACGGTCCTGATGACGGAACTCGCATACCCTGCCCATCGCGCCACGGCCACGGCGCTGAGCAGCACCACATACAGCGTCGGCTCCATCTTGGCGTCGTGGGTTGCGTTTGGAAGCTTCCGCATTTCAGATTCTTGGTAAGTACTTCCGTGTTTAAGGAACTCCCTGTACTGGAACGGCTATTGACCAGAGTTCGCGCAGGGCTTGGCGCACGCCGACTGTCATCCAAGCTGCTCCTAGTGCCATGGTGTTGGTTGGACTCTTCTTCCTCCCCGAGTAGGTTTGCCAAGCAATCTTCCTTGACTCGTGATGGTTAACTTTCATTGTAGATCGCCAAGATGGCTCTGCAGTAAGGGCAAGGAGCAGACGGCATTGGATATTCTGACAAAATACCACGGCGCCGGAGATGTCAACGACATTGTTGTTCAGCACGAGTACAACGAGATCAAGGACACTATTGAGGCCGAAATGACTCAGAACAAGAACCCCTTCCACCTCAAGGCTCTCTTCGCTACCAAGGGTAACCGCTACCGGTCTTTCATCATCATATGGTGCGGTATCTGCAAGCAATGGTCCGGTAAGATTGGTACTACATGTTCCTGGCTGTTAAATAACTGCTAAACGGTTCTTTAGGTAATGGTTTGGTGTCTTACTACCTCGGGAGCATGCTCAAGGGTGCTGGTATCACCAAGCAGATTGAGACGACCCTCATCACGGCTACCTCCCAGATGTTCAGCTTTGCCTGCTCATTTGCCTTTGCTTTCCTGCCTGCTCGTGTTGGTCGCAGGCCGTTGATGTTGACCAGTATGGCTCTCATGTGGGTTGTTTTTGCCATAATCACAGGTACGACGGGAGCCTACGTCGAGACTGGAAACCGTCCGGCGAGTTACACCACCGTTGCGTTCATCTACCTATACAGTGGAGTCCACAACCTTGGCTGGACTGGTGCTCAGATGCTTTATAGTAAGTACTGCCTCGTGGCCAACGGGCCAGGCATCCCGGATGAAAGATTTGCTCACGGATATTAGTTGTCGAGATCCTCCCCTACCACATTCGAGCCAAGGGCATGGCCATGTTCAGCTTGGTCGCGGGTATCTGTGGAGCCTTCAATACCTACGTTAACCCTGTGGGCATTGCTGCCATGTCGTGGAAGTTCTACTTCTTCTACGTCGGCTGGATTCTCGTCCAGTTTGTGGTCGTCTACCTTGTCTTCCCCGAGGTAAGCACGTTCGTTGTCAGGAACCCAGGAACAGCTGCTGACTCTCGCAGACCAAGGGACCCAGTTTGGAGCAGATTGCGCTGCTCTTTGACGGAAAAGATGCCCAGCTTGGACGAACTAATGCTATTATTGACGAGATGTTTGATGAGAAAGACGGAGTTGCGGTTGAGACGAGAGAGAAGCAGTGACTGCGGCTACCCTGCATTCAGCCGATGATGAAATGAATTTCTCGCTCAAACATTATGTCTTGGCAACGTCCCAGAGAGTTAGTGTTACTAAAAATTGACATTGATATCACTAGTAGAGTCTCGTGAATATCGGCGGACTCCTCGTTGGTTTCGTTTCATGGCCGCCTTGATTTCTATCTGCCTTGCCAAGAGGCTCAATGAGGAAATGAATCGCCTTTAGCCGTCTTCTTTCTCACTGTCTACCACGTGGGAGCTAAGAAATCGTAAAATGACGAGCAGGTCATATTCTCTGTTTACAAACAAAGTCTATTGTAAAGCCATACTGCCAAGCTGTTTGAGCAGGCTCGTCCACAGCCCGGGTGGCCAGTAGTACGAGATCCCGTTGGTCATTACAAGCTCAGACGGGCGCTATATCCAACTCTGACAGTTTGCCATCCCGCGGGATCCTGTGGGTACGCGTCGTTCTTTCAAGCACATGGGTGGTGGCGGCGGCGGGATCTTCTCCGCCGAGCAACCTCATTACGATGGGATAGTTGCAAGGGGGCTCAGATCTGAAAGATCTGCTTACCGCCACTTTGGACCGTCTTGTTAGGGTTTCTGCACGTCCCGGGGAGAGCACTGCCACGACAGAAAGGTTGAGTTGAAGGCTGCGAGATGGGACAAAACAGGTGCCACTTCCGTCGAACACTTTGGTCTTCTAATCTATAGAATAGAAAGAGGCGAAGAGCCGCAACTAACGCCCTCGGTCCTCCATACCTAATCTCAGCCCATCGCGATACCGAGCTGAAAGAGCAATCGAACAGACTTACGCACCGTTAAATCAGATCTTTCAGCACCCCTTGCGGCCTTTGCCATTCCGCTCAATTTGACTCACGAGAACGAGATGGAATGAGAGTTCCCCAAAGAGATGAAACCAGAACGTGAACTCTGTCCACCCACCTCGAGATGACTTCAGATCGCCCGGCAAATAACAATCTTCCTTTCCCAAACGCCGACAGTTTCGGAGCTTACTTCGCAGCAGCTGTCAGTGATGGTGGCCCACAACCTCTCCTCCGTGCCTTGTTCCTGGTCTCATTCATCTGGGGGCCCTAGTCAACAACATGCATGTGGATTCATGGGGTAACCAAACACAACGACGAATGGCCTAGGACGGGACGATTCCGAACAAAGTACTGCTCGCTTCCGCTGTCCCATTTCATTAACTTTTGGGATTCTTTCCAAATCTGGACAGCCCACCGAGGAAGGTCGCCGAGTAAGGTCTATGTACCTGTCATCAGGTTTGAGCTTCGTCCGGCGTCGTCGACCGGCTCGGATAGCGCCGAGGGCTGAAGCGAGTATCACGAAGAGGACCACAACTCCATGTTTTTTTACATTCGTTTGGCTCTACTGGCAAATCCCAAGAGTGTAACTGAAATTGACAGAAATTTGACCTCAAATTGAATATGTAGAGAAGTTCCATACCCAGGGTATATCATTGCTTGAGCCGTTCGGGCTGTGTGAAGCCCATCCCACCGTTAATGTACATCTAATAATTGGTAGACCGACTTCCCAATGCTGTGTTATGCCAGCCTTCATGAGCCTGAACGAATCCCAAGTACCAGGCGACCTAATCCCCCAAAGACCTCCTTGATGAACTCGTGGACGTGCCACTGAAAGAACTCATGTCGCTCGTTTTCCTGCCTAACGCCGCCAGTTTCGGTCGCGTAACCTGTGGTCTCGTGTTGACTTCGACAGAGACCGTCGTGACTGTTTCGCACTGAATCGCCATTCCCATAACTGAACCCTCGCCCATGCCGAATCCTCTCATGCTGTCTGTGCTGGTGCTTCCGTCGACCTTGAGCCCTCTAAGGCTGCCAGATTTGGGCCCCTTCAAGGTCATCCTCTCGTTCCATTTACCCCGCAGCGATCGTTTCGGTAGCTCGATGCCGCCGGTGACTATCGTGGTGTTGCCGAACTTTGGCGGTTGAGGGCACATAAATGCAAACGTCTCCAAACCAGTCTCCTGTGACGGTGGTCCGTCCGCTGCGAAGACGATGGATCTTCTAGTTGAAGAGTATAAAACGACATCGAGCCAGCCGTTCGATGCGATCATGGCTCCGGCGAAGCAGAAGTACATGAGTGATACTTCGTGGCCGGCCATGGAAGCAAGGCGGCCGGCAGCTAGAGGTGAGGTACAGACAACATACACCAGAGGGTAGAGTAGGAAGGTGTGTTGCCGAGCGTAGTCCGGAATTCCAGGTAAGTGTCTGAGGATAGTCGTCAGGCACATTATTCGCGGCCACTTGGGTTTGGGACGCTCGCTTAACGAAGTATTACTTCGACAAGACGCATTCCCGGAGTCTGAGCCGACGCAAGTGGACGATCCACTGCGTGTGGACAAAAGGGATGATTCGCCGCGGTTTGATGACCTTCCGCAGGTTGATGATAGTGAGTATCCTCCGCAATTCGATGATAGCGATGATCCGCCGCAGTTTGCTGATTCAGAGCTAATCGCTTCAGGTTCTGAGATGGTGCAACAGGGGACGACTCCCCCGCTCCTCCTTGCAATTCTCTGGAGGTGCAAAAAGATTATGAAGTAGATTACTGTTGTGACAATCAAGGAAATAAAGATCCAGAGGTAGTGTAGAGTTAAGCGGATGTCCTGGTACTTGGAGTTGATCCAACACTATTGCCGTGTTAGTCCACACGACTCAATGTCAGTTCTCGCCAACACCGACTTACCCACGCGCCGGCTCGAACGTATAAGCCGCCGTCATTTTTGCCATTGTCTGTTACAATGATTCCCATAATTCCCGTTCCGTACACGAATCCCCACATCATGATGATTGCCGTATGAAACGCCCATGTTGGTAATTGTTTCGCCCTCACAATGGACATATACGTGTGGATAGCGATGCCTGTGATGAAGACGGAGGATGCTAGGTCGCCGGTAGAGACGAACCATCCCTGGGTCCAGCAAGTTCCGGTTCCCACTTCGATGGCATTTCTCGTAAGCCACTCGACGTTAAGTAGGAACGCCAGCGCCTGCTGGATGTCGGCGAGTAAAAGGTTGAATATTAGTACAAGGAACTGGTTAGGTGGCTCGTTGATTGCTCTTCGTATCCATGTCTCCTTCATCGGTTTTTCTTGTTCCTGCCGCGACGCCGTCCACTCGCTCGGAATAATAAACACCGCGTCCGTCGGTGCCGGTGACTCGACCTTGGCTATCGGGTCCTTCTTCACTTCTTTCGGTGGCCCGTTATGCCATGATATCAGCTTGTAGGTGAGAAACATCAACAAGCCCAGGCTGGTGAAGAAGGAGATAAACCCCATCGTTGCCACGGCGGCGAGGCCATGACGAAGGACCGGAGGCAACGGACGGATGGAGTAAGGCGAGTTGTCCGAGTCGTATCGGTCTATCGACTCGTTCATCTCCGCAATGTTGAATTTGTCGGCGACGTTGCGCAGCTGCGTGACGATGTCATCGGGAAACCATGGGCAGGTTGCTAGTGGGGTTATATGACGAAAGCTTGTGACCGGTGATCTCGAGCTGGGGGTAAGGCGGAGCTGTGGAGGATATAAGAAAGATCAAAGTCCGAGGCAGACCCTGGTTGAGGAAGTCAAACTACAAAAAATCTCAGAGATCGAGGCGCATCTGACAATTCTCCGAGCGCCAAGAGTACTTATCCCGCCAAGCTACACTAACATGTCGAGTCAAATCGAGTCAAGGTAGTTGACATAGTAGCAGATGCCGTCGTATACATGGACGGTTATTGCTCTTCGGAGTCCATCGGGAAACAAACCGCGCCACCGAGGGGCCGTTGTGCGTGGAGCGCACTGGTAAACACCTGATCTCTCATGGATTCGGCGATTAGAGTTCGCGATATTGTGGTGTACGACATCGGCCGGCTGGTAGGGCGTCTGGGATTTTGCAAAGAGGTGTGCATGTTCCATCCCCGTTCCAAATCGTTCCAGCCTAAAGTTTGTCCTGACGGTGCCAGGCCCAACATCAGCTCGGCGTCCCGCGGATCGGGGTGACTAAGATTCTCTTCGACTGGCCGCCGGTCGCTCTGAGGAGCAGGGCTGTCCCACGCAACATGTGTAAGGGATTTCAGCATTCACGAGTTTCGATTGGTTCGCTCGTAAAATGTTAACTCTGAAAAGCCTTCTAAATGTCCGAGCACAAAGTGATGCCACGAGTTGGGGGTGCCAACCGTGCGCTTCCCGTACATAGCAGTTGAATCCGCCGTGTTCTGAGACACCATGAACGGTTGGACTCTGCCTGGTCCCCGGAGTGACCCCGGTTAACTCGGGTAGATCAGTCAACTTATCCCACGCTTCTCCATGTTGCGGTCTCTCAAGGGATCCGCAAATAAACCAAGAAACCGAAGAGTACTTCCACGAAGGCCACATGGCTCTGACAACATGGGCCGTCTTATTAGTCCCCCCACGCTCATCATAGCGAAGTGGAGGTTGTGACCCGGGTCTTCGGACATTTTTCTGTCAACCGAGAGGGTCCGACGTTGATCAATCTGGGGGAATCCACCTTATGAACAGGCGATCGGCTAAGTTGTCAGACGATCATCGAGATGCAGACCAAGAAGGCCACAAGAAGCGACGAAACATCGTCAAAAAGTCTTGGAGATATCCACTTTGCCTCCCGTTGAATATGATGCTTATGGGGGCGATTGGTCGAGATCTAGCTTTCTACCACGTGGATATGTTACTTCTAGAATAGCGCATATCTTCCGAGAGCACAAGCAACCAGTCGTGGCAGCCAGTGCACGATCCGAGTCGAAGTAAGCAGAGCTTCAAACAAGGCTGCTGTTTTGTGTATGGTTTAGCAACAAAAGTCGGGACAGAGTATGGTTTATTCCCGTTCAACAGCCTGACAGATCTTCAACTCAAATGCTGTAGCAGCTCAATCTGCGTGGTATGCAAGATGAGAAGTTTGCTGTTATCCAGCTTCTTCCGAAGTCTAACGGCTTGACCGGTAGATTCGGATGACTCCTGTACCGTATATTTCACACACCACTGGCACCTCCGTGTCGCTGATCCCGTCCATATCCACTGGTGCCTGCATGTGTATTTATTTTATCAGGTAATCGGAGAGCGCGGGATGTTGCTGAATCCGTACATAAACTTTCACAGTCGTCTGAAGACCAGTGCATTCGCACGAAAGGATGGTAATCTCTGTTTCCCATGACTCTCGCGTGTCTTTTCACGACACCTTCGGGATTCGGGGATGTTCAACAAGTGTCATCGAGTTTCTCTGCTGGCGTGATGAGCCCATGTTGAGTTCTCGAACGACATTCCACCACAATGTTTCGAGAACATCGTGTCGTTTCCGGACAAATATGCCTACATACGCCAGAATCTGATCGCTTACCGGATGTTTTCCCGGATGTGTCATCCTAGCTTCGGAGGACCCGTGCTCTGAGTTCTGCTAAACATCGGGTAGTCCTTCGGATGCTGCTGTACCTGCATGTCATGAACGACTCAACCACCACAGGCTGTACCGTATTCGCTTTTTACACGAGATATCTGGCGAGGGAAAATTCGTCGCAGTATATTCGGATCTAATGTCTTGGAGCACCTTCCGAAGTATCAATAGACACGGCGAAGGCCGCTTGTAGAGACGTAGGAATTGTCTGGACGGTACTGCCACAAACAACCTCTGGTACATTCACGGCAACACCGAGAGCAGTCTCCGATCTCGAAGATGTTTCCCAATGGCTTGCGTGTGTTCTAGCCGATCCACCTCTCACATGTAGACAGTAGACTATCCCCTGGTTCCCCTCAGATTCTAGACCGGCGATACTGATTACACGGGCGTCTTACTCCATGACTATGAGTAAGTCTCTGTAACCCGTCGGCTCAGGCATCTTCTCGGCATTCTCTCCGACACCCTACACGAGAGAAGTTTGAGAGATATCAAGTACCGAAGGGTCTTTACAGCAGCTCATTTCTGCCATTACAGAACTAGTGCGCGTGTCAGTCGCCGTACGTGATCTCCTGAAACCAAGGGTGGGTTAGGATGGGCAAGCATGAAGTTCGGATAAATACAATCTCAGGTACGCCCGAATTGCGGCTGCGGGCAACTCTTCAACGGCAGGCAAGTGAGTGATTACTCATGCTTTGCTGTGAGAGCTTGAATAGCGGGCGCTGACGATGGTGTAGGTGGCGATACGCGATGTTGGTGGGGACTCTTCCAGGAGGAACTTCAGCTCTACGGAGCTATATCTACTGGTGAAACAACCACAGCGCGTCTCACCATAGTGTCTCCTGCCAAAAGCCTTTACCCGATGCTTGGTCAGAGACCTCGACAGCACGAGGCTGATTCAGTCTATAGTTTGGATTAGAAGAAGTAGAGCGCTCCACCGGTTCCCATGGGGTCGAGGAACGTGTCTCGGATATCAAACTTTTCGTCAGCTTTCTCTGTGTGCCGAATCTCTCGAGGAAGGAGTGTTTTCCTTTCGCAGAGTACCATTGTTTTGCTCGGGTATCAACTGCCGGGTTGATAGCGCAGAGATTTCAGCGTTCTGGTGAGTGAGCCTTTCTTGCGGTTATCTTCGACCTGCAGTCATGCTTTGTCTCTGTAACAGGCCCGCAGTCTTTTGACTATGGCTGATGTTGATCACAATTTCTTAGAAGTTATGTTTACGGGTTCGTGGCATGTACGTCTCTGGCGAAACATTGTCTGGGCATTGGTTATTCATACGACTATCAGCTGAGGGATATTTTCGCCTCAGTAGATAAGCGCCAGTACATCTTCTTCTCACTTGGAAGTACAGCATGTCCAATTTCGATAACATTACAAGCCATTGGATTTGTTCCAAAGGGTTTCCACCTCTTCGGCCGAAGCTTGCAGTAGCGTACTGCCACCGGCAATGACCTGAACGAAACTGTCACCGGAATGTCTCAAAGGTACATTAGTTTTGGTACGTTTGGTCCGCGTCTCTTCTGATCCTACACCTCAGTAAGCACATATCATTGTATCCTCACTAATGTGTTTCGGCAGAGCCATCGGATGACTATCGCCAGTTGATATTCGTCTGCAAGATATCAGCTTCGTTCTTTTGAAAACTGAGCCTATGCCATCCAGTGCAGGCCGTGCTTTCATGAGATCTCCCACTAACAAACAAGAACGGTAGTCACCCACGCTTCGCATGCGGCGAAGACGCAATATCACATCACGAAACTGCCGCGTATACTCCGAACCACGGATGTCTTCTCGTCGACGGTCTCACGACCAGCCTCAACTTCTACACACTGTTCCTCTTCATTCGAGTCATTTACAAGATCGAGGTTATCGACTGTTCCAGGATCGTGCATTTTGGCCATAGTCACGGCAAGAGAAATGGAACTGTTTGACAACCCCTGAGCTATAGCGGCACAGGAGCAACATTAAAAGCCTCACAAAGCTTACAGATCAAAATAAGCAGTCTAGAAGACACAAGCTGGCGCTAACATTGTCCTATTTTGGTCTGACGGCCCGGATATTGCGGCAGCCCAGCAATGCAGGGTGAACCACAATCGAACTCGCCATCATTAGAAAGGCTGGGAAGCTGCCTGAGACTCTTCCTAAATCACTAACAAGGAACTTTAGGGTCTTGAACTCGACGAAGACAGAAAATAACGAGACTGTTGATGGGATTCCGCGGTATCTCATGGTCGCTAGTCCTGATGTCAATGTGATTGAACTACAGCCTCAAGCTTAGAATAGCCGGGACCTCCGAGTTTGTGACATGACTTTGCCCGGTCAATTTCAGCTAGATTGGAGCTTGGCCTCTCGAGGTTATGTGCGCACAGTTCCAGTACAATACAAAGGTAACGGTGAAAAGTTGCAAACTATCTCAGACTTTTGGCACGTTGAGGACGCAGCTGGATACATGGACTCATTTCATAGCAGGGATCCTCTGATAAAGACTAATTGGATTTTTAAGACTCTTGAAAAGGGACTAACATAAAGGAGAGAGCAATACAGGCTATGTGCACTTACTAGATCAGACGTCTCTACTGCCGCTGAATGGGACGACAGCCGTTCTAGTCTGGGGCCTGCTTGCATATCTCACGTTACAATACCCCTTCCAGCGCTGAATGGCTCTCTAGCTATGCCATGTTCCATTCCAGAACGAATGGATCTAGAAGATCTTGTTTCACGATGCGCGGGTTCAGTTATAAGGTTGGTGTGGCGGATATAGCTGCCCTTACGGGAACGCGAAGCCGAGTCCGAGATTCCGCGCGACGCGGACAGACAGATTTGATGGCGGAGCATCTCCGACAAGGAGATTCATGCCATCGTAGGGACGAACCTCCGACTTCATCTTCTGAGGAAGTTTAAGCTTCGGCTCCGAAGGGTTGCCGCAAGAAATCTGTATCGAATGCCGCACCAATGGTTTTGCGCTTCTAGCGACCGTCGGTTTCGGTCCTTAAGATCTATGTCTCCTTGATAACACTGGTATCTGGCCTGATCGAGGTACTCTGTACGGCTTCAAAAGTAGACAATATTGAAGCCTTGACCAAGTGATGTTTCATCTTGCCGATAGCCGGTCATCCCAAGTCATTCATCTAAACCAATATGACCACTTTCTCGGATACTCGAAATATGCTCATGTGATTGGTAGTCTTTCAAGAGCAAGTGGTTTGTGGTCAAGATGAATCAGACCAACAACTGCAGCAGCCTCTCATCGTGCCAGAAATCCCAGACAGCTGTTGAAGCTTCATGTTTGAAGTAGGATTACTGTGGTGTTCATTTCAAGCGTGGGATGCCAACTATTTTCAGATTTTTAACTACGAAACGAAGGGTATACGATAAACAATCACCACAATTGTGAATTAGGGAACGACAGCAAAGCATCCCAAGTCCCATGAGTACCGTCACTCGCTCCCCACGATAAGTT
The DNA here is from genome assembly GCF_011947395.1 of Colletotrichum karsti. Classification (NCBI taxonomy): domain Eukaryota; kingdom Fungi; phylum Ascomycota; class Sordariomycetes; order Glomerellales; family Glomerellaceae; genus Colletotrichum; species Colletotrichum karsti. The sequence goes on from NW_024065942.1 coordinate 250,091, forward strand.
CGCGAACGGTCGTCCGCATTCGTCGTCTCGGGTTCCCGCAGAAGCAATCCGTCCACGGATTATGTGATTCATCAACACAACACAGGCTCATTCTCCTCCGTGGTGATGCTCAGCATTCTCATCATGGTACAGTGGTGGGCAGACCGCAGTCTTCTTCTGGAAGATCCACCGCTTTGTCCACCAAGGCAACACAGTGAAGAGCTGGTAAGAAGCATGCTTGCGGTCGGGGACCCCAAAGACGTAGTCGAGCTCTTCGAGAGATTTCTGCTTTGTTTCTGGTACAAACAGAAACTTCGCCGTGTCAACAACGGTCTTGTTCTCAGCATCAGGCCCGGGAAACTTACTATGAGCGCCAATGCGACCAGATTGAGACCCGCGTAGAACGAGAAGGCTCCAGTAGCCGTCATTGCAATCAACATCCGAGGGAATGTGAGCGAAAGCACCGAGGCCCAAAAGTTGTTGGTCGCGACAGCCCAAGACATGCCGATCTCACGATGAGAAAGGGGGAAGACCTCGGCCGAGTACATGAAAGGGACTGGCCCCTCACCCGGGGAATAGAATGCGGCGAAGAGGTAGACGAAGGTTGCGACAGCTGCAATCCGAGCCGTACTATTCTCAGAGTCCTTATCGATGAGGTAGCACAGACCGGCAGCTACGCATGTCAGATTAGCCTCACGCATGACGTGACAAAAGCTTGAGCTGGTTGGGAGGGCAGCACTAACCAAGAAGAGTCCAAAACATGTTCGGGAAGGTGAAGAGCAAGAGTGTTCGGCGACCGAAAGTGTCGATCGTCCACACGGCAGGCCATGCGAAGATAAAGTTAATGAGACCGAAACCGAAGCTGGCCCAAAGGGCGGTGTAGTCGCCGATGCCACTCTCTTTGAAGATGGTAGAGCTGTAGAAGGAGATGATATTGACTGTTCCCAGATTAGAGAAGAACTTGCAGTATCACGGCAGATAGAAACTTACTTCCACACATCTGTTGTGCAATCATGACAATTCCAGAGGCCCAAGTAGCTCGCCTAATGCGCGGAATGGTGAACAGTTCGACGAAGCGAGTGAACAGGTTGCTGGTAGCCTGAAGGCCAGCTTCCTGAACAAGCGCAACCTCATCTTCGAGAAGTACGTGGATGTAGTAGAGATCGCGCGCGGCTTGAAGAGGAGTGTTGCGGAGCCGCAAGAGGGAATGCCAGGCCTGCAAAGTCTTGCCCTTCTTCAGCAACCAACGAGGACTCTCTGGGCAGAAGAAGGTGCCGATCACCAGGGGCACGGCCGGGATGAAGGCTGAGCCGAACTGCAAACGCCATGCGATGTCTCCGGTTTTACCCACGGCAAGGTTGGCGCATGTGCCCAGGAAGATGCCTGTTCGGTATCGCAAATAAGCTGTCAGCTATTTCCATGGTTGTGAAACATAAAAAAGGGCTGCTGGCAACTCTATCAGGACTGCTACTTACCAAAAGCCGTCCAAACTTGCCATGACATGACTAGACCACCTCGAATGAGCGTGGGGGAATTCTCGGCGGAGAATACTGGGACGGTGACCTCTTTCAAACCCATCCCGATTCCGAGAAGCATTCTATCAAGACATGTGAGAAATTCTTCGATTGAGTTGCGATGAGAGGGATGCTGTCTTACCTGCACGCTGCAAGCTGGCCCCATGTCTGTGACACTGCCATGCCGAAAGGTGCGAGGAGTGAGAAGATGGCGGCAACGAAAATCACACCCCGACGGCCCAATAAGTCGTTCATAGGGTCAGAGATCCAGCCAGCACTGCAGGTCATATGAGAAAATTGTCTGAGGGAAATGAGGCATCATACTTACAAGAGACAGATGGTGATGTAGGGCATGGAGTTGACAAAGCCGATGATCCAACTATTCTTGGCGCAGTCACCCTCGTTCGCAACTGGACCACATGCAGAACCAGCCGTATCTGGGATACCAAGAGCGAGAGGGAAAGACAGATTGGCGCCATTGGATCCAGTCTTATCAAAGTCAGTTTCCATCAAGCATACACAACGGAGAGTGGTATCATACCTGATCCCAACCCTGAATAGCAGCAGCAATAGAGTTGAGAATGATCGTGTAGTACAGAGGCCAGGGGTGTTTCCATCTGTGGGTAACTTCCTCTCTCAGGGCGGTCTTTTCGCCCTCATCGAGCTCATCAAGAGTCTCGAAGAGTGCTGGGTTCTGAGCCACAAGAGCGCCCTTCTGCAGGAGTGGAAGAATCTCTTCCGGTAGGCCTTGAGTTCTCTGGTAGGTCGTGACCTGTTCAAGAAGTTGGGCTTTGGGAATGCCTCTCAAAGGGTTGCGGATCTCGCCTTCGAGGTTCTGAGTGAGTTCGGCGATGCTCTTCTTGCGCTCCGCTTCCTCGCTGTGACCAATGCCGTCGTGGCGGACCCTTAGGAATTGTTAGTACTGTATGGAAATATCAACGTTGAACGTATCTTGGCGCTTACGGCGATTCTGCGTCGAGTCTCTTCTCCTTTTCAGACATTTTCACGGTCAGTCAGTTGCAGATGTTGTTCAAGTTGAAGCTGCGAGTGACGATGCAAACTAGAAAACACGGTTGCAGTCTCAGTGACAGAAACCGAAGTTCCAATGAAGAGAGGGAGTAGAGCACATTAAGGCTAAATAAAGCCAGCGGGAGATCAGATTAAATAAACATACTAGCCGCTGCCGGTATGCCTGACTGAACCCTGGCGCTCCTTTAGAAGCGCGGGGAGCCTGTCTCAATCATCGCATGTACTCAGCCGTGACGGCGACTAGGAGGGCGTCTTGCCGTTCAGACGTTCGGGATGTGGAGAAACCTAAGGTTGTATGAGGTACACCAACACCAAAGAAACATGCAACCGGCGAACTACGAGGCAGACCGGCCAGCCTATCTCAGTATGAAGCGAAGTGTGAGCAACCATATTGAGCCACCCTCTAACACGATAATGCGGGGTCGCCGCCGTCTCCAATGCAGCTTACGTTACAGTACAGCATAGCAGCCTGTTGGTGTCGCCGTGGAATGGTGTACTAAGGCTTAGCCTGGTTGGTTACACGGCCGTTGGATGATCACCCCTGACGAGAGAAAGCTTCGAAGGGCTTGGTGAAGCTTAGTATTCCTTAGCCATGCTAGCTGCGTCGAGTACCGACAAAGTACGTGCGCCTCACCATCGAATCTAGGTTGCGGTCTGGGGAAGAGGGTGGGAATGGGATGACGATTGCTGCCGAGTCGGGCTCAGACTGCGTCAGTGGCGCCATCCATCAAATCCGCCCAATGACTCCGGGGACGGCGCGCTGAGGTCCGATCGCGTTAGCAACCGCCATCGTCAGACCTAAGGTCGGGTTCAGTCGATATTCTCATGGGGTTCTCCGCACGAACACCCCGGATCTCCAGTCTCGTACGTCTGGAGTGGAAAAGATTCTCGTTGGGCTGACGGAAATGGGCGGCAAAAGTGGCAGACGAGAGTATTTAGAATCTGACAGTGTCCACAAATGATGCACGAGCGACATATGCCAGTTCGACTGCCAGCAGATCTATCGTCCCGTTCGTGTGGGTTCTAGATCTGGTGTCTGGTGCCCTCCAACTTGGACTTGGGGTGAATCCACCACGCTTTTACTCAGAAAGCTGTCGAATGGAAGCCGTTGTTGTGGCGGCAATCATGCTGTAGGCCACACTTCCGGTCATCATGCAAGCAACTCATGAGTCTCATCTCATTTTGTGTAATAAGGCGTGACCTCTTCCTGCGGGACATGAACATGAAGCCGATGACTCAGCTCATGCTGGTGGGCGATGTTTTCTTCTGTCGCTTTGTCTTTCAGGATAAACAGTGGCTGGCAAAGCCCGCATTTCGTTCTCGTGACCATGTTCTATGCAGCTCGCCCGCTAATGCTCTATTCAGCCCACCATCACCAATTCTGCATCCTGCATCAGAAGAATGGGGGAAAACCTCATCGACCAACAGGAATTGTATGTGGGGAACGGTCGCGGTTCTTGGAAAACGCAAGGTTGAGAGGGCCAAGCTGCCAATGCTCCAATCCGAGGGTTCCGACGGAGACCTACGCATGCCGAGGGAACCGGGTGCTGACGCTGACAAAGCGCCGCAATTGGGCCTTTTGCTGAAGGTCGAGCTGCACACGACAAGTTTCTCTCTTCAAGCTTACTCGAAAGCTGTGCCGTAGATCACGAGTCGTCTGCATCTGCAAGATGGCCAGCACAGCGTCTGCTCGCGCGCCGGCATCGATGCCTGGGTTTCTGTTCGGCCTTTTCGGCCTCTTACTCGCGTACTCCGCCCGGGCGGGGCCGGAGTCGGCGCCGGGCGATCGGTGCCCGGATTATGTCGCACGTCATGGTACGTCAGCACCCGATAACAGTCTTGCCCATGGATAATGCACTCTGCAGGAATCTAATTCATCGCCGTCGATAGCACCCCTGATATGGCTTCATTCGGATGATCCTTTCAAACCCAGCGACCTCCTCACTCATGTCCGCCATACCACTCCCATGCTAGACGGGAACCCGATACCTGATCTACCGTCTCTGGACCTCGACAATTTGGATATTCTCAACCAATACGGAGAGAAGAATATCGCACTCACTTCCAACGATGATCCCCTCACCTACCCGCAATGGCTTTATGGTGAAGCCCCCGATGCTGACGGCCGGATCCACAACTCCACGCCATGTGTAGTGGTTTTGGTTGAGAAGAACCAGCGCGATCTAGATGCATTCTTCTTCTACTTCTACTCATTCAATGAAGGGCCCAACATCACCCAGGTTCTCGAGCCACTCAAGCACATTGTAAAGGGCGAAAAGGTGGAATCCGGGATGCATTTTGGTGATCACGTCGGGGATTGGTACGTGTTGGAAGATCCCTCGATGTGGGCTTCACTAACAATGGGTTGAAGGGAGCACAACATGGTTCGCTTCCGAGATGGCAATCCTACCGGTATCTACTTCAGCCAACATGTAGATGGTTCATCATACCATTGGGATGACTCGAAGCTTTCCAAGTCTGATGGAAGAGTATACCATATCCTTTTTCTTTCCCCGAAGCACAGGCTGACTGACTTCTTGTAGCCCATTGTGTACAGTGCTCGGGGCTCTCATGCCAATTATGCAGCAGCAGGGTAAGTCGTTCCTGTGTCAGTACGAAGTAATACGGTTGAGATCTGACCTACTTGCTTAGGAATCAAATACACAACGTAGTCCTGGTAGATTACTGCGATGAGGGTCAGAAGTGGGACCCAGTTCTCTCGGCCTACTTCTATCGTTTCGACGCTCAGTCTTTCAGGTTCACGCGGATAGACCCCCCCGACGGTCTTGCTTCCTCGCCTTCGCCATCTGCCAACTTGACATCTCTCATTTACTACGCTGGCCGCTGGGGCGATGCCCAGTGGCCCGACTCGGATCCCCGACAGGACACAGTACCGAAATTCGGACTCAAGCGCTTCAACGCAGGACCAACTGGACCACGACATAAACATCTCGTTAGAAAGGGACTTAAGCCGGATCAGAGACGAAAGATGGGATGGACGGAGTGGTTTGTGGGTATATACATGCGTTGGTACCCATGTTGCTTGAAAGGATGGAGAAAATGGGTGCTTGGGGGAGCGGTGGTGGTCGTGTTGTCTGCGGTTGTCGTGGGCATTGTCGTCGCTGTTAGAAGATACAAGAGGAGAAAGTATCAACGGCTACAAGAGGAAGACATAGCATTAGATGATTGGGTGCTAGAAGAAGAAGGGTTGCTTTCCTCGTCGGATGAGGATGACGATGAAACAGGAAAGGGGGCAAAGAATAAGGTAAAGTAGATCAATTAGATGCCAGGCAAAGGCATCATCTATTATAGATGGAGTGAATACCATTGCGTCTCAGGTCGAAAAACCCAACCGGCTTCATGCGCAGCCTTCATTTGCTCTATCAGTTGTTTGAGTCTCAGGATAGAAACATGTCTCTCTGTTGGATGTTGAGCTCTCAGCGATGCTTCAGCAATTCGGTCATATCTGGACGGGAGTGGGATAAACTGAAAGGACCCAGCAATAAGATGTGCACATAAGCGACATCCATTTCACGTTACCAGAAGGCATGCGATGGAGCTAGAGAGTGGGTGCTGCTTGGTCGATCATAGAGAGTCGATGCCGAGATTCCCATGCACTAGCCGATACGCGAAAAAATAGAGCGGTTCAATCCTAAAACTGCTCACAAGTGTTGGAACAGAAACTCACTCAATACCCATCTCATTATGTTAACTAGACGCTTCATGCAGGTTCCATCGGAGTGGCATTCCATTCAAGCCGACTTTCTCTTCTATCAAGAGCTCGAAAAAGGCAGTCTGAACTCCGTGCCGCACCCTGGAACTGCCAGTGCCTCGGGAAGTCAAATTTCTTCGCTGCCCTATGAGACGAGCGAAGAAGACAATCTACCAAATGTTACGAAGCCGGAAGTGAAACTAGAAGCGGGGATCCCTAGTCCGTGAAACTGCAGATACCACTGCGCGACCGGTTTTCTGAGCGAACAGACGTCGAACTCCGGAGCGGTCGGACGCGTGGTTTGAAACAACAAAGTTTCCACAAGATCATATAAACACGTGCTTGACATGATCTCATGTCTACTGTGATTCAACAAACAACTTAACGACGCCCCATCTGCTTGAAAAAGACTATACAGGAAAACAGACAAGATGGCAACTGCATTTTTGATGGGTGGTCACGACTTCAAACCCGACAGGGACATACCGGACCTCACTGGTAAGGTAATCATCGTAACGGGTGGAAACGCCGGCCTCGGTCTGGAAACTATTCGCCAAATCGCCAAACACAATCCCGCGCACATATACCTCGCGGGTCGCTCGAAGGAAAGGGGGGAGAAGGCCATCGAGGCTTTGAGAAAGGAGGGCGCCAGCATAGCACCAATCTCGTATCTCCCTTTGGACCTCTCATCATTCGACAGCATCAAAGCCGCAGTCCAGTCGTTCAAGGAATCTTCTCAACGGCTGGACCTGCTCATCAACAATGCCGGTATCATGTCAACACCAGACGGCCTTACTCAGGAGGGATATGAGATCCAGTTCGGAACGAACCACATGGGCCATGCCCTCTTCACACAGCTCCTGCTCCCGGTGATGAAGAAGACAGCAAACGAGAACCCAGACGTGAGAATCGTCTTCCTCTCTTCAGGGGCCGAGGGCTGGGCACCCAAGGACACTTATCAGTTCGACAAGCTCAAGACGAAGATGCCCGAGACGGCGAGCCGCTATCGCTACGGCATCTCCAAAGTGGCCAACATCCACTACGCAGCTGCCCTCGCTGAACGTAACCCCGAGATCAAGGTCGTGAGCGTCCACCCCGGCGTCGTGGAGACCAATCTCGCCGAATCCATCATCAACAACTCCAATTTCCTCATCGGAATGGTCGTCTACCTCGGGACAAAGGTCGCGGCGGTGAGTCCTCAGAAAGGGGCGCTCAACCAGCTCTGGGCCTCCTTCAGCCCCGACGTCAGGAGCGGCACTTTTTATCATCCAGTCGGCGTGACCGGAAAGGGTACCCGTTTCAGCGAGAACAAGGACAAACGGGAACAGCTGTACAAGTGGACGGAGGACGAACTTCGGAGCCACCTGTAGGGAGGACATCCGTAACTGCCCGAGCAGAAAAGACAGGAGAACGAGAATTAAACCGACTTCTTTCGTGTTGCTTATTCCGCCCTGTTTCTCCTAGCTTCATGCGGAGTCGATTTAAAGTGTTGTAGGACCTACATGTTTCAAGTAGGTTAACTCCCGTGGCCAGACTTGGTTCGCAACTCGCTGCATGATTCTACCAAGACGGTTGTAGTTTGCCGGTAAGATTGCGCCGCGATGTGTCTAGCGCACTCCAGTCGGTTTGGACCAACGTTAGCAGCCCACACGAATCAGCGGGTATCGACTTTTAAAGAAATCGACAGGGTAGACGGACGGGCCTGTCGGGTCCCGAAGCCTTGTTCAGCCGTTCCCACCTTACGACAGATCTTATTCTCGTCAAGCAGTCTCCCGCCTGTCTCCCCTTTTCAACGGCGCCTCGCCTAAACCTGACACAATTGAACCGTCCTTCGACCTTCTTTTCATGAAATCGAAAAGAAATCCATGGTGCGTTCGCCCCCTTGAGCCTCACTCCACCGAGGGCAAGTTTACGCGTCAGAGAGTATCCGCTCGGAGAGCCTCCTTTCCCCACAAGGCGGCCGGCTCGTCGGGGGTTCTGAGCGGCTTTATTCACAATTAATTAGGGCTTTAAGGTTAATCACACCACTTTAGGTGAGCCGGAGCCTCCGACGAGAATTGATTAAAATTCTCTAGGAAGGCGGATGTGGTCGAAGGAATTGATTTACTTTCGGCTCCGGGATCAGTCCCGGTGGTCGGACTATCACCGACGGCTGGACCACTCAAAGCCGACCAACTAGAATCTCCATTCTTGCATGTCTCTTCCACCAATACATGCATTCTTCTGGAGATTTCCAATGGGACGAAGTGGGATTCCTCCTTTTCACACAGGGCGAGCCGCAATAATCAGTGGGGAGCAGCCTTGACCACTGGGGCCGAACACATCCATGATCGGGTAGATCGGCAGGTTAAGCCTAAGCCAAGACAAAGCCAAGATGTCATTGAGATTGAGGCTACCGCAAAGGGCAGTTCGTCCCAGCAAATGCCCGCCTTGAGATGAACGACGGCACTGTTGAAATGTCTTGGAAGTCTTGGACAGAAAGCTTCTCGTCGCCGTTATCGAGGGGGCATGGCCCATTACCGTGGCCAGACCTCACAGACTCCCGTGTAAGCCAGCCCTGCAAGCGTCCCGAGGACCAGGCGATGAACGCATCGTCAACTCTCACAATCCCAACGGACGCACCAGACCACTTGTTAGCGCCTCCGGAGTGCAGAATTTGAAGCTTGAACCATTTAACGAGAGTGGAGCCGTCTCCTCATACGGGGATGCGCCTCCGCCTGCATGTTCAGATTGGAGGTGTGATTTCGAGGTCGTTGTCTCCTCCAGAGAACCGGGGATGTCGACAACGATGATGCCGATTATCCGGGAAGGAATGCAATCTGCTGACGCTGTAGCTTATGGATATGTCACCGAGGATCGAGAAAGCCAACTTCTTATAAAACATCACCATGCCTCTCGCCCTCTGCTGATCCTTTCTGGCCCTCCATCGTGCTCTTCACACTCACTTTCATTCGCTCTCTTTTTACACCACATTCTTTTTTTCACCGACTACAGTCTCTCTTTCGAACCCTCTGTAAATATTTGAAGCATTTCCCGTGTGTTGACCACATCACCAAAACCGACACGATGAAGTTCCTCCCCGTCATCGCCGGCTTCGCTGCCCTGGCCTCCGCCGCCCCCGCCGAGCTCGACACCCGCGCCTCGTGCACCTTCACCGACGCCAAGACGGCCATGTCCAAGAAGACCTCCTGCACCGACATCGTCCTCAACGGCATCAAGGTCCCCGCCGGCGAGACCCTCGACCTGACCGGCCTGAAAGACGGTACCAAGGTCACCTTCAAGGGCACCACCACCTTCGGCTACAAGGAGTGGGAAGGCCCCCTCATCGCCGTCGGCGGCAAGAAGGTCACCGTTGTCGGTGCCTCTGGTTCCTTGATCAACGGCGAGGGCGAGCGCTGGTGGGACGGCAAGGGCGGAAACGGCGGCAAGAAGAAGCCCAAGTTCTTCAAGGTCAAGATCAACGACGGTTCCATCACCGACCTCAAGGTCAAGAACACCCCCGCCCACGGTTTCTCCATCAACGGAGTTACTGGCCTCAAGGTGTAAGTCGAGAACCGGACGCCAGTCTTCTGAGAGTATGCTAACGTGTGTATTTCAGCACCAACGTTGAGTTCAACAACAAGGACGGTGACTCCAAGGGCGGCCACAACACCGACGCTTTCGACGTCGGTCAGTCCACCGACGTGACCATCTCCGGCGCCAAGGTCTACAACCAGGACGACTGCCTGGCCATCAACTCCGGCACCAAGATCACGTTCGAGAACGGTTACTGCTACGGCTCCCACGGCCTGTCCATCGGATCCGTCGGCGGCCGCTCCGACAACACCGTCCAGGACATCATCATCCGCGACTCGACCATTGAGAAGGCCGACAACGGCATCCGCATCAAGACCATCGCCAACAAGACGGGCAAGGTTAAGGGCGTCACCTTTGAGAACATCACCCTCAAGAACATCAACAAGAAGGGCATCGTCATCCAGCAGGACTACGAGAACGGCAGCCCCACCGGCAAGCCCACCGCCGGCGTCCCCATCACCGACGTCACCGTCAAGAACGTCAAGGGCACCGTCGCGTCCAAGGGCACCAACGTGTACATCCTGTGCGCGAAGGGCGCTTGCTCCAACTGGAAGTGGTCCGGCGTCTCCGTCACCGGCGGAAAGAGCTCCAGCGAGTGCTCCGGCATTCCCTCCGGCTCCGGCGCCAAGTGCTAAATGGTTGGCAAGCGAGAGGTCGGGAGCGGTGCTTCTGATCTGATGAGCTCGGCTTTAAGCTGAAGACCTGCTGTGCGTGGTGGCCGCATGGTTGGTGGGATCACAGCTGGTTCCATCATGGGATGGACCTGGCGAGTCATCGTTCAATTCTTGGATATTCTTAATCGACGTATATTGCCTTCATTGATCTTTCTCAACACCGTGAAATCTTTAAATGCGCATCCATGATAGTAACTTGTGTTGCAGTACAACGCAGCAGGCCTTTCTATTGTCTATACTTGTTCTAATGCATCATGCTGTTGGCCACCCTTCGCCGCCCCTTCATCTTCCCAGCTGTAGTCTAGAGACCTGAAGTTATGCACGTGCAGACTGTGACATCCATCATCGCGCCGCGGCCCTTTCTCATCAAGTTCCATACGCGAAGGAAAGGCTCTCTTCCACGGACGCACGTCGGGCGACATGAACTTCACACCGTAGTTATGTCTTGCTCAGCACCGTGTAATCTTCTAACGCTTGATGATGCAGGCCATGCTCCGTTCCCTCCCTATCTGTTCAACCACAGACCAGGAAACGTGAAGCTACGGACAGGCTGTGCCATCATTCATTGCGCTGCGGCTCGTCCTCCTCAATCTCATCGTAGATTTCCATCCGTTCTTTGCGGAGTTCCTCGTCGATTACCATACTTTCCTCGTACAGTTCAGTCCCAATAAGGAAGCGATCCTCCCACCATCCTAGATGCGGCATGAACTTCATAAACCCCGTGTATAGCTCTTGAGCGTCCATGAAGATGCGGAACATCTCGTCCCTCAAGCCGATGGCGGATAACTTCCCACGCCTAAACCGTTGCAGGGCTTCTAGGAATTTGTTGTACATCTCTGGTTCGTCCAAGACCCAGCAACGCTCCTACTAGCCATCAGCAAGCGAACCTCCTAGATCTTCCGTTACATGGAATTCGGACCTGTACTTGAAGCACATAGTCCAAAGCCTCGTTGTATCTGGAGTACGACTCGTATGCCTCAAATACTTTAGTGACTCGGGGGTGAGGTTTTGGAAATGCGACTTCCTCTTCAAGTCTTGACGCGTCGCCACCATCCACTAGGTGCAGGTGACTGAGTATCTGGCTCAGGTCATTTGTTTCGCTTGGTATGTGGTTCGGCATGTTGGGTAGTAATAGACAATTTACTTTAAGAATCATTTCGGGGGGTAATTTATTGCAGAAAATATGGCTGATGTGATGGTGATGTACGGAAGATGAATCTATGATTTTCTATGATATGCGGTTCTCACCATTTATACTTCTATAGCTGGAGCTCTTTGTTCTCAAGGTAAAGCAACGAAGCTCTAGACAGACTTTAGCTCACATTAGGAAGCAGAGGGCCGACAGTGATCTGTTCACCAAAATGACCATGGCAGTTGGACCTTGGTATCTGTGAAAAACTCGCAGCAGAACTACGTTACCACGGATTAATGTCAACGATGTAAATGAACAAGACGGTGTTGCAAACCGAGCTGATTCTCGGATCGACCACCATTTACTGTCGCGAATCTTTGACAGAAAATCTGTTATGTCGCGTGGCATGGAAAAAAGAAAAAGAGAAAGAGAAAACGACCAGATGATGACTTGCAACACCTTGAGGATAACTTTCCACATAGAGCACGTGATAAGTGCCTTTATCCAGCACCTCGGATATATAAGGCATATCACCTCATCGCTGATGATATTCAAGTTGGGTTCAAGTCCTAGCAGCGCTAGGTGAATTCCATCGCTTGGGGTCGAGTCTCACGACAATGTGATTAAGCCTGTTTTCAACAGAGTCAGGAATGGATGTTTGGCCATGGAACAATTCGAAGCCTAACCGAAAGGACCCACGACGTGTATTCAAATGCCAACTAGAGATAAGGTCACGGTTTTTGCGGTCTCGGCTGGAGACCAAGGTTCACTCGCAAGGTCCTTCACCGAACTCTACATCAGATGCACATATCAGAAACCCGCATCAACCCTCAGTTCGCCGCATTAATGGGGAATGCCCTTAAATTGACAAAAATGACGTGAACAAGCATGGAAATCTCACTCGTCACCAAGGAACTCAGCGATCCTCAAACCGCATCGTCATAAAGCCCCAGCCGTCGAGCACGAGCCGGCCCGCTCACCAACCCCCACACCTCGGTGAGCCCTCGGTGAGGATCGATCGGTCGCAATCACGATGCAACGATCGCCCAGAGCCGCAAAAGGAGCATTCCAGGCCCTCGCGACCAAGTTTTCAGCTTGCCTCATCTTTCTCGATGAAGGCGGCAAGAGGAGAAGGGTTCGCGATATGATGTAATTCGACGCTCATTCGGTGTCGCGCGACCAGTCTGAGGGGAGATCTGTGGAGAGGCTGAAGTCATCCCGCAGTGGGTTCGCCGTCTGTGCCTGGAGGTTTTCCTCCGTTGGTGGGTTGATGTAAGAAGAGGTCGACATGATGTCATGCGATGGCTTGGGGATTTATATGGCGGTCGTCGAGCGTTGGATGGAAGATGAAGAGCATAACAAATCAATCAGACACGCAGTACTCAAGCACACGGCTATTTATCATATTCAAAACCATTCATATCCAAAACTCCAGACCAGTCTCCAAAAACAACACCAAAATGTCCGCTCAACAGAACAAGGCTCCCTCCGCTGGCACTAAGGTACGTCTTAAACTTCAACCCGAAAGTTTCTTCGACTCGCGGTCAAGAGACCTCTCTGAATTCCCGAATAACAAGCTAACAAGCCCAGGTCACCGCCGGCGCCCCCGCCACCAGCGAACCCACCGGCCCCGTCCCCTCCGGCTCCCTCGCCGCCGAGTCGGCCACCAAAGGCGGCGCCTTCGCCGCTAACACCGGCGTCGACGCCTCTTCCACCGTCCCCGCCGGCACCGGCTCTGCTCCCGGGTCCGGCGCCTCATCGATCCCCGGTCAGGCCGGCGCGGCGCCGACATACGTGAACAACCAGTACATCCGCGACCCCAAGGGCCCGCACGGCGCCAACATCACCGAGGGCTTCGACGACAAGAACACCAAGGACGGCGTGCAGGCGGCGATGAAGGCCGAGATCGGCAGCGAGAACGACCCCAGCCGCGTGGCGGAGCAGCAGCTCAAGCTGAGCCAGACCAAGGGCGGGCGGGACGCCGGTCCCAGGCAGACCGAGGCCGGGGGCCAGACTGTGTACGAGAACTTGAAGAGCGATGTTCAGGCATAAGGATAGGAGGGCACGATTATGACTTTGTATGACTAGTATACCCTTGTGGGCGGATGGAATGAAAAAAAATCCGTAATCTGAATGAAATGAGTCCCAGTGGTGTGTGAATCGGTTTTTTGTTGTGTCTCGAGAAGAGATGGAATGGCATCTTAATGGATTGCTTGACCTGTAAATGGCTGTTTGCACTGAGAAGATGATGCACATGAAGTTGCGACCACGAAGACTGCCGCCACCCTGAAATGGACGAAGAACGAGCTAGTATCATCCGAAACCTTCAGCAGCAAGGAAAAGAAAACATAATAAGAGCGATCTCCATACTGGGACCGGCTAACCAAGCCTGCCATGAGCGATGGAGAAGCTCTGCCGAAATCCTCTTTCGTCGGCGGCTGCGATGAGACGAGATTGGAGACTGGCTCCGCCCAAGACGGGACCAACTGCCGCAACCAAGCCTCAACATGAGCAAGCAGAATGTGCTTGACCCCCGGAAGCTCTCTTCTGGCCACCAAGAGGGCACCGACTTGCGATGATGCCGCCATGGAGACGGCTCGATCGATCGCACACTCGCGCGCGAGCTTCAAGGGCAGGGTTGGTGATGTCTCCTTCAACAACGGGCGCTTGGTCTAGGGGTATGATTTTCGCTTCGCATCTCGGCTTTTCAGTCGCTTGCCAACTGTGAAAGGTCGTGGGTTCAATTCCCACAGTGTCCATTGCTTTTGCCTATCAGCATAATCTCCCTTCCTTTTTGGTGTCCTGATGAGATTTGCTGCATGATGCATGGAATTTGGCGTTGAGGATGAACTTCTTAGATAGATGTGAATAAGGAAGCCATTGAGTGAGGCATTGACCAGTTTAGTGTGGTATTACCACCGTTCAACGCTGTCTTGCTGCTGGCCGCATTCCAACAGTTCCTCTTGTGAACCTTTCACTCGCGAAATTGGTCTGCGGACTTTGAAGAAGCTAATTTATTGAACCGTTGGCTTATAATTTAACAACATTTAAGACTTGTTGCTTCGTAAGTAGATCTCATCAGAGTTTCCTACTGCGCAGGCTCAGTTCTACCTGACCTGAGTTATAAGCTTACACCGGCTTCATCCACTCAGTCGAGACTGAATGCTTGCCTTGCCACCACAATGCCCAAATCTCGGTACATATCCATCCATGATCCCTTCCTCATCATGAAATCCCAGACCAACAGTCGCACCAAGTGGAGGAATCGAAAAGGCAAAAGCCGTGTCCTGCCCAGGACTCAGTCGGCTCGGGCTTCCGCGAGGGGAGTGGATCCGGTCGAAATACGGTTGCCTAAATCCAAAAGTCGCGGGCCTCCTAAATTGAATGGAATGCCGCCGTCCGTCCGCGCCGCACCCGAAAACCCAATGTCAACCATTCCCGTCTCTTTCTTTTTTACGCTTGTTCATCCCACAACGAGGCGCAGGAACGGGGACAAGGGCTGGGCCGACCGTCTTATCTGTATCTGGCTGCCGTCTTTCGCTGTTTTCCGATCCTCTGCGACCAACAACCCGGGGAAAAGCCAAGTCGGCATCATCCCCCGTCTGCTGAAGCGCAGTAGCGGATCCCTTGCCTCGGGACGAGTCAGATACGAACAAACACGGCCTTTTTTTTTTTCTCCCCAAGTTCCCTGGTCCTTGGTATCGAAATTCAAGGAGAGATCACTTCAGCGGCGAGAGAGGCGCCGATGCGCCGGTAACACTAGGTTCCAATGGGGAAAATCTCCAGAAAGCCGCTGCCGGCTTCCATCTCGTCGCAAACAAGAACAACGACAACAACAGCAGCACCACCGAGTTACGCCTGGAGGACAGATGGGGAATTCGCCAATGAACGACTCCCGCTGACAATGAGCGCGCCCGAGTCGTACCAGCTCGAGTCCCTCCACTCCGAGGTGGACGCCGGCAAGCCGCCCTCGCCCTCGCCGTCGACGGCCTCCATCGACCCGTCGCAGGTCCGCTGGCTCGAGAACCAGCGCAGCCGCGGGTGCGAGGTCTGCAAGATCGTGTGCCGCGGCCTCGGCACCGTGTCCTGCGCCATCATCGTGGTCATCTGCTTCGTGTGGTATTCGTACCGTCCGTATGTCGTGTTGAATATCTGGCCCAGCATCTGTCTGATTGCGGTACGTCACACCCTCTGGCCGCAATTTGACGATTTCTTTTGGAGACTTACACCAATGCGTGAGATAGGCCCTGCCGTCCTTCTTGTGGGATCTGGCCGAGTTCCTCACCATCTGCGCCCGCCTCGGCCGCGGCATCACTCCGAAAGCCCACATCGGCGTCGAGTTCATCCTTACTCTGCTCTCCGGCGCGGCCACCATCTGGGTGAGCCTCCAGCTGAGTTGGATCGATCTCAACGTGGCTCTCAACCCGATTGCTGTCATCGTGGGCGAGTGCGCCCTCATGGGCACCAACACGTGCGTATTGTCCGGAGCGCGTCTTGTCCGCAGCAGCTGACACTCATCCAGATTGGTGCGTTTCTGGCTCTTTATCCGCGCCTGCGTCGAACGCCGCCGCGAGATCCGCCGCCGCAGACCGCGCATCATGTACATTCCCGAAACAGGGCAGACGGTCTACGTCGTCGCGAAGCCCTTCCCCAAGCAACCGACGTGGAAGTCCCAACAATCGGGCCGCGCGCCGTCGTTCCCGCGGTCGCAGAGCAACGAGAACCCGAGACAGATTCCCCAGCTCCGCGTCGACGTCCCCGCGTCCTCGCCACAATTGTTCTTCCAACCCGAGGAGGAGACTCCCCCGCCGCTCCCGGACCGTCCCGCGAAGGAAGAGACTCCTCCCCCGCTTCCTGACCGTCCGTCGGCGGCGGCGCCCCTGGCGTGGATCAAGAGGAAACCGGTGCGAGGCGTGCCGCCGAATATCCCGCCGGGGGACCACGAGCGGTATATGAAGCCGAGCATGAGGCCGCCGCCGGACGATTACGTGCCGGACGAGGCGGAGCTGGAGAGGATGAGGCGGGGGGACGCGCAGCCGCAGTTGATCCTGCCCGGGGACGTGGACTTGAAGTTTGCGACGAGCATCACGGGGATGACGCCGGCTGATGCGGACTCGAGGGAGGGAAAGTTCAGGATGGTGAGGCATGCGGGGACGGGGGAGTCTTCGCGGGCAGGGGCGAGGGCGATGTCGATGTGAGATGGGACTGGGTCGTTTGAGATACCCGTGTATACCTGATGAGATCACGCATGGCGTTGGGGTTGGCATATGAGCATGACAGCTCATAATGATATTCACTGGCATGTAGCTAATGACGTCTCATCGTGATGTCTAGCAACATTTGACTATCGAAAACATATTTCTGGATATTTTCCACCATTCCAATAATAGTTTATGCAGACATGACAACTTGATGAGAGCTTGTCGCCTCATCCCATAACAGAGTTCGGAGATGAGGCTTCATTCATACAGTTCCAATATGCCGCTCACACAACTCATCAACCCTTCTTTTTACTTTCATTCTCCATAGCCAGCGAGAAACACATGTCAAGAGACTCACATCACTCAGTGACATCAAATTGCCGTGCCGTCGTGGCACAGCAGCATCGTCCAGGGGCGCCCCACTGTTCCGTCCCGTAACGTCGCGCTCTGAATGGGTCGTTTCGTTCCAGAAGGATGCGATACGGAATCGCATCCCTGCCCCTTCCCCATCTTCCTCTCGCTGCGCCGCGCCCCCGGCCTCCGGCTGTTTACCCATCACCAACCTGCTTGCGACGCTCTCCCTCCGACACCGAATTCTCGCAGAATTCGATCTCGGCGCGATTCACACGAGACCACCGAACGACCACAGCTACGAACGGCATACACGGCACCCATGACTCCCACATAACGCAACATCACCAATTGCCCTAGGCAAAACCCCATCCTCCGAGCGATGCAGACCTCCGAAGAGGACGAACCGCCACGATGGACACGAACACGCCCCTCCACCCGGACATCACCACCCTCCCGCCCGACACGGGCCAGCGCCACGGCGACTTCCTCACCGCGATCCCCTACAACCGCTCCATGTACCGCACCACCTTCTCCCTGCGCGCCGCCTCCGTCCTCTTCGGCCTGATCACCCTCGGCATCCTCGCCTCGCAGATCGACACCGA
Organism: Colletotrichum karsti; assembly: GCF_011947395.1. NCBI lineage: Eukaryota > Fungi > Ascomycota > Sordariomycetes > Glomerellales > Glomerellaceae > Colletotrichum > Colletotrichum karsti. The sequence goes on from NW_024065942.1 coordinate 267,864, forward strand.
CCTCAACTTCATACAGAACTGGGCCATGGGTAGCCCGACGGCCATCCTGGCCATCCTCTGGAGTCTGGCTGACATCATCGCGCTGGTGGTGCGGGACCGCGGCGTGAGGTGGACCAAGGACGACGGCAGCGGCGGGAGGCGGCAGAGGAGCACGCGGTTCAGCTGGGGGAGTCCTGGCGGCCATGTCGCGGGGCACCTGTTTATCTGGGCGCCGGCGGCGGCGATGATGGGTGTTACGGTTGCATTTTGGTTGGACTTTATGGAGTATGACAGGCCGGGGAGGGAGAGGGAGCTGCATACCATGACGGGGCTCATCGTCTCCATGTTCTGCACAATGTGAGTTTTGCGCCCTTGGAAGGAGGACAAGGACTGACAGGGCTAGGGTAATACATTTCGCGCTGTTCGTCTTTGCGTGCGTCGAGGTGGACAACGCGCAGAGGCAGTACTCGGACGTGGTGTTCGTGCCGAGGGGGGAGTTGTCCGAGATGGTGCCGGTGCCGCCGACGACGCCGTGGGAGATTTTCGTGCCGAAGAAGATGTCGCTTAGTTTCTTCGCGAATCACTACGTGAGGTTCGTGCCTGGGGTGGACGGCACGGTCACTGTTGCGAGGGATTACAGCAGTCGACAAGCGAGGTTTTGAGAGACTTGTTAGGAAGACGAGATTTGGATTATTAACATTCACGGGCGAGGTGTGCCGTACATCGACGACGAGCCATGACGATACCGAACTATACGGACTTTGAATTCAGGTTGGCAAGATACTTGCCATGGGACACGCCACCGGCCCAAAAGGAAGTACTGGCTGAGCGCGACCCGTCATCAGAGACTGTGTCAGCACGACAGAGTGCGACATTATCACTCATGAGACTCACAAGATCGTCACCATAGTTGAGGAAAGCTAGGACTGAAGGAACCGGTCCAGACATGTTGGCTGAGGCTGTTGGCAGAGGCTGTCTCGACACAGCAAATTGCCACAATCGCATCCACAAATCTACACAGTGGCAAGCACGACGCCAGCCGCTGGAGATTATTACAGCAAAAGAACGGCCATTCCGATGCGGGCAACAAATTCGGCCCCGATGCGACGGAGTGAGCGGTGTCTATCCGCTCCCGTCGTTTCCGAATGGTCAGTCGTGCCGCTATCAGAGGACCAACCTCGATTGCACCTGACGGCGATTCGTGCGCCGGGATGTCTTCAATGTCGGAGGAATCATTACCCTCGTGCTGGGTGACCGAAAGTTGACAGAGGCATCCGTATTCACCAACCGCGGCAAGGCTGAACTTCATATAAGAACAACGACACAACTACACTCTGAGCTTCTGCGTCTGAAGACGAGTACATATTCACCTGTTTTAGGCTACAAAGACACCAACGGCGTACATAATGGGATGGGTAGCCGGTTGATACCCAAGGATATATAGACGATTCGGCATATACGGATATAAGATACAACACATATTCAATACTGTTAACATACCGTTCTAATTCCTTCTAATAACGCTCTCACGCTTCTGCGTCCAACCACCCAATCACGTCTCAGACAAAGTCAGGCGGAGTTTCACGTGACGGGTGACGTCAAGCCCCATTGGGCGGTCTGTCCAGTGGAGTCGTGGTGTCGGGTTGGAAGCGGGACATTTGGTCCCTTTCCTTGGCGATTAGATAACGATAAGGCTTTACTGTGAGGGGTTCACTCGCCAACAGCAAGAGACATTGTAGTGAATCAGGATTCGAGGCATGCAAGAAGTCAGTAGCTGCACTACCAAGAAGCCTATTGTCCCGTTTGTATCGATATTACTAAAAACATCAGCATTTGGCGTGGTTGTTTGCTTGGAAAAAACAACGTCACAGGCAAAAGAGTACGTACCTCCCTGGACTTGGTGCCTTATCGCCTCCCACCCTATCGATTATCAGCATTTTCAAAAAATTTGACCCCCTCCACTGCGCATGCCCCACTACCAACTCCTTCAGTGTCCAGTGTCCAGTGTCCTCAGCGGGCGATAGCAACGTGCAGCGCTGACCCCTCCCCACCCGCCCTGCCAGCAACCTGAAATCATTGCTCCCCCAAGGCTGTGTGTGTTTCGCACCGCCGCTCCACGTAAAAAGGTACCTTTTTTTGCTTTGTCGCTTGGTCACCCTGTCAGAGACGACTAACGAATTTTTTCCTTCTTCCTCCTTCCTCTACACGCCTCTATCCCCCTTCATCCTCTCCTCTTCCGAGATTGTCGCTGCGTGGCATCTCCCATCGTTTGTCGTATACATACGAGTACCTAGAAAACGAGGGATTTCTTCTGTTTTTCCTTCTTCTTTTTTTTCTGCCGGACGACGTTCCCCGCCGTCGCTTAAAAAAAAAACGACGACCCCGCCATCGTCATCACAACCATCACAACACCGCCATCATGGTTTCCGCTTCCAAGGAGAAGAGACTCGCCAACAAGGGCGAGAGCAAGCTCGCTGCTAAGAGAGCTGCCAAGAAGGCCGAGAAGGAGGGCGGTACCCCCAAGAATGCCAGCACCACCGGCTCGGTGAACGGCGACGAGGACGGCCCCGCCACCTCTGCCGACAAGATGGACGAGGTCAAGCGTCTCGCCGACCAGATGGACAAGCACGGCATCTCTGACCGTGTCACCACCGGTGTCCTGGCCTCCACCCCGAGCAGCAGAGACGTCAAGATCACCAGTGCCTCCCTGGTGTTCCACGGCAAGGTCCTCTTCAACGACACAACCCTCGAGCTCTCCTACGGTCGCCGCTACGGTCTCCTCGGTGAGAACGGTTGCGGAAAGTCCACCCTCCTCAAGGCCATCGCCTCCCGCGAGTTCCCCATCCCCGAGCACGTCGACATCTACCTCCTGAACGAGGGTGCTCCTCCCTCCGACCTCGGTGCCCTTGAGTGGGTTGTTACCGAGGCCGAGCGTGAGATGGAGCGTCTGGACAAGATGGCCGAGAAGATTCTTGAGGAGAGCGGCCCCGAGGACCCCGTCCTCATGGACCTGTACGAGGTATGTTTTAATGTCGCCCATCCAACGTGAACCACGACTGACAATTCGCAGCACATGGACAAGATGGACCCCTCCACCTTCTCCACCCGCGCTTCCCTCATCTTGACCGGTCTCGGTTTCAACAAGGTCACCATCCACAAGAAGACCAAGGACATGTCTGGTGGCTGGAGAATGCGTGTCGCCCTGGCCAAGGCCCTCTTCGTCAAGCCCTCGCTGCTGCTGCTCGACGACCCCACCGCCCATTTGGATCTCGAGGCCTGCGTGTGGCTCGAGGAGTACCTCAAGAAGTGGGAGCGTACCCTCGTCCTGGTCTCCCACTCCATGGACTTCCTCAACGGTGTGTGCACGACCATGCTCGACATGCGCATGAAGCAGCTCCTCTACTACGGTGGTAACTACGACTCGTACCACAAGACGAGATCCGAGCAGGAGACCAACCAGATGAAGGCCTACCAGAAGCAGCAGGACGAAATCGTCCACATCAAGAAGTTCATCGCCTCCGCCGGTACCTACGCCAACTTGGTCAGGCAGGCAAAGTCCCGTCAGAAGATTCTCGACAAGATGGAGGCCGACGGCTTCATCCAGCCCGTCATCCCCGACAAGGTCTTCACCTTCCGTTTCGCCGACGTCGAGAAGCTGCCCCCTCCCGTCCTGTCCTTCGACAACGTCACCTTCTCCTACTCTGGCGAGGCCAAGGACGACCTGTACCGCAACATCGACCTCGGTTTCGACATGGACTCCCGTACCGCCCTCGTCGGCCCCAACGGTGTCGGCAAGTCCACCCTGCTGCGCCTCATGACCGGCAAGCTGTCACCCACCGCCGGTTCCGTCAGCCGTCACACCCACTTGAAGCTCGGCCTGTACTCCCAGCACTCCGCCGAGCAGCTCGACCTCACCAAGTCGGCGCTCGACTTCGTGCGTGACAAGTACAGCGAGAAGTCCCAGGACTACCAGTACTGGCGCCAGCAGCTCGGCCGCTACGGTCTGACCGGTGAGGCCCAGACCTCTCTGATCGGCACCCTGTCCGACGGTCAGAAGTCGCGTATCGTCTTCGCCCTGCTCGCCATCGAGAGCCCCAACATGCTGCTGCTCGACGAGCCTACCAACGGTTTGGATATCCCCACCATTGACAGTTTGGCGGACGCCATCAACGCCTTCAGCGGAGGTGTCATTGTCGTTTCCCACGACTTCAGGTATGTTTTGCATCAGACCCATGATCACATGACACGGCCACTAACCGTATCCGCAGACTTTTGGACAAGATTGCCAAGCAGATTCTGGTGTGCGAGAACAGAACCATCAAGCCTTGGGACGGCTCAATAGGCGAGTACAAGAACTACCTGCGCAAGAAGATGCTTGCCTCCGGTGCTGTCTAAGTTTGATTCTTCTCAAAAGAAGAAGCATACACGAGGACAGCAGCCACACAAGGCTCGGTGCATTTTCTCTCTCTCTCTCTCTTCAAGCGGGTGGTTTCTGTTTCTTGTTTTTCGTGGGTTAAAGAAAGGCGAGGCATATTAGACCACAGGGACCCGACAATGTTTGTTCCCATGACTTTGAATGAATTGAGTGCCGCCGCCGCCGCCTACGACCGTTCATGACCCAGGGCCAGGAACGAGGGAGATTGGTAAAAAAGAACAAAAGGGGGGGAGGATAGGATGTAAGCGGCTGGCTTTTTTCCGGGAAAAAAGAGGGAAACAGATTGGCATCCGCACTTTTTCTGCAGCGGCTGCTGGCATCGGCAAGTGGGATAGAAATCCCTCTGTCTTGATTTTTTTTTTACACGTCTTGTTTAGATGGACGACAATAGAGGCCTCGGCCAGTGATTGTGATTTGAACATGTTTTGCCGTCGTCGTTCTTCTTCTGTGCCTGTCTTCTCTGCTGGTGATGTCTATCATAGAGCGTGGCTAGCATCATCTGATGGGTACCCATCCAGCGAGGTCCGAGATTTCATAGTCGCCGTGGACCTCAACGAGGATCTCCGTCAGACCGAGTTAGCCAGAGGCAATGAAAGGGTTGCAGCGGGAGATGCACGATGTGAGTCAGTCGGGTATTGTCTCCGGTCTCCGCCCGAGGTTTTTTTTTTTTTAATCTCTCTCTGCCTTGTTCTGCCGGCTGCGGTTGGGGATGATGATGATGCACGTGATAAGCAGGATGGCGCGGAGAATCGCGAGGCGACGGGTGGAACGGCTGGTTCACGGTCCGTGGACGCGGGGGGCGCGGGTTTGGCGTTGTGGAGGAGCTGGCCAATCAAGAGGGCAGATGTGGGGACAGGGGGAGGTGGTGGGAGGTGATGATGTTTGAGCGTGATGGTGATGTTTTGGAGGATGACGATCTTGATTGATTGAATTGATTAGAATCGAGAGATGTTATGGGGTTTGAATGAGGTTATGATGTGATAGACGCGATGAGAAAAGCAATGAGGGTGTGAAATGGATGATATTGACAATTCGTATTGTATTGCCAGACGTTGATGGCGATTGAAACCTGAACTGCTTACCAAGGTGTTTTCTTCGCGAGCAGCTTGTTGGAGCGCTCTTCGGGCTTGGGGCGAAGTTCGATTCGGACCAGATGAGGGTGGCTCTGAAGGCGTTCATCCATTTCTAGAACGATGCTAGGCTGGGCTGGGCTCGTTGGTGACGTCGCTAGCGTTTAGTGGTATTTCTCCATGAATGGGAGTAACGACTTTGTAGATGTGTCGGGGGACATCAATTCGGGATCCTTTTCCGCGGGATAGGGAAAGGAGGGAAAGGGTTGGGAAAGAGATGATCTCCTACGTAGAAAAATAACGAGGGGCCTCAATCGTCACAGCCATCCAGTCGTGGGCGAATATAGCTATTTTGGGGGCAGCATTGCCAGCGCAGCGATTCTGCGGTCATCAGCATCACAATCCGCGGCAAATACGGATATATCGATCTTAGTAATCCGGGGAAGGTGCCTATTTTCATTTTCCAGAGTCGCTGCCAAGACAATGACGAGAGAGTGTGTGAGCGAGTCAAAGACCTCACGAGAAAAAGTTAAGTGTTGGTGGCTCGTATGGAAGATTTGAGTTTGGTGATTACCGAGGTGAACTTGGGGCGAGCGTGCCCGGGGTCGCAGAATTGAGGCCATTCCCAGCGGGTTTCCGGGGCGTTCGGTACTTTGGCATTCGGGGACTATTCGAGCGGGGATAGCGGTGATAATGGATGTCGTGACATGCATGTTGGGACTGGAGGTGGGAGTGCGTGTGTTTCCCCTCTCTCACCATGGTGCATCTCTCACCAAGGTGCATCACAATTTTCTTGATTATTTTCTGGGTTTTTTTCTTTCGTGGCCTGTGTTTCTGGCGGTCGAGAAATGTCTGAAGGGTCGAGGGGATGGGTGGTCAGGAGGGAGTGGGAGGCTGAAATGCCTCAGGGAATGAGTCTTGACATGTAGCGTGCCGTAGAAAATATGAGTGAGAGTACTTATGAAGACTTCATCGTCTGGACTGATGTGGGAGGTGGGCTGGACTGGACCGACCGGGGGCAAGGAAGGCACGAAGCAACCCAAGAGGCTCAGACGTGCGCCGGGATTGGCGGGAGCGGAGCGCGCTAGTCCCGAGTGGGCGGACTGGGAGGGAAGGCACAGAGTACGTACCTCGTGGTTTTTCTGGGCGCCGGGCAAGAGCTGGGAAAGACCCGGACCAAGCAGTTTTTCGCAGGAGCAGGTGCGACTTTCCATGCAGGTGGAGGTGGAGGTGGAGGTGCGTGGGAAGGTGCGACTGACGACCTGGCCCTTTCCAAGAATGGGTGAATCGCGACGGGATCCTCACGGGAGCAGGAACTGACAGGCAGGCAGGACCTGCGAGAGTTGCTCTTGCTGTTTATGAGAGAGAGGGAAAGGAGGGGAGGAAGGAAGGAGGATAGCTAATCATCAATCACGCGGCAGGAGCAGCCATGTCACAATTGCCCAGAATAAACATATCAATTATTGATGCAATTCAGACCTTAATTTTTAATCCATCTCATCAAAAGTGACGAGGAAGCAAAAGACGAGGTTCAATCGCGGGCATCGACGACATCCAACAACTCACCAGCGCCGCCGCCTTCGCCTTCGCCTTGCCTTGCCCTCGGCCACCTCACCCGTCCGCGTCTGCATCTGTCCACGTCCACACCCAACGTCAATCCACCCATCCCATCAGTGTCATCTCCCCCCAATATCCGCCCTCTTCTCTCTATTCTGTTCTGTTCTTTGCTTTGCACCTTCACTCTCTCGCTCCTCTTCTCGTCCCCGATCCATCGTCTCATCCCCCTTCCTCTCTCTTCCTCTTTCTCGATCCCCATTCCCACCTTCCCCCATCCACCCCCATTTTCCTTTCTTTTTACCCCCATCATCTCGTTTTCTGTCCAAGGTGCACCACCACCGTCGTCACCACCACCACGACGCCTTCACCACATCACAGCCGGGCACGGCATCGCACCCGATACAGCATCATAGCGCGCTACCACCAGACGGTCCGTCGATACCGACACCGCGCTCCCACCACGCCAGGTACCTTACCGAATTGCGCCGGTGCCTCCCCCATCGCTTCGTATCGTGTCGCATCGATCGAGAGCTGCGCACCGCAGAGCAGAGCCAAGCTGCTGGAGCTGAAGAGAAGCTCGGCACCTCCAAGACACCGCCAGAGACACCAATACCGACCGCAAACACCACCACCTCTTTTTCGCGATCCGCCTCACCTGGCTTGGTCACGTCGCTCTCGGAACCTCTCTACGCGTAATCCAACCCGATTGACCAACTCTCGTCGTCCGCACATGGGTCCTCGATTGTCGCAGCAGTAGCCAATCCCTCTTCCTCTACCGTCACCTCGTCGTGCACGACTCTTCCTAGGTGCCATCGCCGCGCCGCACCATTACCACAACCACAACCACAATGGAGCACCCCAAAGATTTCCGCTCGACGGTGCTGCAGGCGCCATCCCGCCACGATGACCGCGAAGACGACCGCGACCGCGACCGTGACCGTGACCGTGAACGCCGCCATCACCGCGACATCATGAACCCGACACCCGGTAGTACGCGCCACTCGGGCTTCAGTCTGCGATCACCAACCCAGTCCGACTTCCACCACCCGCAACACTCCCCATACTCGCCAAAGGGGCCTTCCCATCCGCACCACTCCCCGCCGTCCCATCAATCCGGCCTGTCGCATCCGAATCCCCTCTACTCGTCGTCGTCGTCGTCGTCCGCCGGCGGCCCGCTCGCGCCGTTGCCAGCACTGGGAGGCGGCAGCACCAGCAGCAGCTCCGGCGCCGGCCATCACCAGGCTCCGCCGTTGTCGCCGCTGCATCCCCCCAGCGGATACTACCCGCCGCCCGAGTCGCATTCTTCGTCGCGCGAGAAGCCGGCAACGAGCAGCTACTACGATCCGTTGACTGATACCACGAGAGAGAGGAGGGTCTCGGACGCGGGATCGTGGCATAATAACGCGGCCAAGACGTCGCCGTCCAAGGTAAGAGGAGCTCGATTTGTTGTTCGTCACCGAGCTGCGCTGCCCATCCATAATCACGTATGCGATTGCGACACGCCGACTTGTCGCCGTGTTAAATGTACCTTGGCCCCTCGTCACCTTCATATCCAGCTGCACGTCGCGTCTCATGTATCACTACCTCTTTGTAGAGGCGAGAGCAAACACTTGATGCATTTGCCTGAAGTGGTTGCCTGAACCCGGCTTGCTTGTCTTCCTGCTGCTGCTGCTGCTGTGGTTGTCTGTGCAGCTGGTCGTCTAGTGGGCATCTGCTGCTGCTGAACCGTCGCTGCTCCGTGCTGTCTGTCGTTGGTGTTGGTGCTTACGGCTTTGTAACCTCTCTGGTGGCTTTCCCCCATCCGGATTTTCGGAGACGATGGCGCGGAAAGGTCAGACAGAGCGGCGAGAAGGCAAAAAAAGAGCACCAGCACCAGCACCAGCAGCAGCGGTGGTAGCAACAGCTGTGACGGGAATGCTTGGATCCCCTATTGTTCACGGCTTCATTGACACCACGTCTCCCCCGTTTTTCATTTTGCAGCATCAGCAGCTGCAGCGGCAGTAAAGTCATCACGCAGAGCTATTCTCCCTCCCCTTTTATCATCCTCATCTCCATCATCATCGCTCGGTTATCGTCATCTACCTTGCGTGGTGCATCACCGTCTCCAGAGAATTCATCCCTTCCACCTGAACCTGGAAAACTGCGACCGGCAATCTGTGACCTGGACAGCCCCTTCCCTCATTCAACCTACTTTTTTTGGCCCTTCAGTGTTTCCTTCCTTCCTCGTCCCTTCCTGTTTCCGCCCATCTCCAACTTTACCCGAATAAAAATTCCCAACCAACCCAGTCCCATCCTGTCCAGTCCGGTCCTCAACCCAAAATTCTATTTTTCTTTCCCTTTTTCTTTCCCTTCCCCTTACTTCTTAATCCATCGTGATCCGCCATCATCACCCACACGACTAATCATTACTTCCTTCCATCACCACACAGACCCGCGATCCTTACGGTAATTACTCGCAAACCGAGCCGGCCTCTCGCGACTCCCACGCCTACTACAAGAACGGTGGAGGCTACACCTCGCCGTCCGCCGCCAACTTCCCCCCGAGGAGTCCGCGATCCCACTCCCACTCGCATCCTCACTCTCATCAACCGCCAGCCGGTTCCATCAGCCCGTCAAACAGGGCCGCTTCCCACATGACCTCCCCCGGCGTGCACGCCTCCAATGGCGGACTCCCACCTCTGGGCAAGGCCGAGCCTTCTCCCTTGAAGGCACCCGCACCTGCCAGCGTAAGCACCTTCCAATTGACGCGCCGATAATTGATGTTTTGCTGATGACGTGTGAAATATACAGACTCCCAGCCGCGCCGACCCCATGTCCTTCTCCAACATCCTCTCCAGTTCCGAACCCGTCGCGAAGCCAAAATCAAAATCTCCCCCCGTCGAGCTCAAGGAAAAAGAAGCCGAGAAGGAGACCCGGTCCGATCCCAAGCCTCGCTCTGTCGACCCGCCCGTCAAGACCGAACGCGAAGCCGAGATCGAGCTCCGTCCCGAGCCCAAGGAGCGCTCCAGCACGCCGCTCGCCCGCAAGGAGAAGAAAGAGAGGGTCCCCAGAAAGTCAAAGTCGCGGGCGTCGGATCTGAGGGGTTCCGAGTCGACCCCCAAGACCAGCCGTCGCTCGTCGTCCAAGATGGAGACCCCGACGCCTCGCGTCCCTGCTAAGCGTCAGGCTAATGGCCAGCCCAAGCAGAAGACTCTCCCCGCCGAGAAGGAGAAGAAGGTGCAGGCCTTGATCGCCAAGCTCGACGCCGATGCCGACGACCTCGACGATGCTGGCCTCTCCGACGAGTACGCCCAGTTCCAGCAACGCGGCAACAAGCGCCGCCGCGTCTTGCAGGCCAACGACAGCAAGCAGAACGTCGAAAGACGCGACGACTTCGCCGCCGAAATGGGCCGCAGGTTAGGCGTCCACGCCGACCTCGGAAAGCGCCGCTACGATGACATTTACTACGAAGAGGCCATGAACGAGGTCAGAGAGCGCGAGCTCTTCGCCGAGAAGGAACGCAAGAAGGACATGCAACGCAAGCGACGCCGCGAAAAGTCCATGGCCGTCACCATGGAGCAGCAGAAACTTGCCCTGGAGCGCGCGCGCCTTGCCGAGGACGAGACCGAAAAGGCGAAGCATCTGCGGGACGCCGAGCGCGCCAACAAGAAGGCTCAGCAGACCAAGCTGATCCTGCAAAAGGGTATTAAGGGCCCCGCCCGCAACCTTGTTGAGCTCAATCTCGAGGGAGGTACTATGGCTACCTTCCAAGCGTCTGACATGGAGCCAGGCAACAAGCCCAAGGGCAAGGGTCGCGGTGGTCCCCGGCCCAAAAAGTCCAAGGAGCAGAAACAGGCCGAGAAGGATTCCGCCGAGGCTGCTCAGGCTGCTATCGACGCCGGGGAGGAGCTGCCCACCAAGGACGAGTCCAAGATCCGCATCAAGTTCAGCAAAAAGAAGGACAAGGAGAAGAACAAGGACAAGGATCTGGACGATGCCGACATCGAGATACCCGACATCGACGTCGATGTCGACGAGGAAACCATCCTCGAACCCGCCGAGGAGAAGAAGGGCAAGAAAGAAAAGAAGAAGAAGGAGAAGAAGGAAGACAAGCCCGAGGAGCCTCCCAATAAGGACGCCAAGTTCGAGACCAAGGGTTTCCTCCAGATCTACGACCAGATTTGGCGCGACCTGGCCCGCAAAGACGTCAGCAAGGCCTACAAGCTCGCCGCCGAGTCGTACCAGACCAAGGCTTCAAACCTTAAGAAGACCGCCATTCTCGCTTCGAAGGAGGCCAAGAGATGGCAACTCCGCACAAACAAGGGCACCAAGGACCAGCAGGCCCGCGCCAAGCGTGTCATGCGCGACATGATGGGCTTCTGGAAGCGCAACGAGCGTGAGGAGCGTGATCTCAGGAAGGCTGCTGAAAAGCAGGAGATTGAGAACGCCCGAAAGGAGGAAGCCGAGCGCGAAGCCGCCCGCCAGAAGAGGAAGCTCAACTTCCTCATCTCCCAGACTGAGCTCTACTCCCATTTCATCGGCAAGAAGATCAAGACCGACGAAGTCGAACGCAGTACCGATAACCCCGAGATTGCCGCCGCCAACAAGGACGAGACCCAGCAGAACAAGAACCTGGACATCGACGAGCCCACCGGACCTCTGGGTGCCAAGGTCACCAACTTCGAGAACCTCGATTTCGACGAGGAGAGCGAGGAGACCCTGCGTGCCGCCGCCATGGCCAACGCTCAGAACGCCATCGCCGAAGCGCAGAAGAAGGCCAGGGCGTTCAACGAGCCTCAAGGTCCCGACATGGACGAGGAGGGCGAGATGAACTTCCAGAACCCTGCCGGCATGGGCGACGTCGAGATCGAGCAGCCCAAGCTGATCAACGCCCAGTTGAAGGAGTACCAGCTGAAGGGTCTCAACTGGCTCGCCAACTTGTACGAGCAGGGCATCAACGGTATTCTCGCTGACGAAATGGGTCTCGGAAAGACTGTCCAGTCGATTTCTGTTATGGCTTACCTCGCCGAAAAGTACGACATCTGGGGTCCCTTCCTCGTCGTTGCCCCCGCGTCCACCTTGCATAACTGGGAACAAGAAATAAGAAAATTTGTACCGGAGTTTAAGATCCTCCCGTACTGGGGATCTGCAGGTGACCGAAAGGTTCTGCGCAAGTTCTGGGACCGCAAGCACATGACCTACAAGAAGGACGCCGCCTTCCACGTCTGCGTCACTTCGTACCAGCTCGTCGTTTCCGACGTTGCGTACTTCCAGAAGATGAAGTGGCAGTACATGATTCTCGACGAGGCCCAGGCCATCAAGAGTTCTCAGAGTTCCAGATGGAAGAGCTTGCTCGGCTTCCACTGCCGAAACCGTCTGCTGCTCACCGGTACGCCCATCCAGAACAACATGCAGGAGCTGTGGGCTCTGCTCCATTTCATCATGCCTTCGCTCTTCGACTCTCACGACGAGTTCAGCGAATGGTTCTCCAAGGACATTGAGTCACACGCCCAGAGCAACACGAAGCTCAACGAGGACCAGCTCAAGCGTCTGCACATGATTCTCAAGCCTTTCATGCTTCGTCGTGTCAAGAAGCATGTGCAGAAGGAGCTGGGAGACAAGATCGAAGAGGATGTCTACTGCGATCTCACCTACAGACAGAGAGCCATCTACAGTAACCTTCGCAACCAGATTAGTATCATGGACTTGATCGAAAAGGCCACTGCAGGTGATAACGACGACTCGGGTACTCTGATGAACCTCGTCATGCAGTTCCGAAAGGTCTGCAACCACCCGGATCTCTTTGAAAGAGCCGACACCACGTCCCCGTACTCGTTCGGCTACTTCGCAGAGACGGCGTCCTTCATTAGGGAAGGCAACCAGGTTACAGTCGGCTACTCGACTCGCAACACCATCGAGTACGATTTGCCTCGACTTGTTTGGAGAGAGGATGGCCGCCTCGTCAAGAGCAACATCAACAACCCGAAGGCTGGCTGGCGAACCAAGAATCTGCAGCACATGATGAACATCTTCACGCCTGAGCACATCCGCGACAGCTTGGAGGGCTCTGACAACTTCTCATGGCTGCGCTTCGCCGACGCCAGCGCCAATGAGGTGTACAAGGCCAGCCATCAAGACATCTTCACCCGCGCCGTCGAGCTGTCCCAGAAGAGCGATCGCCTGGGACACATGAACGTGGCCTACGACGAGCCGGAGGACATCAACTTCACTCCTGCGCACGCCCTGTTCCAGATCAAGGCCCGGAGAAACCGACGACCTCTGGTCGATATCACCGAGGAAGGCATCTTGGCCAACCTCATGAACGTGGCACGCAACGATTACGTCGACAGTGGTCTGGGACGTCTCGAGCAAGCTGGCCGCCCTCGTGCTTCTGCGCCTCCCATTGAGGTCAGCTGCAGCAGCCGCGGCACCGAAATTGAGAGGGAGAACATCATGTTCAACATGTCCATGCGCAAGACTCTGTTCGGCCCGACCATCCACGAAGAACGTGCCATGGTCACCGAGAAGATTCCTCTCTCGCGCTTCCCGCCGAGAAAGCTGCTCCCCGCCCCCGACAACGACAAGAAGAAGTTCACCAACATCGGCGTGCCGTCGATGCGTCGCTTCGTCACGGACAGCGGCAAGCTCGCGAAGCTGGACCAACTGCTTACGAGGCTCAAGGCCGAGGGACATCGCGTGCTGCTGTACTTCCAGATGACTCGCATGATCGATCTGATGGAAGAGTACCTGACGTACCGCAATTACAAGTACTGCCGTCTCGATGGTTCGACGAAGCTCGAGGACAGAAGAGACACGGTCGCCGACTTCCAGACCCGCCCCGAGATCTTCATCTTCCTCCTGTCCACCCGTGCCGGTGGTCTCGGTATCAACCTTACCTCTGCCGACACCGTCATCTTCTACGACTCCGATTGGAACCCTACCATCGACTCGCAGGCCATGGACAGAGCTCACAGACTGGGTCAGACTCGTCAAGTCACGGTGTACCGTCTCATCACTCGCGGTACTATCGAAGAACGTATCCGCAAGCGTGCCCAGCAGAAGGAAGAAGTGCAGCGCGTCGTCATCCAGGGAGGTGGTGCTAGTGTCGACTTCTCTGGTCGTCGCGCTCCCGAGAACCGCAACCGTGACATTGCCATGTGGCTTGCGGATGACGAGCAGGCCGAGATGATTGAACGCCGCGAGAGGGAGATGCTCGAGGCTGGCGAGTTCGACAAGCCCGTCAAGAAGAAGGCTGCCAAGCGCAAGCGCGTGGTCAACGAGAACCTTAGTTTGGACGAGATGTACCACGAGGGTAAGTCTATTCTCAGACACGTTGTTGACTGCAACGAAGCTAACAACTTTCCAGGCGAAGGCAACTTCGACGATCGCAACGCCGCTAATGGCACCTCAGGCACCGCCACGCCCGTGGCCGAACCCGACGTCAAGGGAGCGAAGAAGAGGCGCGTGGGCGGCAAGAAGGCCAAGACCCTGAAGCAGAGACTCGCCATCGCGGATGGCCAAACCGACATGTGAGGCTCTTACGGGAGCACTTGACACGATTAGAGAGTAAGACAGATCACTCGTTTCGCAAGACGACCAGAAAAACGAAGGGGGTTTATATGGATTGTAGCAATATGAATACGGACGGAACAAGCTGGGTGCGAATCTGCCTGGCGTCAGAGGGGTTTGATTGCATCAAGACGACGACGATTGCGGCGGCACGCCTGTCGCGGCATGCTTGATAGACTTATTACAAAAGCTTCTTTGTGTGTATTTTTCTTCTTTTTTGGGATTGGCGGGCGGTTTGCCCTAGACGATCTTCCGAGGATGGCGATCCTAGGATGCATGGGATTTGCTTCTGTTCAGGGGCGGCTGGTTGTATGAGATGGGGTGGGATGTATTAGTACTACCTTAGACAATGAAGTCGGTCCCGATATATAAGTCATTCATATGGTGATGTTCAAAGTGTGCGAGACGCAATTTCAACGCCGAAGAGAGCGCAGAATTCAGGCGAGTCACTGATAAAGGTCAACGCACTTGAGTGTTTGGCAGAGATAAACACCCGGCCAGAAACAACACGCCGTCAATGGCCGCGTTGCTTTCTCCAAATAGATCCTATTTAAAGCAACATCCAACCACAACTGAAAAGTCTTCTTCAGGCCGGTGGAGCCGGCACGCTGGTCAGCTACCGCGTCTAGACCATCGTGAATGTCTGAATGTGTTGATGTTCATTCCGGATTCGTGTCATGATCGGTATCATTCAGCAGTTTTTGTCGTCACGTTTTTGCCAGCGTCATCGTATTCGCAGGGAATAGTCCCGGGATAATGACGGATAGAGATGGGTTCGACGGGTGGGCTTGTCGAGGTTTAGTTAGCCGGGTTGTAAGTTTGTGTCTTGGCTCTAGGCTGAGACTGGGCGTTGACGACGACCCTGGACATTTTCCACGTCACTTGGAAACACACCACTAAAGCAGTATATCCTGGGATGTCACCTAGCAATAGGAGCTCGTTAGTATTAAATTTAGGGGGCGTAAGTTAGGATCTTATATAAGAGTAGTAGAATAAATCCACTTAGCTTAGGGGTAGATCTTATTAATATTAAGATCTACTTAAGCTCTTAAAATATTTAGGAGAAATTTTCTATAGCTCTATAGATAGATAGAATAATATAATATAGCTAATTTAATAATTAATAGTTTAATATATATTATTAAGTAATTTATATTAATTTATAAACTTTTTATTAATTAAAATAATATCTTTTAATAATAAAGATATTACTTTATAAACCTTATAAGATTAAGTTATTTAAAGAGAATAAATAAAAATTCTCTTTAAGGCTTTTAAGCTCTAAAAGATAACTAATTAGAGAAAATATAAAGTTTATTAAGCTTAAAATAAAGATATTTATATAGCTTTTTTAAGAGGTCTTAAGCTTTTATAGCTTTAAGACTATTTAGTAATATAAAATATATTTATTTAGGTTTTTATAGAGAACTTTAAGGCTTTAAGAGTAATTAATATATTAAATCTCTTTAATATAAATAAGATATTATATAATAAATAGAAATAAAACTATTTATTCTATATAAAAAAGTATTAATAAATACTTAAAGCTAATATTAAGGCTTTTAAATATATTAAAGAAATTATATTTATTAATTTTTAATAACTTTATTATAAAGCTAAAGAAAACTTTAATATTTAGATCTATTTTTTAAAAAATATAATTAAAATAAAACTAATAAGAGAACTATAAATATAATAATAAAATATAAAGCTATATTTAACTTTATTTATAAGAAATATATTAATACCTATAAAGACTTTAAAAAATAGTTAAAGTATTAAAAGAGAGTAATATATAAATAGCTTAAAAGTAATATTTTAAATACTATAAAGTTTAACTTTTAGTTTTTAAAAATTATTACTACTTTATAAAGTATCTATATATCTAATTAAGTTAATTTATACTTTAATTTAATTATTAATAAAGCTAAATAAAGTAAACTTATAATTAATAAAGTTACTAAAGATATTTATAAATAGTTATAAACTATTAAAATATTTATTAGAGTAGCTTATAAAACTAAAAGAGATATATTTAGCTTAATTATAGCTAAAGATAAGACTTTAATCTTAATTTAGAGACCTAAAAATAAATAAAAGACTAAATAAAAGCTTTATAAGGGGTCTTTAGCTATAAGAGAGTACTAAAAGTATATTAATACTATAGGGGAGACTTAAGACTTAATAACTTTAAGAGGAACTAACTATAAAATATATTAAATAAGAGGCTATTTATTCTTTAAGTATTTCTATATTAATAAAAGCTTTAAATCTACTTATTAAAAGCTTAATAATAATATTACTATTTTATTTAAGAAATATATAAATATAAACTTTAAATTTATAAAGTATATTTAAAAAGTAAAAGAGATAATATTTACTTTTAATTAACTATATAGTAAATTAAGAGGCTTTATATATATTATATTCCTTATTAGCTATTATACTCTTATAAGCTTAATAACTTTAAATTTTAAAATAACTTTTTATATCTTTAATAGTATAAAGTAGTTTAAAACCCTCTAAATAGCTTCTATAAGTAATTTTATATAGACTAAAATAAAAAAAGTCTCTATTAAGGCTTATAATATTATTATAATCTATATATAAGAGCTAATAAGACTTAAGCTACTCTAATTATATAATAGAGCTCTATATAAAGACTTTATAAGTAACTTAATATCTCTCTAAAAGCTCTAGAGAATAAAAATCTAATAGGACTAAAGCCTAAATAATAACTATATATAAAGAATAGATTATATATACCTCTATACCCTTAAGTTTATTAATAACTAATATATATTTAACTACTAACTATTTAATAAGGCTACTCTTATTATAATAATCTCTCTACTCCCTCTAATAATTAATAAGCTCTTTATATTAAAATAAAGGTATTACTATATAATAGAGACTTAATTAGCTTATTATTATCTATTTTACCTTAATATATCTAAAGTAAGCTATTAGTTTTAACCCTATTATAAAAGGCTATATTATATATACTTAAGATCTCTATAGCTATACTAAAGATAGTAATAGTAATAGTAATAGTAATAATAACCTAAAAAGAAAAGATATAGTAATAGATATTAATCCTATCATTTATAAGCCCCTTATAGGCTTTCTAAAGTTAGCTAAATAGCTTAAGGTTAAAAATCTATAAGTTTTATAAATCTAGATTACTTTAATATATTAATAGCGTTACTAATAGTAAGTAATAGAACTATAATAGTCTTAAGTACTAAAGGTAAGCTAATAGTCTTCTAAAAAGTTTAATTAATAATAATATAATAGCCTAATAGCTATATAGTTAAAAGGGTTAATTAGTTAATAAATAATAGAAGTTTTAGAGATATCTTCTAAAGTATTAGAGATATCTTAATAAAAAAGTTTATTATTATTATTATAATAGGGGAAGTTAAAGCGTAAAGTAATAAAATAGTAGCTAAGATAGGAACTTTAGGCTTATATATAGTTATATAACTAAATAGCTATTAATTAGTTAAGTTAGCTAGGCTAAACCTAAAGTTAGTTAAATATATAGTTTCTAAACGTAATATAGTAGCTAAAAGCTAAGTCTTAATATTTAAATATTTAAAAGGTTTAAAATAATAAAGGATTACTAATAAAATAGTAAAAACTTAACTAGAGATAAAGTTAGAGGTTAAAGCTATAGTTATAGCTTTATAAAAGTTTTTAAATTTAAGTTATTAAATTAGAGTTATTAAATTAAAGTTATTTAATTAAAATAGCTAAATTAAAGTTATAAAATTAAAATAATTAAACTAAAATAATTAGTACTTTTTTAAATAATTAATCTTTATTTCTATAACTATTTAGCTATAAAACCTATATAGTTATTACTTATTTAACTAAAATTTATATTTTTTAATATAACTATAATCTATAGGTATTTAAACTCTATATAGTTATTTATAAGAAACCCCTAGGTATTAGTAGTTTCTAACTATATAGGTATCTATAGGTTATATATAGCCTAATAATAACGTGGACTTAGCGGGAGCGTATATATTTAATTGTATCTAGGGCGTGTGTTCTTGCTTAGCTATAAATATCGTCGTTTGTGAAATTGATTAGTGATGAAGTAGAAGTGAGTCTGTGATACTTAGGTTTACTGCCTGGATGCATATGACCTAGATCTGGAGGAACGGGAGGAGGTGGTTTTGGGCTGGGGGAGGGTGTTTGTGGCTGTTGTTGTTGTTTTTTGGGCTATTCTGTTTAATTATATACCGTTAGGAAGGGATGGTTGGAGGGGCTGGTTGAGTGTACACGTAGTTGTGATGGGTGAGGTGGTGACATGACCTCAATACGATCAGCCCAATCTATGGACGCGCCAGCACTAAAGCAAACTCAAGTTAACACTGCTTTCGCAAAATTGCCAGGGGGAGAACTTGTGGTTCCCGATCTCCATCTCTTAAATATATGTCGTAGCGGAGGGTGATGACGATTGGGACGTTGGATTTGGTTGGAGTTCTTACGTTGCTGAGTTGGGTGACTGTTCTGCGGTGCTAAGTCTGGCGCAAGATATGGCGACATAGTCTTTGTTTCGAGGGAAGCTCAAGATGGAACGAGGATGTACGCTAAATCAACTTGATGCCCCAACTCGCACAGGTGGTAGGTAACGGCTCCGAGGGATTATATAAGGAATACTCAAAGGCAGCCAGCTAAGCTTCCTCACCAATCCAAGGCGATGCGTGTAACTAAGTACTTCTTGCTTCTGAGGGAGGATCAGACGAGCGTCGGTCTTAGTAAAGTCCAGCGGTGTGATCTGTCAATGGAAAACTGCGTGGTCATCTGGGAGCTTATGGGGGCGAAAGCTGGGATCGTCGGTTCGTCGTTGTCGTCTGATTCTATTTGGTGGGTATTGCTTAGGTATACCCGTCTTCTGACCAGGCAATGACCAAGCAATGAGGATGTCGTTGCGAGTGAGATCCTCAATGGAGTTCGACAAGCCGACTCTGGCTAATAGTAACGTCAACCTGGCTGACAGCCTGAGATACTAGAAGCGGAGGCAGTATATCCGGCAATTCCTGTGAGAGAAGATGACTGATAACGGTCGCAGATGCTGTTGAGGCTTATATACTTTGTGATTTCTGTTGATTATTGCTTGCTGCACTTACCTAGGGAAATATTCGTGCCTGCTCACTTTCAGGATGGCTGGGAAATGCATCTCAAGGATTATTACTGAATTTATGCAAATTTGTCGTAAATCTTTTTCTAGCATGGTAGCTATTTAAGTCTTCTTCTCATTCTGAGATGGCCTCTCCCCGGCACTGTCTCTGGTGAGTATGTTCCGAGACAGTGACCGTGGCTGGAATTAAGAGTTCAAAGGTATGGGCAAATCTGAAGTTCTTCTTCAAAGTGCAGAGGTGGCCCATATTCAAGACGTTCGGGTGTGGGTACTGATAATCATCGGCCGTCATCGTCGTCTGTTGCTGTTTGTCTAGTAATGTGTTGAGTATTCTGATCTATGTTGACGGGGCGCTGAGAACCTGGCTGTGAGTACGACAGATAGTATGTGACACCTCCCCACTGGGAGACGTTGGCAACAGATAGCCGGGCTAGGCAGAAGCCATATGGGTGTTGCGCTTTTCTAGGTAGAAATTCTTGCCTCACAGGTTCTCTTTTAAATAGACAGAATTCCTCGTCTAAGGAGGTCAAGGGCGGGCAACTACATCAAGAAATTCGAGTAATGAAGTGGTGTAACTTGGTCTTCCTGGCGCTGGGAAAGCCATCGTATTGCATGACTGTGAAACTAATAACTTTTGACCAAGACACATGGTCAAGAAACCTATTAAAACATCTAGATGAATAAAAGAAAAAAAGCCTATGACTCCCAGTCCAACTGCCCTCTACTCGTTAATCCGGTGCCGCCAGACCTGCTGCTCGGCCCTCGCACTATACGTACTCGCACCCAAGACCGCACTCATCTGATCGTCCCCGAGAAACATGACCTGACGCGCCAGAAACCACCGGATCCCCTCCGTGCACGGCGGACTCGTCAAGCTCCCCTGGTACGTCCAGAACTCGCCAAACATGCCCACCTCCCTCAGCGCCTCCGTCAGATCGAGCTCGACCCGCACCGACTCGCCCGTCTCGTTGAACCCGACGTACGGCGGCATCTGGTCGAAGAAGGCGTTGTCGTCCGCGGTGCTGGGGTCGAGGCGGAAGGCGAGCACGGCGGCCGGCTTGCCCGACGCGTCGACGTGGACGAAGTGCATCTCGGCCCGGGAGCGCCAGCCGCTGACGGGGTGGTCGGCGGGCGTGTGGATGTGCCAGCCGGACAGGTAGAGCGTGGTGTTGTCGTAGGTGAAGGAGGGGTTGGAGGTGAAGTCGCCGTCGGGGTGGATCACGGTGAAGGCGGGGCCGTAGTTCCAGTTGTAGAAGTTGCCGGCGGTCTTGCCGGAGGGGTAGTTGAAGTTGATGCGGTGGCGGACGGCGAGGCCGTTCCCGAGGCCGATGGGGATCGGGGATTGTTGGGTGCCGGACTGGCAGAGGCGGTACTCTGAGAGGCGGGTCGCGTTAGTCATGCGAAGGACTCGAATGGAAGAATCGCGTGAGACGTACTCGGGTTGACGCGAGCCCAGTCGAAGGATGCTTCGTATGCCCAGTCTGCCTGAGCGGGCCTCTTGTAATCTTCGCGCTTGACGGCCCTCGCGGCGTGGGAGTTGCCGTGGTCTGCGCAGGCGATGGCTTCCGACGCCCACAGGAGGGCAGCGTAGAGATACGGTGTGAGCATCATTTCGAGGAAAAGGACTTGGGTAGAACGAATGTTGTAGCTATGCTGAGAAGAGCGAGTGTGCTGGGATGCTGGATGATGTGCTTGCCGTCGTCAACGAAGGGGGCTTCTCGCCATACTTATGGACGTCTGATGATTTCGTTTCATCGTGGATCGGCGAAGATCTTGCAATGCCCTGTTCCGTACGCTCATAAGCCTCATGAATGCCAAGTCAACTCGCCAAGACTCAGCTCCCCCAATGCTCGACGCACTCATGCATGTGTAGACCCCCCAAGGCTTCCACCTCGTGTGAGTGACACGCCCAACGCAAGCCAGTCACGGACGGCCGAAAGTTTATTCGAAAACATGAGTACGTCTTATCTTTCTGAATGTGTATTCTGACGTGTTGGTTTTGCTGCATAGGTGATGTGTAATTGGTTGCGCTGCCTAGGTAAAGTTGAATCGGACTTTTCCCCCTTTGAATTCGACGGAGGCAGTTCTGTGGCAATCGGCGGAAGAATGCGCCAAGCCACGATGTCAACTGTGGTGCTCTGCAGTCGTCTTCCTTATCTGCGAAATTTCATTTCTTGGCATTGTCGTTGGAATTTCCTTTCCTTGGCGTAATCGGTCGAAGGATGGGTTGTCAGGTTGGACGTTTTCGTTTTTGTCGCAGATTCCAGCTTGGGGCTGCGACGCTTCTCCAGCTTTTGAGGTATGACTGCGGAGGTCTCATGCCCCTCTCAACGCCAATGAACATCTGATAAGGAACGTTCATTGTTGTTTCAAAGTGAGTGAGGATCAGTTCTCATTTTGTTTCCGTCGATTCCTTCCATTGGCTGGTGAGTAATATACTAAGGCACATGGCGTAATATGCGCAATGTTGGCTGGATACATTAGCTACGTATCTCCTTTTGAGACGTTGATACTGAATGAGGTTCTATGAAGTATGGGGAACATGATAAGGATTTTGTCGATTGCTCACGTCGTGTGATACGGTCTTCGACCTGACTTATGTAGTGTTCTGGAGAGGAGCTTTACTGCATGTATTACTTGGCATGACAATGCCATCGGACCTAAGGAATGGTCTGGGTTGAGACGAAGGCGAGTGTCTTGTCACTCAAGTTGCATTCTGGTAACAATCAAGGTGTGATGGTCGGCGGCATGGTATTTAATGAATGATACCAGACATACTGCAGTGTTCGAGCAGTAGTATATATTGTAGATACATGCAGGCTCAATTTAGCACCTCTGACCTGAAGAGTTAAAGTTTTAAGTAAAGCAAAGACGGAAACATTATGTAAAACCCGCTGTAGCAGAAGCCTTGGACTGATGGACCAGTATTGAAGCTTTCGACCAGCCAGCCTGGATCTCTGGTATCGCGATTCACTTCGGTTTGTAGGGGACGAGACACACACTGAAGAACGTGGTCAGAGTATTCCCAGGTTCCACAGATATGACAGAGCGTCAGCTAGTTATTATACGGGCTATAGCTGCGAAGCTCGCGCTTAGAAGCCAGAAGCACATAAAGCAGTTAGGAAGCAGTGGTTTAATAATAAACAAGTAGAGGAGAAAATAAATTCCCATCTACCCCAAGACTATAATCAACGTCTCTTCCAGCATGGCCCTCCTAGACTCCTAGTATATCCAATGATCCTTACTTGGCAATGACAAGCTGACCATCAGCGTTGTGGTTGATGGTAACAGTGGGGCCACGGACAGTGAAGTCAATCTGAACAGGCTTCTTCCCAAGCTTGGCGACGTCGAGGAGCTGTCCGACCTGGAAAGTAGCACCGTGGGCAACGTAGTAGGTGTTGACAGGCTGGATCTGGTACTGGTTGCCAGGCTCAGGCTTGAAAGTGGCAGTAGGGACACTGCCAGCTCCATCAGGGGAGCTGGCGAGACCAACGAAGAAGTTTCCTTTTGAATCAAATTAGGCTTTGCTGGTAGAAACTGACGTGAGCGGAGGAGACTTACGCTCGGTGGCATCCTCGAGAGTGAAGTCGTTGCCAGTGTCAACTTCGTAGGAGTTGTTCCAGGCAGTAGGCTGAGCAGGAGCCTTGTCGAAAGCAGGAGCACCAGACCCGGAAATCATGGTGAGAGTAGTTCCAGGGACATCGGTGTCATCGCTGGCCTTGGAGCCAAGCGTGACAGGCTTGGTCTGGGTGATAGAGACCTTAGCACCAGCCTTCTCACCGCCCTTCCAGGTACCAACAATGGCATAGTAGTTCTTCCACATCTCGAACTCAGCAGTGGCACCATCGGGAGTACCCTGAGCGGTCTGGTAGATGTTAGTCCAGATGCTGGACTTTACAACACCAGTGATCTCAGGCTTCTCGCTGAAGAGGTTGTAGTTCTGGCTGCTGCCAGTCTTGTTGTTGATGATGATAGTGTACTTGTTGACCATTGTGGCGGTAGTATAAAGCTGATGTGCGTTTCAAGAATAAGAAAGGTGGGAAGTGAGAGAGTAGTAGATGGTTGAAGTGTGATGAGTGATTGATTGTGTTGAAAAGATACTGGTACCTGCGATGGACCGGTTCTTATATAGATCTTTTCCCAAATACCATCAAGCCTTTCGATTTTATGTTCCTCAGAGTCTCTGTAGCCAGACCACAAATCTCGTCACACTCCTTGAGCCATTCCTCAGCTGAACAGTCTAGACCTTCGCTCCCCTGGACTCCCTGTGATCACCAATCCAAGCAAAAGCTTTGAACGAGCGTTACTACAACCTAGCTCTTAGGCATATCACCATAGCATCCCATCCAACTCATGACAGATGCCTCCATGGGATAGGTTCATAAACGGCAGGTCGGTGGCGATAGTACGCTACAACACCACATTCAGTCGGCAGACCGATTCAGCTATGGAAGTTGTGGTGTCCGCAGCCAGCCGCCATGAGGCTGGCTGAAAGTTCCCTAGACTGAGGTAGCCCATGCGTTCTTGTCGCTATGCCTTATCTGGTATTGACAGGCCAGGGCAGAGCTGAACATCTAACTGCGGTTAGTCGCTACTTGCCACATAAATAAAATATTAGTTATACCACCGTTTTTTGAAGGGGTTGATGCTAAACCCCTCGTTTTCAAGCGCAGTAAACTCATCATCGTTCTCAGCTCCCTTTTCCATTCACTTCGACATGTTCTTCCCATATTCATTGATTACTGCATCAATGAAAAGACCTGTTCTAGGGGTGCGAGTGGGGTCCTCCGCAACGCGATCGGCGACCAGAAATATACATCGCACCATCACAGTCACAAACTCAACCGGCAGTACGCAAAGCTATGCCTTGTTCGCCGACGCGCCCAAGATCACCCCGGGTGTCGCGACTATCAACAACAACATTATCCTGACACTCCGTGGCGTGGCCAGCGCATCTGGCCAAGCGTACTTCACTCTTCCCAAGTCGCCGCTGTACGCGGTCTGCGGCACGAGCTACGGTGGCGAATCGACCGTTGAGACCCAGGTTGAGGTCCTGGATATTCGTCCAGTTGAGGTTGGGCACAAGGCAGATGATCAAACCCTCGTCATGGGAACTACGCTCGACCTAGTGATTAAGAGAGGCACCCCGAACTTTGCCAACAGACCCGACATTCCGCCATCGGGCAATGAGGGCTGTTTCTGTATCCGCACTAGCAGTGAGTTCACTCATAGCCAAGCGCGAGCTGGTAGGTTTGAGTTTTGAAACTGAGCAAGTTTGTCTTGGCTGACTGACCTTTATGTCTCGAATTGCAGGAGACTTCATCGTTGGCATTTCTTTGTTCAAGAAGCTGTCACGCTATTTTGGCCCCTTTGCCACGTTCAGGCCTGCCCCCGGAGCTGAGTATCAGGTACAGCCTCTGAACCGATTTTATCTCGCTGTCGGTGACTACGACGTACGATCGCCTACTTTGAGTGGTCTTGAGAAACGGAACTGTCTGATAGACTTTGATGTTCTAGAGCTGGATAACGTACAGGTTCACCATACAGAGACAGGACGTCTTACTGTCAAGTCGGACTTCAACGAAGACTGAGCCGGAGGAAGCTCATTAGTTGCACCGCGTAGTGCTACATGTAGTTTATGCCAAGTGTCCCGTTGCCTGTCGAGTTTGCAAGCAGTATTTACGAGTTCCACTATGATATATTCACATCCCTCGAGGAATCCGCGACAGCTTGTCAATCATTGAGACTGCACCGGCGATACTCACAATAGACAGCCTGTTCTCGTATCGTATTAAAACACCTTTGCGGGAGCATCCATCTCCTTCCAAAATCACACGATCAAACCATTTGTCCACCTTTTCGTTGAATATGTGATGAGATAGAGGCGGGGAGGCCGACAATCACGAGGAATCACGTTGCAGAATGTGTCTGAACAGCCAGCCACGATGACTTTTCAAGCATAACTATGTGACAACGCGTACATGTTACATGTAGCTAGTCTCTTTTCATGAGACGCACCCCGCAATTTGGCTGACGGTTAGTCTAAGCAACATTGGTTAACCGCCACGGTTCTAGACCATAATCTGAGCACAGGAATAGCACTATGCATGTCAGATCAAACCGACGAGTTAAGGCGCGAGGTCTTCGTCAGCTCTTGGCCAGATGGCGGAATCACATACCAGCAATGTGAAGATCGCAAGGTCAATATAGCGCGCGCGCGTAAATAGTCATGTGGCTTGTGCTAACAAGAGAGGGTGTTTGCACGGAGTATCCGCGACTATCGATTCAAATCCTACGCAAATATGTCGCTAACAGTAGCGAACGGCTCTGGCGCTGCGCCCCTCCCCGCGCCATGAACGGACGGACGCTATTCGGAACGGGAACGTTTCCCCAGCTCCCGCGCTCTTATTAGTGGCGATACGTCGTTAGCGTGGGCTACCCCCAAGTTTGGAACAAAGTTCTAATCTCACTGGCCCCAAGACGGCATTATTGCCAGTCAAGGTCTCCTCTTTAGGGACCTTCACTCTCAAAAGGGTAAACAGAGGGCCTTACAAAATGTCTTACCATGTGGCAGCTAGGCACGTTTGTCGGTCCAATGAAGTCAAAGGCTCCTGTCAGCTAGCCACAATGTGATTGTGTGACGTCAACCCACTTCCTTGGCTGCTTAGCAATGTTGTAATATAGGCCTCTTCCTTTTGAACGATGAACTTGCCCGGCTCTGGGAAGGCTTTAGTTTCTCTTATCCGCATATAGTGTGGGGTGGGAGTATTGCCCGGCTCTGAGGGAGCTTTATAGCAGTTTACCAATGCGAGTTTCTCAGTTCTTTATCCGCATATAGTGTATATTCACTGCACCAATCAAATTTCCAATCATCCGCTTGAAAGCATAGAGAGACCTGATGACATGATTCCACGGCTGAAGATTATCAGCCAGCCATCAGTGACTGACAACGATGGAAAGAAACATGCCTCACAGGCGGCCGTACCCGGCACATAAGTTTATCGACCCGATTATGTATCTACAGCCAGCCATGTGCTTGTAAGGTCTTAGCTCTGATGATTTGTTCGCTGGAAAGGTTCACCTCATTAACCAACAAAAAGCCCTGCCATTGGACACAACTGCGAGTAGCACATAAAAGGCAAGAATTAAATTGTACGAGTAGTGAATTGGAGGGAATTGCCTATCTTACGACTCTCAGATAGACAACAGACGTCTTTCAAGAAAATAACTAGATTGCTGAACCCTTAACTACATGATCATCTGAATCAAGTCAGGTAGTTGCACATCATCTTATCCAACCAGTGTGAGAAAGTAAGCCCATTGTAGTTATAACAATCTAGTAGAGCGAGTATGCTCAGCTAATCTATCCAGACGACCTTGCTCCTAAAGCATCGTGTCCAACACGTTCAATACGCATGAGGATTGGATGGAAAATAATCTGGTCCAAAGCTTCATCCAGATTCATCGCGTCCATAATACGATACAGCCCCGGTATATCGCTGTTCCACTGATAAAAATTGCCACTCTCATCCTTGAGTAGATAGTTTGTCCCTCCAACTTGGCGAATAACGGGCTGGAGGCCACGGATGTTATAGGACATAGAGAGGTTGGTCGTTGCTGGGTTGAAATACATCTTGATTTCCATGTCTTTCTCGTCGTTGGTCCACTCGGGAGTGAGGTCTGCGAGATCTGGGACGGGTACGGCCTTGTCGACTGGCTTTGCTGGCCGGTCACGGGTTCCTCGAGGGATGCTGGGTCGTGATACACCAGCTTCTGGAGCGCCCAATGAGCTGTCTCCTGCCATTGCCTTGTTAAGGGTTCAGTCAGTAATGATTATTCGATTTCATCATTCCACACGTACAATGCTTTTCTCTAGCGAGGTTGATGTGTATTTTGGAAATCGGAGTTATCGTCTGCTCTTACATTATTGTTGAGAGCAATGAAATTCTCTGGGATCTGGTCTGATGGAGATATAACTCAATCTTTGGTCACACGGCTGGATGATTTGTAATGCCGTCCATTCATTCTGTGAGGGGTAAAACAACTGCCATCCCGTTGTAAGGTAGTGGGCAGTGGCTAGCTGAAAGTCTACATTCGGACACTGCCTCAGCTGTGACGGTCTCAGCCCAATAGCGCTGAATCTTCTAGCTATCACAGATTTGGCTCACACAATAAGATGCATCGAACCGATTTAGACTAGTGCTGTTGTCGCATATTGGATGCGTGTACTTGTAACATTCATTTGTGATATAGACTATGAGCTCGGAAACACCTACACGCCTTTCGTATAAGTATGATGGCAGAAAGAGAACAGAAGAAACGGGAAGAATAGAGCTTTACGCCGCCCCTTTCCTCAGCTCTTGCCATCTTTACTCGTCTACACTACTCCGGGGTTACTTACCAAATACCCATAAATTGCCAACCTATCCATCATCTCACCTCACTCTGCCTACGTGGACCACATACCGCGAACAGAGACCTTCACAGAATGGCACAGCTCGCAAACATCAGTTGGCCTAACTTCGTTGCCTTCAATGGTCAATTGACAGTGGCTACCTTCCAGACACCTGCCATTGGCGGCGTGGCACAAGCAGCAATCGAGTTTACCAACTGGCTCGACCAAATTCGCCAGAATCCTGCACACTTTGGCTTTTCTTTTGCCTACCAGGCCCCCGTGGTACAACTTCTTGATACCTTCTTTCCTGCGGGCGTCAGGGCACGGCGTTTCAGCACTGGTCCTCCTCCGCCATTACAAGCTGGCCAGGCTGTCGCCCTTCCGATAATGGTCCCATATGGCAACACACAGATGGGCATTGTGGACGGTCCTACTGCGCTGGGTTACATATTCAGCGTTGTAAGCCCCCCTGCTGGGCTGGACCAAACCTGGCAGGAATACTTTCTTCCCCTCACGGTGCTTTATTCATGGGCCGTCTACCTAGCCTACATCAGCTTTCTTGGCGCTCCATCAACTGTTCTGCCAGATATTGAAGCAGTCCCCCGCATGACCTGTGTCATGTATCTAGAACGGAAGAACCTGGCACCGTACTTTTTTCTTGGTCAAACTAAGGCTAGGGCTGGACGCAATACCGCCCAATGGGCCCAAGATGAGTTGGACAACAAGCTCTGTCTCAACTATCGAGCTCAGATGGTGTTCAACGCAGCCCAATTTGGGAACCCACCACTGCCAGAAGCCTCAGACCAATGGCAGGTGCGCATGAGGGAAACCTTGTTCGAGATACTACCCGGTGCCAACGGGCCGCTCCTCGCTGTAGAGGACTTCTTACAACAAGTTTTCTCAGGCTGGGCAAACAACCAAAACATCCAGGCTCTTTTACCTCCTCTACCTGTTGGTTTTGGGGTGGTAGACATGTTAGCAGACCTTCAGCGTCTTCTACTTGCTGTGACCATTGCAGCTTGGGTCAATGCTGGCACGCCCATGAGCTGGCCACCAGGAAATATGGCTTCCGCCAACCGCCTGAGGAATGCCCATACTCAACAGGCCATGCGGGATGCCCTTGATGCTCTTGTCGATGCCCAAACTGCAGGTCAGACGCCCCTGCAAATGACACCGCTGTGGATCAAGCTGCTTGAGCTTTACATTGTTCCTATTATTCGCGTGCCACCTAACACGCTACCAAACCCAACCTTCCCTCCCGGTGGCTATGCGCCAGATGCACCGGGTATGACAGCTCTCGTCAACGGCATAGCTACGGGACTATATACGATATTTTCAATTCCCTTGAACATCAAGCTGCGGAAAGCTGTGCAGCTCTGTCGAGGCCATTCAACACCAGGGCTGATTGCTGCAAACGAGATTGCCCGAGAACAGCAATGGATAGCACGATTTCGACGAAACACAACAGAAGATTATGGCCGGTGTGCCGAGACATACCCGGCATCTGCTATTTCGTAAGTTGACCGCGTTCTTGATATGAACAAAAGCTAACGGCACACCTCGTGTGTAGGCAACTTTTTTGGAACGGCGCATACAACACCGCTGTCGAAGGACCCGAAATTCGCGGGTTCGCTCTTGAGACCCAAGTCATTGGCAGGGGTGCAGCGGAGCTACGTCTTCTTGATCAAGCTTTTGACACGAATCAACTCGATGCGATGTCTCACCACCCAGACGTGGGCAAGTCGGCGTATCGTCTACCATGTGCCCAATTTTGTAGGCGGATGATACCCGTTGTGCAGGACCGCACACCACAGCAGCTGGACGACTATGATAATGATCTAGTCAACAACGTGCTCAAAACATATCCTATCCCCCCGCACTAGGCTGTACGCTGATAATTATTTAGTCGGACTTATCATAAATATAGCTCAAGCTGAATAGAGTGATGCCCCGGTATGCGAGAATCAGTGAAGTCTTGTCAGTCTCCTTTATCTTCTCTTCCCGGCTCACTAGAGTGGCAGAGAATGGGCAGGTGTTCGCCCGTCATGTGATGTTGCGAGATCTGTGTCAATGGGACGGGGAACGGGCCTACCGGGTCTGTAGGATTGCCGATGATCTTGCTTCACCTCCGTTTTGGATGTAATCGAGATAGACTCGATGAAGAAAGCCATCCTAATTTCAAGATAGTGCTAAGAGACCCTCATTTTGGTTCGCTTTGAGGCGCGTTCTCGGGCCGTACTAGTGGGGTGCCCGCTCTGCGTCTTCGATGCCGGTTCTCGGCCCGAGCTGCTCAATTACCACCGAAGGGCCATTGCCATCTTGTCATGATTCGAAAATCAAGGGGCCACATTATGCGATCGGCCAAAAGAAAACGTAATCACGTCTTGCAGTCGTCAGTGCGAATACAAGCGTGCCGACCTTCTATTGTTGCCGCTCCGAGGTAGTCTTTCGGTTGGAGACCTCGACTGAAGAAGAAGCGTCGGCCTTGCCTCAGAGCATAGAGTGCAGCCGAGCAAATATCTGCACCTGTTTATCGAAAGAAAATCATCACACGACGACGTCTTATGCACACAATGCTGTCTACAGTGAGGCGTGCTCTCACTCCTCCAATTCAGCGTTGCCTAGCTATCACCAGACACGGTAGCCGCAACATCTCAGCGTCTACACGGCCCGTAGCATGGTGGAGGCAAAGAATCCCATCCGCACAGAACATACGCTTTGCAACAGTCACCACTGGGAGTGTTGGCGTGGGAATCATTGGGTTGATGTTGGCAGGGCGGGATGCCCCGACGTCAACGGATGATCCTCGAGATTTGAGCGTGCTTTCTACGGTTCCCTTAAGTAAGCTCTGCTCAGGATGGGTGTAAGTTGACCGGCCCAGAAGAGGGCGTTCCTCGCGAAAACGATAACTAAGTTGACCATATGAACCAGTGCGTTTGCGTTTTGCTCCTCCCCAGCATGGGTCAACGCAAGCGAGTCACTCTACAACCTCATGTCTAAGACCCCCGTCATCTCCTCAATCACACACTTATTTGTCATGGGGACCTTTTTCAATCAGTTTCTTGGCGGAGAAACAGTTGAGAGCTGTATCCCAAAGATCAAGGCGCTCCGCCAAGAAAACATCGGCACTCTGCTCGGCTACAACATCGAAGCTGAACTGGATGGCTCCAGCAAGGATCCCGACCTCATTCTCAACCAGACTCAGCACGTGCTCTCTTCAATTGAGGCGCAAGGAAGGCTCGCCAAGCAGTTTTCGCCAGATGCCGCCACTACCGGAGGCGACAACAGGTGCTGGGTTAGGATAAAAATAACCGGCCTCGTACCTCACCCAGTGGCCCTGTGCAATGGTTCAAAGGCAGTTTTGGCTGCAAGAGCCGCAAGGGGTTTGGATAAGAATGTCCCATATCCAGGTCTGCCCCATGACGGCGACTGGGACGCCGCGCTCAACGGCCAAGGTGTCACTCAAGCTGACCGTGAGCAGCTACTCCGTCTGAAGGCTACCATGGAGACCATCGCAGGAAAGGCACGAGAAAACAGCGTCCGCATCGTGATTGACGCGGAACAGACCTGGTACCAGCCAGTTATTGACGCCCTCACGGACGAGCTAATGCAGAAATACAATGCCCTGGATGGTGGCCCAGCGACCTGCATCGCCTCGTTTCAAGCCTACTTACGAAGGTACCCGCAACTCCTTGACGAACAGATCCGACGCGCGGATGAGAAGGGCTACAAACTGCTTTTCAAGCAGGTTAGGGGAGCGTATATGGTGACTGAGGCAGAGAGATGGGAGAAGGAGGGCCATCAAGGCCCAAGTCCGGTATGGTCGACCAAGGAGGAGACAGATGCGAGCTTCAACTACGGCATCGAGAAGGCGCTGTCGACCATTGCGGAGCAAGTGCGCCAGACCGGGTCTTCCAGGATCGGGGCGGTCTTTGCAACGCACAATTCCATCAGCGTCGGTCTCGGTATCCGATTATTGGAAGAATACGGATTGGCCAAGCGACAGGAGGAGAGTGGGAAGTTCGTACTTTCGAAGGAGGCTGCGGGAAGCATTACCTTCGCTCAGTTATACGGTCAGAATGATGGGGATATAGATCATCTTTCCATGACAATGCTGACATATTTCTAGGTATGAAGGACGACCTCACGAATAAGATCACCGGATCTATCGAGGCATCAGGGGGCCTCGCGCTAGTTGTCAAAGTGAGCTTTTACTCTTTCATCTACCATCCGCTAACACCATGACCAGTCCATGAGCTATGGCGATTTACGCGAGTGTCTGCCCTTTCTCGCTAGAAGAGCGACCGAAAACAAGGCGGTTCTTGACGGTAGAGGAGGTGCAATGGCTGAGAGGATTCGACTGGGACGTGAAATTCGTAGGAGATTCACTCCCCTCAAGTAGATGAGGGGCCGCCGCACAATTAGTTTTTCGATGGCAACAGACAACAAATTCGTTCCTAGTTTCACAGACAATGGAACAGACGATTATGCGTAAAACCAGCAACTTAATATACAAGCGTAGGGATTAATAAACTCCTAGTACCTCCGCAGTATTTATGCGTTGGGAGCCGAGAGGCTGCTTAGAATATCGCCGCTTCCGAGTATAATTTCGTGTTTCGTCTTTGGTCTCGATGTCAGAGACGGACGTCGGGATCGGCTACGTGAGTTTTGTAGGAAATTCGTCTCCACATCAGTTGAGAAACACTGCGATGAGCGCGGCATGTTGGTCCTTCGCGTAGCGGATGACTGATGCGTGTAAGGAAGACATGCAAGCATGCCTCCGCTCCATAAAGACACCCCAGGAAGACGGCAGATTTCCAAATTGAATTGAATTCGACAAGACAAAAGCCTATTGCTCAAACACTGCCAAGTCACTCTGGGATATGGCAAGCACTGATGGTGCTGCTCATACTCTCGAATGAGTCTTTCACGGTCCGAATGCTTGAAAATCTAAGAAGAACATTCATCGAGTTTGCCTTATCGTTCGTCCCGCTTGATCTCGCGCCCCCAAACGGGTGAGCCCCAATGACTGCCCCAGTGCACTTATCATTAATGCAAAACATGCCCACCGAGTCTCTCAACCTCTCATTGGCGATCTTTATGGCCTCTCTGTCCCGCGAGAAGAAAGACCCCGCCAAGCCGTACTCGCTCGTGGAGTCTATGAGGTCGCATACGTCCTCAAGGCTGCTCGGCAGTGCGTCGTCGTAGGTTAGCACGGCAAACAACGGCCCAAAAAGCTCCCGCGTGAGTAAATCGGACGTGGCCGTCTTGTCATCCTGGTTGGCCTCCAGAATAGCCGGTTGGATGAAGAGGCCTTTGCTACCATTCCGCTTGCCGCCAAAGAGGAGCCGATGATTATGCTTCTGGGCGTCATCCAAGAAGTCTCCGAATCGTACGAAAGCTGCTTCGAAAACTATCGGCCCGAGCGGGTGGTGAAGTTGCTTGACGTCGTCGCCATGCGTCATCTTGGCCGCCTCTCTGAGCAACGCCGCCTTGAGATCACCCTGCTCCCACATCGACTTCGGGACATACAGACGCGACAACGCGCTACACTTTTGTCCTTGGAACTCGAAGGCTGATCGAACTGCAGCGGAGGCAATCCAATCGACGTCTTCACGACACGAGTTATGGACCAGGTGGAAGTTTTTGCCGCCGCTCTCGCCCACGATCCGCGGAAAGGTCTTGTATATGTTTGTGTTTGTCCCAATCTGCGCGAACAAGCTCTTAAGGACCGCCGAAGAGCCTGTGTAATGGAGACCAGAGAAATGGGGGCTCGCCAGAGCAGGTTCAACAACCACCGCAGGGTCTGCCGTGGGAAGGAACTGGACCACTCCCTTGGGCAACCCGGCCTCCTCCATGGCCTGGTACAGGATGTAGTTTGACAGCACGGCCATCGGTGACGGTTTCCAAAGTACGACGTTCCCAAGAATAGCCGGGGTGAAAGCAATATGTGCACCCAGCGCAGTAAAGTTGAAGGGCGAAATCGCAAGAACGAACCCCTCTAGCGGCCGGTAATCGAGGCTATTGTACGCCGAATCTGACTGCTTAACCGGCTGCTGCTGGTAGAGCTGATGGCAGTAGTAAACGTGGAAATTGAGGGTGTCGATGACTTCGGCGATACAGTCGCCTTCTGCTTGTCCGCACGTCTTGCCTTGGCCGAGCATGGTGGCCGCCATGAGCTTCCATCTGTACTTGGTCTCGACAAGCCTCGCAGCGCGTTTGTAGATGGCGGCGCGGTCGCTGAAGGGCATGCTTGTCCATTTGTGACGCGCAGCCAGGGCACCAGGGATGGCAATCTTCTTGACGGTCTCCCGGTCTACCTCGTGATATTCTGCGAGCGGGGCGCCATGGTGATTCCAGGGGCTTTTCTGGGCACTCTTCCGACCGGTATAGAGGCGTTCACCGTTCATGATGCTGGGGATTTCGAAGGTTGTGTTTTCGGTCTCTGCCAGGGCAGCTTTCAGAAGCTTGCGCTCCTCCGTACCCGGATCATAAGAAAACTTTCGCTCTAGCTGTCAGTAGTGTATTCGTATATGCGCTGAAGCGATAGATTGAGACTCACCCCGTCGGCGTTGGCCGGTTCTGGATACCGTGAAAATGACATGGCAATTCAGTGGAAGTAAGCTGTAGCTGTCTGAACAATCTGGAAAGTCTACGGTAGCATTTCCTCAAACTTGCCAACCGACATGCTTTATTAGCATCGTCAACTTGTGAATCCAGGCTCGGGCCGGTTGGAGGGGTGGGTGAATCAGGGGGTTGATCGGCATCCTTTCGAATCGGAGAGTCAAGGCCGAACGACCCATTAGTAAGCCCTGTCACCAATACCACAGTGCTGCGGCTATGAAGCTGGGCTCAAAGTAGATAGAACGAGGTTTGTGCTACCTTGGTTTCCAACGTATCACGGCCCGAGAGTATCAGCGTGCGGAGCACGAGTAGCATGGGGCCGTGACAGGCAACCCGTTTACCTCCGCCAACCGGGATGCGAGTTACCGCATCATATCCCGATAAATGTGTACTCGTTGGGTATGGCGAGATGTCAGAAATCGAAAAGAAAATGAGGTTGGCTGCATTGTATTGCGCGGCGTATCGGGAAACAAACAAGCAAACACGATGTTCTAACCCATTTCTGAAACCAAGAACAAAGCTTGTGAAGATTGAAGAATTTGGCGTCTTAGGGTTAATTTGGGTCGAAAAGAAAAGACGTAGCAATCACACGGGGGATTGTCATGGTTCATTGGTGGCCGCTGACATACATATTGATGCATTCAATTGCTAATATATGATATTTGCTATCCTGAAATGTGGCTAGCTCGCAGGAAACCTCATGAGTGACGACGCCGTTTAGACGCAGCGCGCACCATCAACGAGAATCTCCACGCCACTGATGATCGAGCTGGCAGGCTCGGCAAGGAAGAGAGCCACATTGGCCACATCTGAGGGCTCCACGAGACGCCCAATCGGGATCGCCTCACATTTAGCCTTGATGATTTCCGCTGGGACCGGGCCATCCGCGATTCCAGCAAACTTGTTCAGGAGAGGCGTGTTGCCCGAGGTCGGGCAGATTGTGTTAAACCGGAGCTGGTCCCGGGCGAACTCGAGTGCCATGGACTTGGTTGCTGAGGACACGCCGGCTTTGGTGGCGTTATACCATGTCTGCAGCGCACCGGGTCGGATCGCGTTTTCGCTGGAAATGACAATGGTCGAGCCGGGACCATTCTTTTTCATTTCGGGGATGAGCATCTTGGAGGCGATGAAGATGCTCTTGACGTTGACCTCGAAGGCGCGGTTGAACTCCTCGAGGGTTACGTCAATGCTAGACTTATTTGGGTATGACCAGCCGGCATTGTGGACAACAACAGACGGCGCCCTGCCAAAACGGTGAATCGAGGTCTCAAGCTGGTGACAAAATCTATCAATATGGATGAACGGGACACAGTCATGGTCAGAGAAATCCGCTTACCGCCTTTTTCCAACTCCCTTCTTCGGCCACGTTGGCCTTGATCTGGTAAGCTTGACTCTCAGGGAATCCATCAACAGGACCATCGATGGCTTGCAAGTCCAGTCCCAATACTAGCGCGCCCTCCTTGACAAAGGCCTCAAGGATCCCTCTCCCAAAGCCCTGGTTAGAGCCTGAGACGAGAGCAATCTTTCCTGCCAAACGACCGGTCATACTAAAGGTTCGAGTTAGGTTGAGAATGGTATGAGGGGGTCAAGTTGAAGCTCTTTCTTGTCGAAGTAGTAGCATCATTGCTCGGGCGTGGATGCCGTTTGGGTGGTTTAAGATATTCTTCTTGGACGACAGTGAACACCCGGCCCGAGCTGCATGCGGGGGGGCTATCGGGTGCAGTCCCCGGAGCCCCGGATCGGGTCCGACTCCCGATTGCGCCTCTATGCCTTAATTACCCCTCAACCCCCCCCTCGGCCGGGCCGGCACTATCACTCAACACCGTATCCCTCTAACAGCAACCTTCCCAGCTCACCAGCAAACCCAGAATGGCCCCATCAACCGCAACTCCGTCTGATTTACACCGCGCGCCCGTGTAAGTGCCGTCATCATCCGGCTCGACGAAGTGAGCTAACCCGATCTCAGCGCATGTCTCAAGTGCCGCGCAGCCAAGGTCCGATGCCTGATATCCCGCCGGCCGGACCGATGTGATCGCTGCATTTCCAACAACGGCGACTGTGTCTTCACTCAGCCGAAAAGAGCCAGAGTCAGGGCCAGGCCATATCCCCAGCCCCGTCAGCGCGAGTCTCCACAACCACGCGCATTCATATCTCCGCAAAACGAGGCCCGAGAGGATGTCATCCAGGCTACGCCGTCGTCGCATGCGTCGCCGGCTCCTCCAACGCCGGTTAGCCGCGATGCCGCTCATCTTGATATTGGGCCTCAACCACCGATTACGACGGAAATACGAGCGAGGATCCTTGCAACGCTGGCGACTCTCAAAGGCAAAAGAGGGGCCCCGTTCAGCTTCATAACGTCGGGTGATAGACCACCTCTCGGTGCAAGTAACGATCCTGGAGAATCTGGTCGGCGCCATTTCCAGGGACAAGCCAGCCAGCCATCTCAGCCGTCGTTGAAACTTTCACGGCTCCTCACTCCGCTAAAAGTGGGTGGGCAAGGGCAGGTCCAGGTTGGTCCTCCAGTGAAGATGCCCAGTTACTCATCTTCCATGAGTCTCGGATCGATTGTCACGGATCCAATCGACAGTGGGATCTTGACTGAGCCGGCATCAATAGCCCTTTTCGAACATTTCATGATTGAGATGAATGCGAAATGGGAATACGTCTTGGACCCCCACTTTGACACGCACGACGATGTTAGGCGAAGAAGCCATCTACTGTTTGCCACCGTTCTGTTCTGTTCCTCCAAGTTTGCCAACTACCAAGACGGGGAGCTTTCTCTCAAAACAGACCCATTTGTTCAAACTCGGCTATGCGGCCTGGCCCGCAACCTGGCTGTCCGCACGTTTGCCGAGGGAGACAGATCTGTCGAGACCATGCAGGCATTTTACCTACTCGTCTGCTGGAAAGACGAGCATGACGATATTTCATATATTCACAGCGGCTACGCGTTCCAAATACTCCACGATCTAGACTTGGAGCAGAGCAACGGCAATACCCAGCAAACCGCGAGACGCAGACGGGCTTGGCTTGCCTTGTTTCGACAGGATAAGCAGCAAAGCCTGTTTTTCATGAGGAGGGCCTCGCTGAATGTCGGAGACGAGGAGGATTCCTCTCTTCTCGATCTGCAAACCTGGTTAAAGATGCCAAATTCCCTCCCGCTTGATTTCGTTGCTTGCTGCAGCGCTGATCTGCGACGTATTCAATCCAGGATACGCGGCATGATTCCCAAGGCATCGTCAACCATGCTTCCGTGTCTCTCGGACCTCTTGGACTCGGACCTGAACAGATGGAAATTGACTTGGCAGATACATTTTGACGGAAAAGGCAGGTTGCATCAGAACGATGATCAGTCGCTCGATCAGAGACAACTTTACCCTCGACAAGATCATTTGTCTGCTCTTGTCGGGGTTTGGGAACAGAGTGTCAGGCTCAATATTTCGTCGTCCATTCTGAGACAAGCACTCATGACTTCAGTGAACAAGGATTTTCGGTCTTCCGAACTGCCCTCCGCACTAGCCTCAAGTTTTGGCTTCCCCGCCACGGGAGAGCCCGGAGAGGGGCTTTCACCAGATACGCCTGGTCTGGCGAACAGTGTTCATGGCGCCTTGGGAACTCTGCGTCAACTTCTAAAGTTCCCGCCAGATGATCTTCGTCGGGCACCAGATGCCGTGATCCTTCTTGCACCGAATGCGGCCCTCTTCTTATGCCTACTGTTGTGCCTGCCATGCGACGGTATCCTTGGTCCATCTTTTCAAAGATGCGCCATTGGTCTTGTAACAGACATTACCTGCCATGTGAAGGACATGGTACGATCGCCGCAGGATATGGCCAACTTGCACGCGGCGTACTTGGAGTCACTAGCAAATCTGTTGCAGCCAGTGACTACACAGCGTTCACAAACTCTACAAGGTCACATGGAATCAAATGCTCAGCATTTGGACCTCGATGGAGATCCAATGCTTCTCGAGGAAACGGAAATTCAAGCGGCTCAAGTCTTAGCTGGGGGGATGGATACATTCAATCATAACGCAGATATCGGTAACGCTTTGCCTGGATTCAATAGCGACCTGGAGCAGGCGTTCCACATACAAAGCATCGCCAACTTGATGGACACGAGTTTCTTTTGGGATGCACCTGCCATGGCGGCAGAGAGAAATTGCGACTAAAGACTCAGGTATCAAATTCATGGCAAGAAATGTAAGATTATTGCAGGAATTATGGTATTCCTCTTCATTCAAAATACTCAGATCGAGTTATCTCCGCAGGAGAAAACACCTCCGATAAGACCGTCGTCGTATGACTTCTTGATGCTAAGGATTGTCGAGTAAGTACCTGCAACAATGATGAAAGCCCCGGAGAGAATCATGAAAATTCCCACAACTACCATCACAGTATCTTTCCATTGCCTCTTTTTGCATGCAGCCATGGCCTCCAAAATCCAGTGCTGCTTCTGAGACGCTGCAATTTGCTCGCGTCTCAATATAGTTATGTTTTCTGTCACCTTGACCAGCTTTCGTGCGACGTAGAATAATAGCATGAAACCGGGAACAACATTTGTAAAGATCGGGTTGAACAGCGCCCCCACCAGACTCAAGAAATCGCTGAAGAAAGGGACTACCCCGACAATGACAAACCCAAATATCACGGTCACCACCATTGATCCTACCCATACAGCCCAGTGCGTGATAGTGTTGGCCTGCAGGTGTCTTGTACCACGCAAGCACCTGACGAAGCAATACTTGGCCGCAATATGACTGTATAAAACCGCAGTCACAAGCAAACCCGGAAGCGCGATGCCGTAGGACACCTTTTTGATGAGGGGACCAGCTGATCCCAACGCCGGGCTCGCGAGATACTGTCCAACCTTGGCATAGACAATGGTTGCGATTGCAATGCATGTCGCCACGATGAAGGCTTGGCCGCAGATGAGTGCTCGCGTGAACTGCTCTGGATGCTTCATCTCGGCCGAAATGGAGAAGAACGTTGCTGAGGCGCCCACCGCAAACAGCTGGTTGGAGATTGCCATCATCGCTTCAGGAAAGGTGGTCTTCGGAAACGCGCGGACGTCAAGATCAATGGGGCCGCTTGCTGGGCCGGCAGCTGGACGACTCTGAGTAAGACAGGCTATGGCCGTTGTCCAGATGGCGATGAAGATGACTGCAACTCCCACCCAGCTGATCCAGGCGACTTTCTGAAGACCTCGGAATCCAGTGCCGATCAGAAAGCCGGCGACGGAGGTAACACCAACAAAGACAGTCGTACAGGCTCCATGGTCGGAGAGGGCGTTGAAAGCCACCGACGTAGTGAGCAAACCTGCTCCAGCAGTCATGGCGAGGTAGAGGTAGTAGATGAGTCCTACTGCTTCTCGAGCCCATGTTCCGAAGAGGAGATCGCTGGCATCCGCTATGCTGTGCATGTGTGGGTAGTACTGCCTTGCATTGCCGCACAGGTAGCCGGCGATGGTTGAAATTATGGATAAGAGAACGAAACAAAGAATGCCGGGAAAGAATCCGAGAACGTGGAAGGTCTGTGGGAGGCTGAGAGCTCCGAGGCCGATCTGAAATTTCGCGACAAGAACAGCCGCAGCCTGCCATGATACACCTCGAAAGTCAACCTCGCCATTTTCGTTGCTGAAGACGTCTTCAAAGAGCTGCCCGTTCGCTTGCGATTCGACGGTGCTCAAATCACGGCCCTCTTTTGTGGTGTTGTCATTGACGTCGGTAGCTTTCATGATGGTGCAATTTGATAGCGATTTCAAAGATATTTCTCATATTCGGATGCATCATAGCCCTCCTATTAACGACCTTTTGTAGATTGGGAAGGTCTCAGCTCAATAGTGCCATAATGCCACAGAACTCGGACCGACAGCCCCTGTTCCTCTACCAGCAAATTTCAAGACAACGTGGTGGTTGGTAGATGACAACGACTCGTTCGGGATGCGAAAGGTATCAATTGCCGACGAAACGCATATCGGCTTCAAGTTACCTCTCCAATGACCGGCCTCTATGGACTCTGTACTGTAACTTCTGCAGATAAGAGAGACTGGCACTTTTGACATCTTGTCAATGTGACACTTTTATCTAAAGTAAATAAGAATTAGGTTGCGCCACATGGATGATTCTGGAGATAGTGGGGTGATGCCCAGGGAAGAAATCGGGACGATCGTCTTCCCCGTGGGGTTTTTGCTTGCCTCATCTGTCTCTGAGCAGGTCCTGGAGCGTTCGAATCTCCTACTTGTAGTCTTGGCACAGGGAAAAAAACTCTCACCTAGGGCCGAAAAAGGTTCATGCTTCATAAAGTCAGGAGATAACCGTGGGCGTGATTGTCTCCGGGCCGAGATGACCCACAACGAAATCCTCGGGCCGGCAGCCTGATTGTGTCAAAGATAGCAATAGAAGTAGCTTTGGAGCTGCAGCTTTATCGACTAAGAGACTAAGATTCTTCAACTTTCTCCTCGAGTGTCTCTACCATATGCAAAAGTTGCATGTACTGGAGAAATCATCGTTATGGGAAATAGCAATCCACTCACGATTGCGGTCATCGGCTGCGGTTAGTTTTCCCATATCCTTCTGCACGGCTCGGTGCTAGATCCTAACACGCATACATACAGGAACTCTGGGTACCGCAATTACGAAAGGAATACTCAATCCTTTGGAAAAGCAGGGTGTCGCCATAAACCGTGTCATTGCCACAGTCGGTTCCGAAGCCTCCAAACGTCGCGTCGAGCGGGAGCTGTCTAAATCTTCAGCGCAGCTCAAGGTGTTTCTACAAAAAGACAATGAAAATGCCATGCGCGACGCGGATGTGGTGATAATAGCTACCAAGCCCGTCAAGAGAAGCGAGGTGTTCGCAGCTCAGGGTGTCAAGAAGGCCCTCAGGGGGAAGCTAGTCATCAGCATCATGGCTGGGATCTCAATCAAAGAGCTCGCCCGCCTTGCGGTTGGAGAGAGAGAATCGTCTGATGATCAAGCCCCGTTTCAGGCTGTCCGGGTGATGCCAAATATGGCCGCCCAGATTCGCGAGGCGTTGAGCCTGTGTACGGCGGATTTCGATACACTTACGGAAACCAACAAAGAGATCGCGACATGGATCTTCAATCAAGTGGGCCAAAGTCGCCTCATACCAGAAAGCTCATTTGACATCTCCGCCGTTCTTGTCGGGTGTGCCGGGTCGCTTCTGCTATTAGCTGTCGACGGTCTCCTCGACGCAGCTGTTGCTGAAGGTGT
Source organism: Colletotrichum karsti (assembly GCF_011947395.1). Taxonomy (NCBI): domain Eukaryota; kingdom Fungi; phylum Ascomycota; class Sordariomycetes; order Glomerellales; family Glomerellaceae; genus Colletotrichum; species Colletotrichum karsti. Next base: position 309,856 of record NW_024065942.1, read on the forward strand.
GAAGCGGCCAGACGCGCAAGATATGGCTTTCACCAGCGCCATTGGTATGATGAAGTTGGTGCCTGCTGGAAACCATCCGAGCGTCTTGCGGGAGAACATTGCGTCCCCCGGAGGTTGTTCGATCAGGGCACTGTTGGAGTTGGAGAGGCTAGGAGTCAGGTCAGCCTACACAAGCGCCATCCTGGCGGCCGCGGCTCGATCCAAGGAGATGTCGAACTCTTAGCCTTCTGAGACGATTAATACCTGTGTATTCCTATTTGCTAGATAGACTGGGAAGTCCCGATTTCATCTCATCCCTCACAACAAGAAGTAGATCCCAGAACAAAAAGCTCAGTAACATCACCTTGGATCTACAAAATAGTTTATAAATTCACTAATCAACAGTCTGATTGATATGATTGCCAGTAGAAGCTCCCTAAACTTCATATCAAGATTATTCGATTAAGATGATTAAGTTAAACTTTATCATTCTATGAAGACCCTAGAACTATTCAACTTAGTGGAAACAAACCTACATACTCCTCGAGGGAACGGAACTTTTTCCATTTGTTAAAGAGGATAGCTCTAAAACAACCCTATGGGACCAATGTCATATCGAGCTTGAGGTCTCTAAGAGACCAGCTCAAAAAGTACTGATGGAATCCGCTGCCACGAGTATAGCCCCCCTTGCAAACAAGATCCTCTGCTCAGATAGGAGAATCAATTCATCTAAATTCTAATCACGACGTGATCCAGCTTTCTAGCTGCGATGCAAACTAGGTGCAACAGTGACATGTTATTTAATAGATAACACTAGTGAGGAGTATTCTAATTACCTCTCTATGTATTTTACTAATTATTTTTATCTTATTACTATATAACTTATACTATAGTTCTTTTACTTTAAGAGTTCCCTATTATTCCTATAACCTTATATATAAAGATTATATTTTAAATGCTTTATTTCTACTAGGGCGTTCTTTATGAGTTATACCTTATAGGTTATAGTATTCCAGATTAATAAACCTAAATAAGCAGCTTAAAGTTAAAACTAAAGAACTTTCTAGGTCTCTTATTAATACCTACTAAGTCAATAGAGATACAAGCTATGTATATGGTATTTGAGTTATTTATAATACCCTTAGGTCGCTTGATCCGGGGCGAGCAGGGTGAACTAGATATCTCTGCAGTGTGCTTCGGTCGTTGTGAATTATGATAGGAACCCCGGCCATCTCGATTCGTAGGTTCCAGTCTAACGCGCTCAGGCTATACCATACTAAGTCCACTGCTCTCGTTTAATTCACTGCTCTATATTGAGAACTTTACAACGCTTCGTACTTGCTCCCTTCTCTCATCTCGTGAATACTCATTCCATACCATCTATCCTGTGGGAGCGGATGCCGGCATCACACAGTCGTTGCCGGGGGGCTTGGCATCGCCCTTCTCCTCTCCTCGTTTTCCGCCCTCAACCTGCCCTGCATGTCCACGAGAAGCTTGCGACATTTCTGCCGCCGAAACCTCTGCATATCCGGCCAATGGCATTTGCGATATATCTCTTGGGCTTCCTTTTCCCCCCATAATAGTAAGCTTAGTATGAACCTCGAAATGAAATATTCGGCACTATGAAGCTTACCGTGATCCACGGGTCGCCTGTCTGGCCGCCACCGCGCCTGCTCCGCCATATTTCCCAGTCACCTCCTTCCGTGCCGCTGGGTACGGGGATCAAGTCCAGCGCGATCAGGTCGTCTCGTATCTTGTCGAAGTACTCTGCGGCGGGTACAGGCCTGGACGAGCGCCAGGGCTCGTCTTCGGGGACTTCCTCGGACGGACTCATCAGAACGGCCTCGTGGGGCGTGATTTCGCCTGCGAGGAAGATGGTCAGATGATTTTAAAACACAGGGCGGGCCGGTCTTCTTCCCTCACCCGTGTTGGTATCCAATATCCACCAAGTCGCAAAGGGGTCGCCTCTGAGACGTGTAGAGAGTGCGACGACGCCTTCGGGAATCCGGACGTCTGGGAACGGCCAAAGGTCCAGGCCGCAGGCATCTTCGCCTTGAAAAGACTCGAGTTCTGCGAATGGCCAGCTGGTGTTGAGATAGTTGATAGACTCGGTGGATGGAAACACTGGTCTGTCACTGTAAACGTATGGTATGTGACGGAGTAAGTCGATTACTCTATCATTGAACCCCAGCATGCGCCACTTTTCGAGAGGAATAAGGTCGTCGCCCCATCCGTTATCCCGGGGATACCCGATATTTGCAGGCCTGAAAGAGACCATCTGAGAAAGCACTCTATAGTATCGTGCGAGACTGGCTACGGTGGCGTCTAGATCGTAGACGGAGGCAGGTCCTGGATCTGGATGAGGGGGGTCCATGATCGGCGGCGTTTGTGAGTCGATGTCGGCACAGCTTGGCGAGCTTAACCGATAATGAAGTGAATCGGATGGTTCCAAGGACGACTTTAAATACTTATCCCAAGTACGTCATATCCACATAATCTTATCTTTATCGCTCCGAGGCATTCTATCAGCCAAGTTCAATTTCTGCCGCTCAATACAACGCAGCAACCCCTTTTCTTAGGCTCTACTTAATCCGCTATAACCAGCGGGAAACCCGACTCATCTGAGGCATTCTATCAGCAAGTTTAATTTCTACCGCTCAATACAACGCAGCAACCCTTGTTCAGCTCTTTTCAATACGCTATAACTAGCAAGAGACAAATGTTTTTAAAAAGAAAACGCTTCAGTCAACGAACGAACACCGGTTTACTCAGCAAACAAAACACCAAAAGACATACAACACCAGGTATTCGCTGGTCGTCACCGACCCAACTACTAATCCGGCCCTCATTGGCTTGTCTATGGGAGAGCGGACGGGATCCCGAGTTTTCCAATGGGTATGGTCGTATGTGGTGGTTTTAGACGTCAGTAACACTGATGACACCAGCACCGTTCATCCCATGGACATATGCATCGTCGACAAGCTCGTACCCAAAGTGGCCGCCTTGCTGAGATCTTCTCAAGATGTAAGGCACCCTGCCACCTTCCAAAAGAGCTACCGTATCTCCCACCTGGGCATCCATGGGAACTAATCCCATCCTGCCATCCTCCGCAACAAACAACATTCTTAAACTGATCGATGTCGATACGAGAGCCCCCCAAGAGTTGATCTCTGCCTCCGAGTACTCTAATTCGATGAGCGGAAGTCGAGGGCCCTCGCAGTTGTGTTCCTCACACTATACCCATCATGAGTCATACCACTTCTTATGCGCCGAGTTATCTGGCGTTCTCTGAGCCCTTGATGTACGGTGGATGTATTCGATCTGAAATAATGAAGCAAGACAACGTCTGCCAAATGACGTCGCTGTACGTGGTAGTCTGGCTTCTGACGTAAAGCCTGTCCAGCGAATTTGTGATCCCGACCATGTCTCGCCAACCCTCAAAGAAGGCCGCCAGGTTATCAGCCGCATCTCAGTTTCACTCAACGTCTCGATCTTGGCCAGAAACCTTCCCCTGACGAACAGGCCGGCCCGAGGCGAGCATCTAAGCGTCGCTCTACTGTCCCCGGACGTACTAAACTTCGAAAGACATGAAAAACGATCGTCCAGATCATAAAGCAACGTAGACTCAACAGTGAGCGCCCACTTTGGCACCCGAGTAAACAGCCCCTTTGGAGAACCCCCGTCCTGATTCATGTTCTTATGGAACTGGAAATTCTTTGAATGTTGAATGTTAAATATGTACTCGTTGGGTATGGCGAGCCAGAACAAGCAGGTTTGGTGTTTGGTGGCTGCATTGTATTGCGTGGAATATTGCATTAGGTAGAACTGGAAGCTAGGAAATCCCAGCTCGCCAGATTTCTCCATGAACTTGAACGCCGCTTCCTGGCTGGATATAGCGCAGCGACGGAGTTCGAGTAGTGGGCCGTGATGAGCGCCGCCTCCTCCTCACTCGCGAGTCCGAGCAGACCATACACCTTGTGGGGATCCGAAAACGTTGCTTAATCTTGGTGATATTGCATCAGGTTGTGCTTGGAGATTTCCCCCTAATTCCACCGGCAAGCAAACTGCTAGCTAAGAAGCAACCCACTTATAGTGAAAGTGGATGTCATGACTGTGACCTGGACGCTGTCTTGAGCATGCTTGTCCGAATTTCTCTTCGCCGCTTGTGCTGCCGATGTCTCAAATCAGTAAACCAACCCACTCCGGAAGCGGGCCGCACCATATCACAGTCCGGTGAGATCCCGTCCATTCTTCTTGCCCCCTAACTCTATTCAGCGCACGTCTGTCACGGGTTTGATCCCAATGGGCCTCCGCTGGATGTTTTTGATTTGCGACCTGAACCCCGGTGAGAACTTAGCTGCCTGTTGGCGCGCTTCATTTCTCTGAGTGGACGCCCATTGGTACACATTGCAAACCTTCCACATTCAAGGGCATCTACACACTGCTCGTCACCGTTCAACAAGTTCGTGTTTATCCCACATAATCCGAGCAGCGCATCGTCATCACGAATCTGATCACTCTCGGACTTGTTCCATGGACTGGTCGATCGCAGCCAGTTCTCCGTGTGCAGACCGGTGTGGAGTTGAGGCCGCCATCAGTCCGCAATATCAGGCGAAGTCGCCGACACAGCGTCCACGCAAGCGAAGAGTGCCAAGCTAGATTACAATGTTTCTGCGCATATCAAACTGCGCTCTGCCTGATTATTGCATGCCGGGACGTCCAACCGCAAGCCTTGCTTACGGCAACGTGGACTAAGAATAAGCTTGGCTGCATTATATACAGCATTTTGCAGGTGTCTAGAACAACTGACGTCGCAATTTAGCTCAATGTTGCTGCTCAATCTGAGATTCAAATGCACTTTAGAGGATTTCTCGGACGCATGTACAACCAGCAATCCCGCTTCTCACTCCACCTCAGGTGGTACATGGGGCAACACCGTCCTTGTGAAACCCTCCTGCAGTTGTCTGTGACTTGAATGCTGCTAGTTGGCAACCGGTCAACGTTCGTCCGGGCTAGATTAGTGGCTGAGGTATGTCCACGTCGTGGTTGATGTGCTTGCACTCTGCGAGCCTAGACGCGCTGGTGACCACCTACAGAGCCGGATATTGGCCATAATGGGAACGCAGGCATTTGCTACTTTGGACGTGTAGATGCGTCTTTTATGTATATGCGTCTTTCAGGATCTAACAGCATTCAACAGCGAACCCACATGGATTTGCTGGCATATTGTTGGTTCATTCCGTATTCGGGAAGACTGCAGGCATTCACAACGCGACATTTGATAGGCATTCTCTCGTAGGATTGCTACGAAGTCGCTACGAACAAACCCAGGGGGTGATGCTGTGTATCTTAAGTTCTTTAATTTGTTACAGTCTGCTCTGAATCTAACGACGTGCGTATTTATTTCATGTAAGTCTCAGTTCCGTGCAGACCAAGAACTATGTACTACAACCCTCACGTCTTGCCATCGCGTCCCAATTAATGCAAGGCTGCCCAACCTCTTGGTTTGGCTCAATCCTTGGCTATCAGTCAAGTGAAATAGTGGCCGACGCCTGCCTTCCGAGGAATTTAAGACTCTAATCCTGATACATTGCTCTTCTTCCCTGTAGCAGAAACTTTCGCAACAGAAACCACATTCAGCACCGGAACACAATGGCAGAAGCGAACCTCTGTGAAAACTGCTGCCGGGTCCTCACCACTTGGAGGCACTGGCAGTCTTCATGGAGTAAGCACCACACCGACTATGACAGTCTTATATTCAGCTTGAACAGTGGATGTACTATCTGCAAGTGGCTGAGTCTGCAGGTACCCGCCCCCCATGATAATTCTTCTGAAGTCCAGAATAGTTTCCAAACCTTTTGCGACTTCCGTGAATCTACTTTGGAGCACAACCAGTGCGGAAATGTCAAGTTTCGCGGTGAATGTTCATGGGCGGCTCCTTTTGATATCGCAGGTTTGTATTCTCTGATCAGGGCCGGTTCTTGTGAACTGACCTCCATACAGTATGCATCTACCCGCATGAGGATGGGTCATTCAGTCATCAAGATGCCTCAAAGCTCAACAACCGGAACCGTCTTCCTCAATTGACAGCATGCGAGCTCGACGATACGGAAATAGGGTCTGGCAAATCCATCGGAATAATCAAAGACTGGCTGCATAGCTGCAGTGAAGACCACCCATACTGTTCCGCAACTCCCGACAGAACATTCTTTCCAACCCGCGTCATCGACGTCCAGAACGTTGACAACGGAACGGTAGTGCTGCGGGACAGGACCTACTTCGATGACAAATCGTCCGACGGAACGCATCTCACAGACTCACCAAGAGACTACCCGGAATATTTCACATTGTCTCATCGATGGGGTGACCCAAAACTGGTTCTCCAGCTACTCTTGGCCAACGAGCAGGTTTTCCGCAGCGGCATCGCCCTGAAGGAGCTCTCTTCCACATTTCGAGATGCAGTAACACTTGTCCACAGGTTGGGCTATCGATATATATGGATCGACTCTCTGTGCATCATCCAGGACTCAGTATCGAAGAAAGACTGGAAGCAGGAAGCGCAAACGATGAAGCACGTCTACGGAAACTCATTCTGCAACATTTCGGCCATCAGGTCTTCCCACGACGTATCTTTTGGCCTCTTTGGAAAACGATTCGTCCCGCCTCGCTCGTTTTACCCATTTTCAGCGGACTTGGAATTGCCGAAGGGCGACAAAAACCCCACTGGAAAATGGAACTTCTGGCTTGACAGCCTTTGGATCAACGAGATGAACAAAGCACCCCTCACGGGTCGTGGCTGGGTCGTTCAAGAGAGGTTTCTCACACGAAGAATCATTCACTTTACCAAGAGTCAGATATACTGGGAGTGCCTCGAACATTGCCGCTGCGAGGAGGACCCAAAGGACCAGTTCGGTCTACTTCATCTCGGTTCTCACTCGGAAGTGGGACAACAGGCACGGGAGTACAAGGCTGCCCTGCGAAAAATCATCAGGGAATCGGTTTCCGTCGATGGAAGACGAACCCCCGTCTGGCAGACGAATGAGCACTCTTGGCCCACACTGCGAGACTGCTGGAGGATCATGGTGTCTACCTACAGCCGCTGCGACCTCTCCTACGAGACTGACCGCCTCATCGCCATCTCTGGTGTTGCCAAAAAGTTCGAAGAGATGTACGTCCACGACAGGTACTTCGACGGTATTTGGAAAGATGGACTTCACACAGACCTACTATGGGAGTCTAATGCATCCCGAAGCGCGCGTGTAGTGCGCAACACGGCTTTCGCGCCTTCGTGGAGCTGGGCATCTCTCCATGACAAGAGCGTTACCGTCCCTGGCAAGAACGTGTCTGACCCTGACGAGAACGTGGCTACGCCTAATGCCCATCCGAAGTTCTGTGTGACCGTGCCCACAGCTCATCAGAAATTCGGTGGAGAGCCGAACTCATGCATCGAGTTCGTCGCCGTGCGTATTAGGCCGGAGGGCGGTAGCGACGACGCGACGGCGCTGCTTCAATCTTCGGAACTTGACATTGACTGTTTCTTGCACCACTTCAAAAGAGACGCCAAGTCAAAGACGATCGAGATCTTTGATGACGAGACCCTCTCGAAGAAGATACCCAACATGCAGAAAATTGGAGAGGACAAGCTACGCCTCGACACGGAGGAGTTGGTACGGAGATTCAACCAGGATGAGGATGTTACGGGCGTATGCATTCCAGTTCAAGAAGCGTCTGAGGGATATGGTCACCGGAATGTGCGCTATCTCCTCCTGGAACCTGATTCTGAGTTGAGATACAAGCGCTGGGGCACCGTGGTTGGCGGTGGTTTTGGCCTTAGATGGGATACGAGCAAGCGAACTCGCATCACTCTAGTTTAAGGTTGGCCCTGTTTACATTCGCTTTGGGGGTGAAGCCAAGGGCTTCCTTTATAATTACCAAAGGCATTGGAGTTCTCTTAATATATTTGTGCCCCGCTAAGATAAATCGCATCCTCATGATCAACGATGCCACTTAACGTCTCGACCTTGGTTAGAAAGCCGACTTTAATAAATAGACCGCCCCTACCTAAGTTAAGCATCTGAGCGTCCCTCTACTTTTCCCAGACACACCAAACTCAGAGAGACATAAAGATCGATTGTCTAGATCATGCGTCTAGTTGTTTGACCCCCAGCTGGGGAGGCTCCTCAAAACCCCTGTAGTTCGGACGAAACATTGTCAAATGTGTAATCGCACGTTCATGATGCTTGAGTCCTTGTGTAAGACGAAATTGACAACGGGTCGAATTAGGTACTGAATTGATGCACTGGCGTGGAACGTTCAGCTAAGAAAGCCTCCAAGATGTCCAAGCTGTTGACGAGGGATATACAGATGTTTGGAATGATCAGAAGTAAAAACTTAATCTAAAGCCCGCAGAGTCAAAAATCAACCAAATGGTTTGTATCCGCGAGTTGGGGGGTATTGCTGCAAAATGCAAAAGATAAACGACCTACGTAGGGATCGAACCTACAATCTTCAGAGTATGACTTAGGAGCCGAAATCTGACGCGATGCCATTTCGCCAGCAGGCCTTTGCTGGATGAAGTTTTGGGCCTGTTTGGGACTTATGTAGGGCAGAGGTGCTCCGCTGGGGCGCGGGGCCGCGGGGTAAGATGATCTGGGCCGTTCGCACCTCTGCGAGTCGGTTCAGTGTTGCCCAAGGGGTTGAGATCTCTTCATGTATCTTAAAAAGCAATTAAAAGACTATGTTTTCTTCCCAATACATTTCCAAGTCTCCAATAAGAAGTTTAAGGCTACATTAAACTCTAGAGTTGAAGTAGCTTGCGTAGAGTTGTCGAAACACTCAGCGACCTTGTTCCCGCGTGATTTCAGTGAGCAGACTTCCAGGTGTTACATGGGCTAGCAAGGGACACCAGTTCACTCGGAAATGTAACAACTTCGCGCCAACCCCTTCAACCTATAGATTCTATTAGGGAAGAAGTCGCCTAGATGTCGCCATTAGTGCAGATATGTCGAAGTCCAGCTGCGTTCAACAGGGTTTCGGAACACCCGCTGAAAGGCATCGGACCCCCCTCCACTATCCGACGAACACCTTCGGCCCCGCCAATCCCATCAGGAAACTCAGTGTAATTGCATCACCACAGTGTTTCGAACGACGCGTCGGTATTCCGAGCTGTCCGAATGCATGCTTCTTAAGTGGCTTTCACCCTTCTTGCTTTTGGGGTTTGATTTAATTATACAGAAGCAAGTGGCAGATAATTCAAGCTCCGAATCATGTCTGAGAAGAATAACAGAGCAGCTTGGCTCACTGGGCCTAAGATCCACCCATTCAAAATCGACGACGCTCCTTTTCCGCAGGCTAGACCTGGGGAGGTGGTTATAAAGAATGTCGCGACTGCTCTGGTGAGTTTAAGCTGTCGCTTCATGAATAAGAATGACCGGTATCTAATCTGGTGTAGAACCCCGCTGAGTGGAAAATCCAGTAAGGTTCTGTGGTGCTTCCTTTCCGACTAGTGGGCTAATCTGCGGCAGAGACTACGGTGTAATTGTGCAGAAGTATCCCACGATATTGGGAGCAGATGCAGCTGGATACATCGAGGAGGTCGGTGAAGGCGTAACTCATCTCGAGAAGGGACAGCGCGTGATCGGGTTCGTGAGGCTCCTTACCCCTTCATCTCACTCGTACGTCCTCCGTATGCGTACTCATTTGGTCCCAGATACTGCACTGGATTAGGCCTTCAGAATCCTGAGTTCGCGACATTTCAGCTTTACAGTAAAGCCAGCGCGAATCTGGTATCGGCCATACCCGACGATATAAGCTTCGAGAGGGCATCGGTACTTCCTCTAGCCATCGCAACGGCTTCGGTGGGTTTGTATAAGAAGAAGTATCTGGGGCTCCCCTTACCCAGCTTGAAGCCGACGCCATCTGGAAAGACACTCCTGGTCTGGGGTGGCGCGTCTTCGGTCGGAGGCACTGCCGTGCAGCTTGCCGCCGCGTCCGGGCTGAGAGTCATCTCGACGGCTTCAAGGGTCAACTTTGACAAGGTCAAGGCGTTGGGCGCCGACACGGTTCTCGACTACCACTCGGAAAATGTCGTGGCCGATGCGGTTGCTGTGCTTGCGGGTACGGAAGTCGCCGGAGTGTACGATGCCATATCGTCTCCGGAGTCCCTCAAGCCGATCGGTGCCATCTTGGACAAGCTTGGTCCGCATAAAGTGATAACAGTGCTCCCGAGCGAGGGCGACTATGGGAAGAATGCTTTGATGTCTTTCGGTGAGTCATTACCTGTCTGCGAGCTGCAGCGATGTTGAGAATATGCTCTGACCACCACCGACACCCAGAGACTGCCTTTCAGATCACCGAGGACCCTGAAGAAGTCGGTGATCCTATTTGGAGAGACTTCGTGCCCGCAGCTCTGAAAAGTGGCCAGTTGCAGCCGAAGCCGGACGCTGAGGTGGTCGGTAAGGGGTTGGAATCGATCCAGGCTGGTCTTGAGAGGCTCAAGAAGGGGGTGTCAGCGACGAAGCTGGTGATTCAGTATTAGGTGATCGCGCAGCAAACTGTCTGTGTGTTCTGCAAGACATTAAAAACAATCAAACTCTTTTTTCGAAGGAAGTTTCGTCTCTTCTCTGCATGAGGATGCAGGAAGATGCAGCGGCAGCACCGACCTGCTGGGACGGGCCGCCAGGAATGCCTTCACCTTAGTCACACCTGCAACTCACCTTGGCTCACCGACGGCTTATCTAAGGAAGAGAGCACGTGCTAAAGAGAGAGTTTCTAAAAGCGACGGCGGGATTGGCTCGGAAGACGCCAACGATTGTCAGAATCAGGGAATTAGTGGGCCTTTGAAGGACGGACTTCGGGTATTTAGTTGATCCACAATGTCACGCTGCAACCAACCAGATCCGTGCGCATGCCCCTCCATCTGACCATTCCACATCTGGTTAGTCGAGGTGGATCGAGGCTGCAGGCAGCACCAAAGACAGGCAAGAGCCGGCTTCTTCGGAGGAGTCTGGAACCTCCACTGGCCGCCCGGCAGCGCAGTCGCAGTCGCAGGCAGGTGCTTTCGTCACTAACGATCGAAAGGCAGTGACGACGGGTTCGTGGAGGGGTCCTTCCCGTCCCGTCCTGTCCTGATTCGGAGCCCAAATCAAGCCGGCGGACTGCGCTCGGCCGCCTCGTCTCCCGTTGCTTCTGCTGCTCCAAGAAACATGGAAACCATGACTCTCTCTGTCTTTTCGTGTTCCATGTTTCTGTTCCTGTTTGGCATGGCTTGATTGTCAGCCGTCTTTGTTTCCTCACGTCACCTTACCCTGCTGCTTACCTTGGTCCTTAAGGTTCCTTAAGCTTTGCCCTACCGCTGGTACCTCACCCGAACACGTCTTTTTGACTCTTTCATCTTCCTCCAGTCACCTACCTACCGACCAGACGATCATGACCTGCATATCATAGCTTTGCAAAAGGCTTCACGCCCACCTAACCGACCAACCTGATATCGATCCTATATCCTTCACAGTGGCTACTTATCTGCCATCTAGCTCCTCATCCGAACCCCGCCTCCTCAAGCAACATCCTAGCTATCGGCTGTCCAGCTGCCCGACTCACCTGCTTGTCGCACGCGACACCGACAACCCCTCGTCGAACCGCCACGAAGCTCTCCACCGACCCCTATTTGCCATCTACGACTTCGCCAGTTGACGTCACAGCTACGAACGAGTTCCGACTTCTCCTCTACATACCTCCTACGATCCTACAACAACCTAATACCAAATCCTCTCTACCCCGCGATAATGGCGATCGACGTACACAAGAAGGCCGGCGAAGAGGTCCCGGGACCTTCCCCCAACGCGGGGCTGGCTAGGAAACCAAGCGACTCGCACCCGGCAGGTCGCATCAAGCACAACAAGTTTATGCAGATAGTCCGCGGCGTCTCTTTCGCCATCTACTTCGCCGCCTGCTGCGCAAGGTAAGATACACAATACCCCGCTTCCATCTGCGACGAGAGCAGACAAGGCTGACTCGATGATCTCTGCAGTATCTTCCTGACGCAGCTCATGGGCGGCTGGCTGTACTTCGTCAACCGCGAGCTCTACTACGCCTACATGGCGCTGACGAAACAGTCCTTCGCCCTCACGACAACTGCTATGACCAAGATCTGGGGTCCTACGAAGATCAGAATCAGCGGTGATGCTTCGGTTGCGGGCCAGATCAGACAGACTCCCAACGGCTTGGTCGAGTTCGACTTCCCCGAGCGCTTGATCCTGATCGCGAACCACCAGATCTACACCGACTGGCTGTACCTCTGGTGGGTGGCCTATGCCAACGAGCCAGGCATGCACGGCCACATCTACATCATTCTGAAGGAGTCGCTGAAGTACATTCCCCTCGTTGGTTGGGGCATGATGTTCTACGGTTTCATCTTCATGTCGCGCAAGATGTCGACTGACCAGCCACGCCTGGCGCATCGCCTGAACAAGCTCAAGATGGAACACACTACACCCAACGGAAAGAAGCATCGCGATCCCATGTGGCTGCTTCTCTTCCCCGAGGGCACAAATCTGTCTGGTAACGGGCGCAGGAAATCTGCCGCCTGGGCAGAGCAGAGTGGCCTGAAGGACCCCCAGCATCTGCTGCTCCCGCGCAGCACTGGCATGTTCTTCTGCTTGAAGGAGCTGTCGGGCACTTTGGACTACGTCTACGACTGCACTGTCGCCTACGAAGGCGTCCCGTAAGTTTGCGCCCGCCGAACCCGTGCGAGACATGAGCTAACAGCATTCCAGCCGCGGCAAGTACGGCGAACAGTACTTTACCCTTTCCAGCACATATTTCCAGGGCCGCCCTCCGAAGTCGGTCAACTTCCACTGGCGCCGGTTCCGCGTCGCCGACATGCCCCTGCACGACCAGAAAGAGTTTGACGCGTGGGTGCGCGAGAGGTGGTACGAGAAGGATGCTCTCATGGAGGAGTACATCTCCACCGGCCGCTTCCCTCCGAGCGAAGATAACAAAAAGGGATACATTGAGACCGAGGTGCGCTTGAAGCACTGGTGGGAGCTCACGCAGGTCTTCGTCGTCGTCGGAGCCGCCGGACTCGTCGTCCGAATGTTACTCAACACGATGCAGAAATGGGCGGGTTTCTAGGAGTAACGGCGGCACAGTCTCATGACTTATGGTTTCCTTTGGTTGGAAGCTGGATACACGGTGGTTCGGCGACGTTTTGGGTTACAACTTTCATGATTCCCCCTGGTAGCTGGTGATTAGCGAGCGACTTCATACATGGGTTCTTGGCTTGGTTACGGCAGTGTTGTGGATATCGGTGTTCGGTCTGCATTTTTTGGACATGGTGCCGGGTGTCTTTCGCTGTTGAATGGCTTAGAGCAGAGAACATACAGAGACTATCAGACATCCTTTGTTGAGTCGGAGACAGGTCCAACATGGACTTGGCGCCGCGCCCACTATTCTTGTCACGTTGCATATGTCCCTCGCAATCTTGCAGCATCTCGCCTGCGAGGTAACCCAAGAACGCCGAGATGCGATCCTTCGGCGAAGCGCTGAGCTGGTGTGATCTGCGCGGTCTCCACCGCCGGCGCGTAGGATTTGAAGGCCCAACCAACACCAACACCAACGCCGATCATTTTCCGACCGTGATGGTCTACCGATGGGAGATTTCTCAAATTATCAGTGTGATAGAAAACGACCAACAACGTGTCTACTCTTGCCGTCGCTGCAGGTCTCGGGTTTGGCTGAAGGTGTAGGTAGCCACGCGAGCATGGGGAGTTTTGGGTTTTCTGGAAGCATATGGTTTGCATGTGTTCGGGAAGAAATCTGGAGTAGATTCACCCAGGCTTTCTTGGGCATGAAGAAGGTGGCAGTGATATTCAATATCCACTGCTACACAGCTTGAATGGGCTCTGAAGCAGGACTCGGAAGATCGCGCATAGCTCAATAGCTCGTGAACCGGTGTTGGCACATATCTAGGCAGTCTTCGGCTTGTCGCTGTCCACAGCGTTGAGTCTCTCAATCTCCTTCCTAGCCCCGTTCCACTTCTTCCTCTTGCCATCAAAGTACCGGAAGATGTGCGGACTGTAGATGCCGCCCATGAGCAGACCGCAGAACCGAGGCTCCCGATACCAGAACTTCAGCCCCTTCCACCCCCAGCCGAGGTTCTCTCTCACGCCGCTCCCGGCCATGCGGTCTGCCCAATCGGTCCACTCGATCCCGTTGACAAAATGGTACATGACGTTGCCCGTACGCGCTAGGTCAACCAGCCACGCTTGGTGTTCGTCAATCGCACGCTCGATTTCGCGCCGAGGAGGCAGCGTCGAGTTTCCCTTCCAAACTTGCGCGATGGCCATCGCGGCGAGGTCGTACATCTGAAAGGCGCCGATCGGGAACGCGACGCATCCCATGAACGCCAACGACTCCGGGTACTCTTCGGAAAACACGTTCCGGTACAGCCGCGGGAGCGGCTTGCCCCTGGACCCCTTCGCCGCCAGCCACGCGGGGTTCTCTCTGCGGGTCGGATCGGCCTCGGGGTCCAGGATGCCGAAGTCGGTCTTGTATCCCGTGCAGTAGACGATGGCGTCGACCCCCAGCACGCGGCCGTCGGTGAGCTGGACCTCGTCGCGGCCGGTGATCTGGTCGACTCCCGTGACGGATTCCACGTCGCCGCGCTCCAGCGCCGGCACGATCTCATCTGACACGACGGGGAAGGTGCGTCTCATGGACGGTGCGGGAGACAGTTTCCACTCGGGGCGGATGGTGAAGGTCGTGTCTTGCAGTTTCTTCGCGAAGATGTTGAAGAGGCGTTCTGCCACCCTTGGGAAGATCGACTCTATGATGCCCTGGATCGTCATGAAGCGGACGTTGACGGTGTGGTCTATGGGTTTGCCGTTCTGAGCTCGAGGAAGCTGTGCTTTTGTGAGCCTGCACTGATGGTTTGTGCAAGTGTTGAGCGACTCACTATTATGGCGCCGTCTCTGTGCGACAGGTAGATCTTGCTGGCTTGCCCGATCAGGCTGACTGCGGTGTCGGCGCCGCTGTTTCCCAGACCGACCACCAACACCCTCTTGCCCGCGAAAGCCTCAGGTCTGCAAGTCAAGTCAACGTGGTCAACACAATCCACGCCCGCACGGGTGTCAGACATACCTCTTGTACGTTTTTGAGTGCACCTGTTCCCCGCCAAAGAGCTCGATGTCCTTGATGTTTGGATAGCTTGGCGTCTGGTTCATGCCCGTTGCGATGATGACCTTGTCAAAGATTTCACGAGAGCCCCGGATCTCTACTACCCACTTGTCTGCTTCATCGTCGCGTCGAACGTGGGAAACCTTGGTGTTCAGCCGTATGAACGGGCGCAGCTTGAAATGATCCACGTAGCTCTCGAGGTAGTCCTCCACGTCTTTGGCGGTGCATTGGCTCGGGATATCTATCCAAACGTTGATTAGGGGTTTTGGATGCAGTAAGGGTTATCGTCTCACCTTCAGGGAATGGAAAATCGGTGTAACATCCCTTTGAAGGGGAAATCAGCAAACATGAACTGACGGCAGCCTGCAGGAGCTACCCTCTCTTGCACATACCCTTTCTTTCGATATATTGACAATAGTAGCTGGTGCTGTTACTATAGTTGCAATGGAATATCAAGGGTAGGTTGGGATACTTGGTAGGACCGAGGTTTGGTCTTTTGTGGTGAACTTCCAGAGACCTCCGACGTAGCAGCTGCGCTCAAAGCCAGTCACTTGGAAACCTTCCTCTACGCAGTTCTTCAAGGCGACGAGGCCGAGGGCACCTGAATGGAATCAGCAACGTTTTCCAGGCGCCCTGGTCTCTAATGAAGACTCACCAAGCCCGATTACTGCGACCCTAGGACATTCGTCCATGATGTGGTGCCGTTGGGTGAAGGCCTTCAAGATCAACGGGTTGCGGCGTGATCACCCGTGGGAGAACAGGGAGTCTTGTAGTTGTGTAGCTGCAGCGTGCTCTTCGGAATGCTGACACCAAGAAACCGCCGAGAAAAGTGGCGATCACTTTGTGTTACCGCTGACATGTTGATCTTCTATGGCGCATGCTACCTGCCCTTTAACTGGATGAAACAGGGATGCGCGAGACAGTAGTTCGACATCCCGCGAGGACATGTTGGGGATGTCATTGGATGTCTCAATATCAGCCGCTCAGCCCTGTAGTTTGTTGGGGTAGTTAAGAGTACGTAGTTATCTTGGCGGATATCTGTACTGTCGTGAATCCGCCAGCTCATCTGAGCGGGTGCTAGTTGACCCCCGAGGTGTGATTGTGATGTTCTGCCACGTTGATGAGTTGCTGGAACCTAGATTGTTGCAGTTCCATAACATTCCAATACAGATTTTGCTTCAAGCAGTTGCTCCGCCTTCCTTATCTTGTCACAAGCACATGTAAGAACTTAGTGTCGACCTCAGGTAAACAACAAGCACTACAGCCATATTCAATTTCCTACATCGTCGTCCCTCGTTACCAGTGCCGCCATGAAGTAAATAGACGCTCCATCGCACTAGCTCGTGTGACCCAAGATTTTGAATGGAGGAACGCGTGAACGTGCTCTTTCGAAGCGCTTGAGAGCGACGTGCACGTAATTACTATGCCACCAATAGCCAGGGAGCACATAATGAGGTGCTGTTCTTGAGCCTGGAGGTATTCGTGATTACTGGGGGAGATGAAGAGTAGGCTCTGTAGGGCTAGGTACGTCAGGTCCCGGCTGGGCGGGGATTGGATCGATCGTCATCATCTTATCCTCCTCGGCGATGATGACCTCGGGAAACTCGAGCAACGTAGTTTCGTTATAGTCGTTCGTGGTGACGACGGCTCCATTGAAGTAACTCGGAGATTCGTACTTTCGCACGACCCAGATGTTGCCGCCCTTTTCGAGCTTCGCAAGAAACCTGTCGAGACTGGCACTCTGTCCTCATTGGTTAGCTTCGTGTTTATGTCGTTTCGCAGTTCTGAGAACTTCAGGGGAGACGGCTGTAGTGGGCTTACTGGTCGGAGGATGACGATGTATCGACCAGCTAAGACGCTGGCGACGAGTGAGAGGAAACTGAAGAGACCGGCGAATCGCATGATAGGGATTTTGCCGAACGAAGTGGTAGGGCTTGATTTTGCTGAAGAGGTCTATTCTCTGTGTCACTGTCTCATCGAGAAGAATTACCGCTAGTGGGATATTGTGGCTCTTTATACCTGAAAGCTCCGTCTCTTCGCCTCCTTGCTTCACCAGAGCAACACGAGATGTCACCATTGCTGATGCGGGGTTGAGACAAACTCTCTCAAGTCTGGGTCACATTCACCATTCATTCTCTGCATGAATGAACGCCATTATTTCTTGCCAAGCTCTGCTACAAGACATCTCAGATGGATCTGGACGAAGTACTGGCCCGACCGAAATACTTAATGAGCTGGGTTTGCATGGAGCCTGCGGTACTTGGATCGTAACTTGAAAGTCTTACTGTCTTTCGGTCGGCATATGAGGACGAAGTCAATGTTCCCGTGTCTCATGATACTGTGCGAGGAGATCTACATCAGAGCCCGTTGCGGACACCTGGCACCTCGTGTTGACGGTTTGCGAACCATAAACGGTAAGCTCATACCGGAATAGGAGCAGATCGGGTTCGTAAACGTTTTCAAACTTCATCGGCCGCAACCGCTAATACGCTATCAAAACGCTGATATAGATGATTCCAACCCTTCTCCGGTGAGATGATGTACGACACACGGTACTAGCTCAACGGCTTCTAATCTTCGACCATCGGCTCGGCACGTCACGCCATCCCGCCCGGGCACCTTTAAACCGCTCGTGTCCGCGGCGCACTAGCTCTTTGCTTGCGTGTCGGGCACGAGTTTACGTTAGTGCTTCCAACTTTGAGATCACCTGTGACCTGGGTACGATCTCTCAAGACAGGCGGACCTCACTTCCCGTCTTTGCACTCTCCTTGACGGCCTCAATGATGCGCAGGACATCGCGAGCCTCACTTGCCGGAACAGGAACATCCTCGTCCTTCCCGGTCTCAATAGCCTTCGCGAACTCCTCAAAGAGCTTGAGGTACGTCTTGGGCTCCACCGTCAACTTCGTTCTCTCCTCAACCTTGCCTCCGTCCTTGATGAGGAGCAACCTGCCGCCGTTGATGGGGTCCTCGACG
The DNA here is from genome assembly GCF_011947395.1 of Colletotrichum karsti. Taxonomy (NCBI): domain Eukaryota; kingdom Fungi; phylum Ascomycota; class Sordariomycetes; order Glomerellales; family Glomerellaceae; genus Colletotrichum; species Colletotrichum karsti. The sequence continues at coordinate 327,984 of NW_024065942.1, forward strand.
CCGAAACCGGGCTCGTTGGGCTTCTTGCCCTCCTTGAGATGGTCCTCCTGGGGATCAAGCGCCGTCTTGTGGAACGACGCCTTGGTGCCGCGCACCCAGAACCGCGGCTGGATCGTCTCGACGCTCATGACGCCGATGCGGACACTCACGATGAGGCCGTTCTTGTAGGCGAGCTGTGCGTGCACACTGTCCGGGTCCTCCGGGTCGAACTTTCCGTCGCGCTGGTTGATGAGCTTGCCGTAGACGGTCTCCGGCAGGCCGAAGAGGTTGTAGGCTTGGTCGATGAGGTGGGATCCCAGATCATACAGGGCACCACCGCCTTCGGCCATGCCCAGCTGGCCCTTCCAGGACGTGGGCCGGTCCGCGCGGTAGCGGTCGAAGTGTGTGTCGAACTCGTACACGCGGCCGAAGATGCCGTCGTTGATCATCTTCTTCACCGTCAGGAAATCACTGTCCCATCGGCGGTTCTGGTAGACGCAGATGAGGCGGTTGTTCTCCTTTGCGATCTGGATGAGTTCCTCGGCCTCGGCGGCCGTAGGCACGAAAGGTTTCTCAACTAGGACGTGCTTGCCGGCCTGGAGGGCCTGCTTGGTGAAGTTGAAGTGGGTGTTGGGAGGTGTCAAGATGTTGACGATGTCGACCTCGGGGTCCTGAAGCATAGGCTCCAGGGAGGTGTGGTGCGTCAATGAGGGGTAGTCATTGGGGGCAGATGATGAAGCCGTCGGCTTGCGCTGGACGATGCTGTGTAGCTTGAACTGGGGAGTGAGGTTGATGAAAGGGATGTGGAAGATCTTAGCGGACAGGCTGAAGACAAGTTAGCACGTGGATGTCTCTGTTAAATGCGCCACAGCGAGGCTATTCCGGAAGCATGCAAGGGTTTGGGACAAGGATATGTGATCATCGCATGCGGGGATTCTTTACGTACCCGTATCCGATAATTCCGACGTTCAACTTCTTTTCCGAAGACATTTTGATAAACTCTTCTGAGCGTTTCTCGTGAAAAACTGTGATTGATCTCTTGAACTCAACCTTTGAGTGACCTCACCCAGCTTTATACGTATCGTCGACTCGTGTTGTTGAGCATGACCGGCGCTGTGAGGGGCAGCGTGGAGGAGATGGTGGAGTGACGGGCCAAGATTACCCCATTGCGTCACTAGGGGCAAACTCGGCGCTTTTCTCAATGGACAGCGGAGAAAATTGCCCCATTTTCTGACTGCTCGTCAGGTTACAAACCACGACGCTAACGCCAACTTGACACACCGGGATGACCAAGCATGAAGGACTGTTAAAGTTGCCCGAATAGGTCACCTTGAAGCATCTTTCGGTGAAGACGAGTGCTTCACCGAGACCCCTCGGAGCGTCAGCAAAGACGGGATGCGTGGATTTGCGTGCTAGATTTACTGGTACGAAGGAATGATGAGGTGGTCATTCGAGTCGACTATTCATCTACGTAAAGAGTACTAGCAGTTCATTCCTTATGCCAAGGTACACTGACAGCTTTCAGATTCCGCGTCTCTTTCTGTCACATAGCACACAAGCGTTCGCGCAGCCTGGTTAACGAGAATTTGTCTTTAAGCCATGCAGTTGTTTTCATCTTGTGACAAATTTTTGGACATCATTTGTGGACGACCGCTAGATGCCGGTTTCATAGAATTTCTTTAAGCGCGAGACATTGCCGTTAGTCTTCCAATGCTAATGCCGGGTGGCCGGCGTTAAGTGGGTCTCGGAGAAGTGAGAATGGGAGCCGGAGCCGGAGCCGGAACGGTCGGCGGTCCAGAGCTCTTGTAAAATGACGCGCAGGAGAGGAAAGGCAATCACAGAGTAGCATAGAAGCATATTCGCATACTATATTTGTCTGGGGTAAGGCTGTTTTTTCCCCCCCAACAAGGGATAATAACGTGTCTTTTCTCAGCGCTGCAGGGGCATTGATATGTTGCCTCAAGATTCATCATGATCACGATTTAATCTCTGAGAAAAGGAAAGAATTTTGAAGAGAGTAATCGAGACAAAAAACTGAGGACTTTTAGTAGTTGAAAATAAACTCTCCTCTACTTTCGCGAGCACTGGTACCAATCAATCGCAATTGAACTGAGCATGGGAAGCTGTGGAGTGAGGGCATCATGGAGGGGTGACGGCCCATAATAATACCTAATTCACGTTAGTTCCTAACATCCACGTGGCGAGCCAGGCCAAGACGCCCCAGTTGTTGGAGAAGACCATCGAATTTGTAATCTTGGTCCGTTCGGATGATTGATAAAAAGGTCTGATGTAATGCCTGTATATCCACCTCCCTCAACTACTCTCAATTTTATTTACGACTTGCCGCATTGCTAGCATCATCATGGCAAATACTTTGGGTCAACAATGGGTAGTCCGCTCCCAACAAAGCGATCTTTCAGGTCTTCAGTTTCAAGAAAATGCACCGATCCCCGAACTCGGACCTAGCGAGGTTTTGGTGGAAGTCCTCGCCGCTTCACTGAACTACCGCGATCTCGTCGTTGCGAAGGTGAATAACCAGAGTCACATTACCAGTACCTATACTCACCTCCCGGCAGGGTCTTCTTGGGCTGAAGTCATCTCCCGATCTCGTCCCCGGCTCGGATGGAGCCGGCTACGTCCGCAAGACAGGTAGCGATGTCAAGTCTGTGGCTCCCGGAGACCGAGTTGTCATGCACATGGTTCCGGAGACCTTCAAAGACAACCAAGTTGCGCCCTTGGATGATTCGACCCTGCCGTCTTTTGCCCACATCTCCGCCGGTCTCGGGCATGGTCTGAACGGTACACTTTCCACACATGGCGTCTTCCAAGAGAGTTGTCTCGCAAAGTTCGGCGACAACCTTTCTTTCGAGGAGGCGGCGACACTTACATGCTCTGGTATCACGGCGTGGAATGCTTTGATGGGCCTTGAGGGAAAGCAGGTTAAGAAAGGCGACTGGGTACTCGTTCAAGGAACCGGGGGGGTGAGCATTGCCGCTCTGCAGGTAAGTCAACGGCACAGAATCGATGGCAGTATCACTTAAGTCTCTAACGCTGTACAAAATAGTTTGCACTTGCGGCTGGCGCAAACGTTATCGCAACGACCAGCAGCGATGCCAAAGCCGCCAGACTCCGCGACCTCGGCGCGCATCACGTCATCAACTACCGCTCATCTCCAGACTGGGGTGCTGTGGCCAAGAGGCTGACGCCTTCCAGCCGAGGCGTGGACATTGTCGTCGACGTCGGAGGTAACGCGACCCTCGGTCAATCCCTCGAGGCGATGCGCATCGATGGACTCATCGTGATCGCCGGACTACTCGGCAAGACAGACCGTGAAGAGCCGCTCATGTCCGTCTTGGGCAGGATCTGCGTTGTTCGGGGTATTTTGCTGGGTACAAGGCAGATGATGCGGGACATGATTAAGTTCATGGAGGAGAAGGGCGTGAAGCCGGCATTGGATGCCGAGGTATTCACGTTGAGTGAGGCGAAGGCGGCGTTTGAGCGGCTGGAACAACAAAAGCACTTCTCCAAAGTTGTCATCAAGATTCCAGGGGCGAAGCAGTAATATTATCAACAGAACGGCACTCATTAAGCCGCTTGATTATCCGCTCCATCGGCATCGTCAACATCCTCCTGACTCCTCAGTTGTCTAATACCTGTGTATCGCCAATTAGAGACGTACGTCTCGAATGCCTGCTCTCCATGTTTTCCGTTCGATGTGGCATAAACGCCAAGTGCCACGCCTGTATCCTTATTAGTACAAAGACACAATTATTGACCGAGAAGTTTCACTAACCAGAGTAGTATGGAACCAATTCAGTTCCTTTGCAGTGACCGAATACTCTCATCTCAGAAACATCTCCTTGGCTGGCAAGCCCAGCCGAGAAAGCGAAGTGTGTGCTGTTGACTGCTTCGATCTGAAGAGATATCTTCTGTCCGTTCCATCCCTCGGGTAAAGGGAATATCTCATTCGGAGGATTTTCCATTGCTCGATACGGCGTTTCCGAGATGCCTCTGAACCGAAGATGGGGTCGTAGATCTTCACTTCCACTCGGCTTGAGCATGACAATGCCAAGGTCAAAGTGCTGAGCTTGGTCCTGGATGATGGAGGCGCCTACTTCCATCTCTTCTTTTGTAAGAGACTTGGCCCAATCAACATCCACACGAAAGCGGAATAGGGAATGCGCCATTCGCCTTCCGACGAATGTTTGTCCCCTTCCCAACGCAAAGTCCGCATCAAAGGCAGTCAAGTTGAGAACTGATGACTTGAGTGCCAAAGTGTTCCAGTGTCCGGGTGGTGAGACGGCATAGTTTCTTGCCTTTGGCAAACGCCAGTGAACAAAGTGAATTGGGAGCTTGCTTCCAGGTGGGAAGGTGATCGCGTCGTCTGCGTCGCTCAGTTGGCCCTCGCCTTCGTCGGGGATGGCCTCCGGTGGAAGTGGCCATCCAGAGACATCACCAGTAACCGGTGTGAAGACTGGGAATTCTCCTTCCTCCCAGGTCACTGGTGTAAGAACAGTTTCTCGGCCCATCGGCAGGTTCCCGAAGTAGGCACCTGGATCTTGGCCATATGTGCCTCCTGCACGAACTGCAAGAGCAACGGACCACCACTGACCCTTGGCATCTTGAAAGAGGTCGGCATGCCCGACAGCTTGGAAGTATGAACTCGTGTCGTTTGCGGAAGTTAGAAGCGGGTTTCCAGGAGCAGGATCATAAGGACCAGTCAGGTTACGCGATCGTGCCATCGTGACCATGTGATTCTCGCGCGTGCCCCCCTCCGCCAGGAGGAGGTAGTAAAAGCCATCCCGCTTCCAGATATGAGGTGCTTCAGGAGACCGTCCGCCGGTACCATTCCAGGGCATGATAATGTCTCCGATTTCGCCAGTCTCGAGATCGAGTGGTGCATGCATGATACCCGGATAATAGGCCGCCGTGTGAGCGCCAGAGACATAGGTTTTGCCGTCGTCATCCCAGAAAGGCGAAGGGTCAAAGCCTGGAAAGCTGAAATGAACAGGGTCAGACCACGCATCTGAGCTGTACGGATCAGTTGCTGTAAGGACAAAGTTGTCCCATCGGCTGTCATTGGTTCTCGGGAGCTGCTGATTCACAAGAGTACAGAGCAAATAGAAGGTGCCCTGGTGAAAACGGAGAGTCGGCGCATAGATACCGCTGGTTGCCTTGGGTAGAAATGCCAGACCGGGCAGCTGGTCTGCTCGACTAAAGGCGTTGGAGACATGTTTCCAATGAACCAAGTCTCGACTTGCATGTATCGGTAGACCTGGAAAGGCCAGAAAGCTCGACGTTGCGCAGAAGAATGTGTTGTTGAACTCAGGGACAAAGATGCAACTCGGATCCGGGTTGAAACCGGTAATGATAGGGTTCTGGAATGTCGAGTTTTGAGCTTGACCGACGCCGGCCAGGACCATGGCCGACATCAAGAAGTTGATTAGCATGATGCTGAAGATTAAGCGTAGTCAGCTTTGTAATGATCGGTCTTTCATAAAGTTTGCAGGAAATCTCCCCGCTTTGTACATGTTTTCTAATCCTAGCCATGCGGACGACCCCGCGGTTGACCTCAGGAAGTATGGCACGTTTCGGGGCTACCGTGATCCACATTGTCGGGAACGTGATCGAACATCTGAAAGGCTGGCGGCACCAGGAATCGGAGAAGTCACTTCGCAGTGCTTTTCCGAGATTCAGTGGTCCAGGTAAACCAGGCCCGGCAGTTTTCGGTTTAGGCTGAATGAGCATCTACCGATCTTGTCCAACTTTGGGGAACCCCAGGATGCGGGGGACTTGCAGGATTTCCAGGGCCAAGGCCTGAGACCTGGAGGCACGATGCATTTCCGTTATTCATTTGGCAACAATGGATACATGATGAGGAATATGCGGTCAGAAAAGCTTGCATTTCCGTCGATTTCATCGCTAGACAGGGTTGTTCTGCGCTCGATATCCTTTCAATCCCTCAAGACCATGGATTCTTGCACGACTTTCAACCTCTTAGTGTCCGCACCAGCTTCGAGTTACGGCTTGGTCTCGCCTGGAAATCATCTCTGCACTGCTTCAAACTTCTACGCTGTTTTCCTTGTGCGTCGAAGTTGTCTTTGCTGAGCCACGCCTCTAGCCCTCCCTTGACAGCAGGCCACTCATCGTTCGTTATGCTGAACCAGGCCGTGTCCCTCCGCCGGTCTTTCACAACCATATGCTTTCTGTTCATCAGATATCAGCCAAGTGCCCATCAGTGAGAGATCGAATTCTGATTCACCTGAAGATCCCCTCGAAAACAAACCCTAATCGCTCAGCAGCCGCCAAACTCGGGCCGTTGAGATGATTGGCTTTCCACTCAATCCTTTCGTAGCCTTCGTCGAATGCTTCTTTCATGAGGAGGTAGAATGTTTCAGTCGCCTGTCGGGTTCGTTGAAGCTTCTTGCTGAAACAAATTGACCCAATCTCAATGCGCTTGTGTTCTGGCACGATTGACATGAACGTCATGAAGCCGACCGGCTCAGCGGACAGATCGGAAGCTGGGCCGGACATGACAGTGAAGTACAGAGGGTCAGTGGAAGTGCTCCACTTCGCGACGTCTTCCTCAAAGTCCTCGAACTCGAGGTACGGATGCTGAAAGAGGTATTTCCAGAGTTGGGCATTTTCTTCGCCTCCTACATGTTTGAAGAGACTTTTTGCGTGCGATTTGTGAAGAGGAACGAGAGTTGTGTACCGGCCTTCGTTGAACTCTCTACGGACTGGGGCCTTCATCAAATGCGCATAGTGCACCTCGGGTCCGTCAGGCAGAACGGTGATTTTGGGTGAGGGAGGCGGATCCTCGACCCCGGCTATGATACGCGGCACGGATGCCAAGGAACGAAACATTGCTGAGAGGAAACCGGAGCTGTGAGGAAAATGATGCTCTATCGAGAGGAAAGACTCGCACAAAAATCTCTGCTGTGTAGTCGAAATCTGATGGATGGATGTATGTGATGATCTTGTAATGACTCACGCAGAAGATCCGGGCACTCAAGAGTGGGAGACTCGGCTTTTGAATCAATTTCATCAACGCCGGGAAGGATTCTGCAGGCGGGTCGCTCAATGTTTAGCCGCTATCTAGCCGCTGGGGACTCGGCCAGGATGCCGATGAAACACGGATCGAGGCCGAATTTGGTGACCAGGCGCTTATGACAGTCGCGCGACTAGACTCTTTCAAGGTTCAGGCGCCATCTGAAGGGCGTATGCGCTGAGCTATTTGAGATCCATGTAATCAGATACGCCCATTACGCCGATGCTCCGATTGAACCCGGGGCAGTGCCGTTGTAGAATTGGATGGATAAGAAATTGAACGCAATCAACTTCTCGTCCCAACCAACACAATTGTAAGCGCCCGGGCAGGAAACCCGCATCAATCTGTCACAAGCAACCTAAATTACCAACGGCACGGCACACACATTTCGAAGGCTCGACCCATGCGGCCAACGGAAGCACAGGCGGAATATCCTTAGGGACATACCACCAATGCCAATGTGCAGCACGATGCAATGCGGTAATCGTTCGTATCTTTGCCCTTTCGAAATGTCGCCATCTTCTGCAATAACACAGGGATTGAGAGGCCGCGAGTACAGTAAACTTTATATTAATGGCTAGATGAAAATCAATCACAAAACACACAAGTATTCAGGCAGACGTGCATTCAGGCTGAACATGACAGCGAATTCTTCTGGCCAAGACGTTGAGGCGAAAACATTCCTGCTGCTCACACAGACGTCATATGTCTCACTGGCTGGTCTTGTCAGAGGTCTTACTGAAAGTCTCGATGGCTGAGCCTCAATCCCCCATCCCCACATCACGACGGAAGAAGTTCGTATAATTTCTCAGTTTCTGAGTTTTTCAGTTGATGAGATGGAAATTTCACATGGCAGGCGACGACAGTAATAACTATTCGATTAAAGTTCGAGTAGTAACGTCATTGGAAAGCCCCAAGTCCGCTACCTGTGACGCGTCACCCGAGGCAGAATTGAGAGTACCTGGCATACGTTCATGTGCGTGTAAAAGGTTCATGTACCCTATTCGCTCAAATAAGGCAGCACCCCATTCGAGCTAAAAGCAGAAGACAGCCAGAAGAACATATAATCCGAACGTTTGCGCCAGTGATTGGAGAAGCACATTGTTAGACTGTCTGACACTCGACAAAACTCCAACTTGGAAAGGAAGGAGGCTAAAAACTGTCATAGAGGAGGATATGCCGTCTCGGTGTTTACGTGAGAGCAAGTGGAAAGTGATCATGAAACCATCACCTCTTGGGGGTCTTAAATAGATGTGCAACCCAGAATGGATTGACTGGGCAATATTCGGCAAAGGTCAGAATCTCGAGGTTCTGGGTGAGCTCTAAGGAAACGGGAGCTGAGGAATGTGTCTTTCTAATTGGCTCATCGTGGCCTGAGAGAAAATGTCGACCGACCTTCGCAGGCGCTCGTTCATTCTGATTGTGCAGATTTCAAGCGTTGCAGTTACCGAGTTACTGGGCTAACAATGCTATGAGGTCATTTCATTCACCTAAAATGTTGTTGCATACTGTCCAAAGATTAGAGCAGCACCATGACCAGCATGGACTTTTCATGTACAACACACAGTAACATTGGCGGTTTGATGTTCTGATGAAATTTTCCCACGACAATGCAGTCGTCATAGTTCACTTTAACGTGCTCATGGCGCAGATGCTGGCTTATATAAATAACCTCCCTGTCAAGTTGCCTCCCACTTCGATATGATAAGAAATTGGTGGCCAGGTTCGCAACGAGATTGGTATCCTGCGGTTCGCGGCACGATACGCCGCACAACGTCCATCTCCAGTCATAGGCTCAGTGTCACAGGCAAGATGAAATCGAACTAGTCAACCTACCAAACAGGCGGCCTCGGAGAGAAGGGTTCGAGTGTCGGTGTATGGGAGCATGCTTAAGGGAAAGCAGCATTATCATAATTCTGGATGCCGACTGGTTCAGTTTGAGGTGGCTGCGAAGAAGGGCTATGGAAACATCCTGCTGGGTTCGAATTAGCTTTAAGTCTCAATTTCGTGCTTTCAATACGAATGTGGAGAATTGGATCCAGATCAGAAACGTAGGAAATAGTCCTACTCAGTGGACGGATGTAGGCCGCCTCATAGTTGGCAAAACAGTTTTAAGTAGCATCATAAGACAGTGTTGATACAGTGATAAAATAGATGAAATCTTTGAACTTACCAGTTAGAAGGCGCCGTCAAGATCGACATCCAGCACAGTGGGCTGGAGAGGGCGCAAAAGAGGAGTTCAGACAATCTGCATCGCCAACGAATCTCGCTCTGGAGGCTGTCCACATCTGACTGTCGTCTTCTTCTCGACGCAGAAGATGCAAGATGAGTAGAGAAAGAAGTTTTCATTTGCATCGTGAACGAAAACCGGTTTTCTTTATACGTATTGGCATGTGGACTAAATGACATCATTTGACACATAACATCTCCATTTCTGATGGAGATAGTTGAGACGACGATGGAGAAGGTTGGGAGGAATGGTGGAGAATCTGGCAACGGCCTGACTCGGTGCTCGGGATTTTCCATGAAGAAACAGTCTCATCAACGACACAATTGCCTTCAGTGACAATCTCAAAAGAAAGTTTGCCGTTTCGTCAACCAGCTACAAGGATGAACCAAAGAAGCATATTGCGTTGTGAACCTGTTTCTGCCAGCCGCGAGACAACAGGTCCTTGGCAGTATTTCATCAACAAGGGCCCATACAAAACTGACCATTCGTATTCAAATATCGGCAATCGACTTTCCAAGAGGTTGCACCCTTGTGAAGGCTCTTAGACGGGTGGAAAGACCAGACAGCATAATCAGAATGATTCCGTCTTCACACTTACTTCATAACAGGGGTTTTAAATGCCACAAAACCGCATATTTCTAGTCATATACGGTTCTCTGAACTTTCTGTTGCCGCTTCGGATTTCTGTTCGTGTGCCGGATCTCCAGTTCAAGAGTTGGTCTTTGATCAGTAATGCTGATACTACACGACTCCGAAGGGTGTGGTCTCTGTCAGTTTTGATCTCACTGTCCGCCATGTTTAATGAAAAAATTCGACTAATTGATATTTTTGACAGAGCTTTCCGTGATATGCTTGGGACGATGGAGCCAGCACAGTGAACTCAAATGAAGACTATTGAAGACACGGCCAGAGTTTTGCATCTCAAATTTGAGATAACGGCGGGGTTAAGAGAGATTACAAAAATAAAACTTGCTCAGATCGAACATCATGCCAGAGAATGCCGTACAAGTGATCCAAACCCCCATCATTTCTCCCCGAGATCCATCTTGGGCTGAGGTTCGTTATCGTCCTCCCGCATTTTCCTGTTCATCATCTCCCAAAGCCCCTCCGCCCTGTATCCCCCAAACCAATAGTTTCCCTTGGGGTCTTTGCCGACCATGATTAGTCCATCATTGAAATTGTACGGGCCTTGTACGGTCTGGATGTAAGACGGAAACAATGGAGTGCCCGTTGGGCTACGAGCTGCCGCCGAGAAATCAGTTTCATACAATGTCGCCTTCTGCCAGTTCGAGAACATGAGTAACTTCATAGAGACATCTCCAAACAATGGCGGGGCTCTGCTCCTTGGATCCTCCCTGATGAACGAGGTGTATGCCTCGATCTGCTCACGCGAGCGCTGCACATTGAGTGCTCCGCGAATTTGGGAAGCCACATAGCTGAGCGGCCTTTGAAGTAGGTCTTTTGCGAGTATAACTGTAACAGTGAAGCCGATACAGTTGCCGAGAGTCGGTCTATTGGCGGGCATAAGATCAGACAAGGTTTTCCGCCATTCAAATGCTTGCTGTAAGGCCACCTGGTACGCGCATCTTGGTAAGTCTACGCAGCCCAACATCAGAAATTAAAGGTGAGTACTCACAGGCTGCTTGGAGTCTTTTGGGAGATTTGAGAATCCCACTTGGGCAAGCCATGCCAGAATAACGTCTCCTTCACTTAAAGAGGGAGCTTCTGTAATCCCTTTCAGGGCAGCTTGGGTTGCTAGCTCCTTCGTGGCCTTCTCCCTCAAATCTTTCAAGTATGCAGCTGGAATGCAAACAATGCGATTCTCTCTTGGTCTGATAGCGAGGTTGTATAAGTTCCAAAACAACCATCTCGCAAGACCAATCGTGGACAAACGTTGGTCGACGAGAAGATGAGGCTCAGTTGGGTTCTTGCCCAGGTCTTCCAGGGGGTAGTCACTGAGAGGCTCCAGGATCTCACTCTCCCGTCCCTGAAGCATCAGTGTCCAGGCCTTGAGAAGAGAACCCAACGCGATAGCATCCAGAGACAGATGTAGCCAGTACAGAACGACAATCGTTGAGTTCTTGAACGAGATTACACGCAGCCCGAGCTGGGGCCGATCGGTGTAGAGATAGTCATCTGGTCCTTTCGGGATTCCAGGACCGGTGTACAACTCTGAGAGAATATTAGGGTCTCCTATAACCCTAGGCCGGCCGTCATCTGGTGGTCTGGGTATCTTGGACGCAGTGGGATGGTCTTCTGCGGCCAGATCACTGAGATCCACGTGTTCGTATGCGACGGCAGGGCGTTCTGGTGAGAACTCCTGCGGAATATGGTGTTCAAGTTCTCCACGGTCCTGGTAGAAGTCAGAATAGGGAATATACTGAGAGCGGGCCAACTTTGAGGGTGAGATCTTACATTTCTTCTCAGTCTGGCCCCCAGTTTGTTCCAGCCGGGACGACTCAATAACCATTCAAGACAAATATGAAGTTTCTCGTGTTCGAGAACGTCATCAATGACAAAAGTGGTGTAGAAAACGAAGTTTCTGAATATGATGGTGTCGTCGAAAAAGCCAACCGGGATGACACGATCGGTCGGCACACGCTGAGGCTGTGGCGTCTTCCACAGACTAGGTAACAAGCTCAACATGTCTCATGCAGTTGATGGACGAGGCAACTGCACGTGTTATGATTAATATGGCGACTCGGAGAGTCTGTGTAAGGGACTTGGCGTTACACGACCGAGGGCTGCATGGCTGGATTTTAAACTTGGGAAAAGGTGATCCCCGTACGTGTTTCTGCTTCCGCACTCGACGAGAATAGCAATTCTTTTTCGATCATTGACCGCTTTGCGGCGCAGACTGTGAGGCCTTATCCGTACATGACCAGGGAGTGAAAACCCACCAAACATCGCCTTCACTGCTGTGTGTGTAAAATATCCAGTGCATGCAAACATTACCCGTCCTGCAGGCCGTGTTACACGAGAGTAAGCCAAGCCTGCACCCCTTCCAATTGCACTGGGCAGCGTCAGCTGGGTCCCACTGAAGTATGCAATCGTCACCAGTGAGACGTCTTTGAGATGTGTGGCTCAAGCAGGCTCTACACCTCACGCGGACAATCTCCGTGTTGGGTATGATCATGGTATCTCGCCTTCCCCCTATCGCCTTCTCGTCAAACCCGCTCTCGTATTCATGCAAGATTGTCATTTAACCGTTTCTTCATGTAGCAGCCCTGTACAGTCACGGGTAGTATTTGATTTACTCAGCCGGGCAACATGAGCTCGCCCTCCGATGTTGAGTCGAGCGCGATCTATGATAAGCGTCAAGTCTCTGACTTCACGATCACGTTGAAGACTCATTGTCAGTATTGAAGTGTATTGATTGAATCCTGTGTATCGCATCAAGATATCCCTTTTCCAGTGAGCAAACAGGTTTGGTGCTTACTATAATCACTTGCATGTTACGTCCCTCTCATCCCACAACCTAAGAATAGCCTCTGATTGAAGAAGGGCGTTGGTTTCTATACCAATAAGTCACGCAAAGTGCGAGCGATAACCTTCGTAGCACGCCTCAGATCATCAAGCTGGAGCCGTTCGTCCGCCCGCTTAGCGTGGGACTCCAAGACCGTCCGCGGACCCGCGCCGTAAATGACGCCGGGAATCCCGGCCTCCGCATACAGCCGCACATCGGTGTAAAGCGGGGTTCCCGTCGCTGTGGCCGGCTGGCCGAAAGTCTGCGCGGTGTGCTTCTGGATCGCTTGAACCAGCGGCTCGTTCCCGGGATTTGAGCGCATGGAATTGGCGAGGAGCAGCCGGCGGAGATCCACCGAGATACCCGGCAGACCTTCCGAAGCCTCGGCAATGGTCCGGCGAACTTCCGCCTCGACCTCTTTGGGATCTTCTTCCGGAATCATGCGGCGATCGAGCTTGAAAACCACTTTGCCAGGCACAACGTTGGTATTCGTATCGCCCTCGATGCGACCGACGTTGAGGTACGGATGAGTGATGCCTGCTACTTCGGAGCGAACCTCCCGATAACGAGCGTTGAGAGCATAGAGAGCATTCAGGATCGTCACCGCACCCTGAAGCGCATCGACGCCGGTGTCAGGAATGGCAGCATGAGCTTGCTTGCCATTGACGGTGACTTCCATCTGAAGGCAGCCATTATGCGCAGTGACCACTTCATAAGAGAAGCCTGCTGCAATGAGCAAATCGGGTTTTGTGAGACCTTGGCTCAGAAGCCAACCGGGACCGAGCTCGCCGCCGAACTCCTCGTCGTAGGTGAAATGAAGCTCAACTGATCCTCTCAAGGGGGCCTTCAAAAACTCTAGAGCGCGCACCGCGAAAGTGAAGCTGGCGAAATCGCTCTTGCTGACGGCCGTCGCTCGGCCGTACATGACGCCGTCTTCGATGACCGCGCCGTAGGGATCTCGGGTCCAACCCTCGCCAGGCGGAACAACATCACCATGGGCATTGAGAGCTACCGTTCGGCCGCCTTCGTTATAATGACGGCGTACAATCAGGTTCGTGATAGACTTCATTCCATAGTCGAGTACTTTGTCCTCGGGTACCGGATGGCGCTCGGCTTCGAAGCCGAAGCCGTGCAGTAATTCGGCAGTGACCTCCGCATGCGGGGCATTGTCGCCGAGAGGGGTATCCGTCGGCACCCTCACCAGGCTTTGAAGGAAAGTCAATTCTTCCTCGAAATGGGCATCAACCCAGGCGTCTAGGAGACTGTAGTCGTTGGAAGCTGGCACAGCGGTCATATTGATCGGAATTGGTGAAAACTTGGTGTTGAAGGAAGAAGAAATTGGTGCGGAGCTCTCTGTACTTCACCATGAGTCGGCACGTCGGTCTGTTGACCGTCTTGCCCCAGCTTGGCATCAAACGGGCTCCACAAGAAAACAAAAGGGAAGATGCCGAGTTTAAAACGACTTGAACTAGTGCTCCATACTCAAGTTTTACGTAAGGTATTGAATGTTCCACTGATTCTCTCAGAAAATCGTAGATATGTGGTAAAAACCCTCCATGAACGCGCCGCAAGTTATGACCGGCCCGCACCGGCCGGAAATGTGGGCCTTGAGCCGACACGGCCGGGGCCCGGGAGAAATCATAGTCTGCCGGACGGACCACAGATCGAAGCCTGCGAACTACACTAATGAGAAGCCTCATCCACTGCTTTTAGAAAACTCAAGGCAAGTGTCACTCACATCTTTATCTATTTATACCAATCTTAAATAATAAATATAATACGCTATATAATATAATATAGCTACCTTTATAATCTAGCTATTAATATTATCTTATTATACTTAATAAATATATATTTAATATTTAATATTCTAAAAGAATAAAACTCTATCTTAATAAGCTTCTTAATATACTTAATAGTATAAATAGCCTTACTCTTAAGGTTAAAGGGGGTAAAACCTTAATAAGAGATATTAATCTATAAGAGATTATTCTTTTTATTAAGATTATACTATAAACTTTATCTTTTTATTTATCTACTTAAAATATTATTCTATATCCCTTATTTTATATTTACTCTTATTATTATTATTCTTAATATAATCTTAAGCTTTAACTCTTCTTAATTTCTTAATACCTTTAAGAATAATATCCTCTTCTATTTAAACTATATTAATAATATTCTTTTTATATACTATATTAATAAGAATATTATAATAAATATTATCTTTTTAAAGGAATAAATAATTTAGTAATAATATATAGGTTATATAACGCTATAGTAATATTTAAACTTATTTATAGCTTAAATAGTAATTAAAATAAAGTATAAACTACTATTAATCCTTAGTATATTATAATATAGTAAGCTATATAATAATATAGGGCTTAGCCTACTTAATATCTTAATAATAATAGGATAGTATATAGAGGTACTAGTTAGGATCTAGATATATTAGATATAAGGTTAGTAGTTTCTATAGATATACTAGGTATAATTAGGCTTAAATTAATCCTTATTATTAAATAATAGCGCTAATATAGGAAAGGTAATATATAAGTACCAATCTTAAATCCTCACTGCAGAATGCTGGCCATAGTGCATCGAGCGTGGTGGAGCACTAAGAGGGGCTGAACGCTGCGCGAAGAGAAACACTCAGATGACTACCAGTTACTGGGCTACCTCTGTTTCTGCGGTCTCATAAACCAACCTCCTACCTGTAACCATCCGGCGATTCCAGTCACATTCGTTTGTGGTGCATCGCCTACTTGACAGGAAGAAAATCCTGCTACCTGGCCCAACTGGGGCTCCACGGACATGGCCCAGCCGACCGAATCAGACATCCTCTGCGCTTTAGCTGAGTACCGGAAGCACGTTCTCGATCACAACAGGAAGGTATTCGCGCAGCTCGTTCATCTGGCCGAGACAGAGGAGGCCCCATCGGACTATGACGAAGAAGACGCTGCGGGAAGGCGGCGCGAGTTCATATGGGACCAACTATGCGTTACTCGACCTAGCAGCCTACCAGCGGACGACCCGCGGCGCATAGACGTGCCCAAAGACGTACTGATCCGGTGGGATGATCTTGTTCAGGTCTCGGAGCTCGCCCTTTATGGTATCGTTGTCCAGCCAGATCAGAAACTACGTGCCGTCTCGCGCGTGCAGTACAGAGCCGGTATCGAGGCCGGTCTAAAGGACATTAGTGGCGACGGGGCTTTCCATTATTATGAAACATGTCGACGGCCTTGTAGGCCCTGGTTGGCCTCTATACAGGGAGAACGGTCAGCAAGTGCGCTTTTGGCATGGGCTAGGAGAGAGGACGGACGCCGTCGCGGAGCGTTTCTGGAACGATGTGGACGCATTCAAGGAGAAAGCAGGCGAAGATAGCTGAGAGGTGCTCGCGGCCTGGGAGCACGTGCGGCACAGGGCCAGACGCGACGTGCTTCGTGGCCTATTTCCGCGACTCGCAAGATTCAGAGAGGAAGAACTGATGCTGGCGGTATGTGGTGCAGTTCGGGCCGTCTGTCGAGGTCTTTGACAATATCGTGGTCCTACTGAACTGGTATTACAAGGAACGAGCCTGTACTGGAGAACATCGACTTGACTTCGGGATGCGTCTTTGGATGAACCTGTTGGTAAGCAGTCTGGCGTCCTCCTTCCACTCAGCTTGATTTTGTCCGAGCAAATCGGCCGTACGCGGTCAGTAGACAAGATTGCCCTCACTCCGGCAGCTCCTCTGGCTTCTGCCAATATCACTAGCTGCACAGTAGGCCGTATTCATAAACTGATATTGTCTCTATTGATCAACGTAACTTCGAACCTTTGACCCTTTCTTCCTCAGAGAAGAGGAGGTATTGGAGCTTCCACGTCCTGGGACGCTCATAGCCATGCCTCATATCTGATGGTGGGTGCGTCCGCTCAGCCTGATCTGACATGCAGGTGCCCACATGTTTGTTGCCAGCTAACTAAAGCACCCTGCAGCAATATGCATTTCGAGTCCAATGAACGGCATCTTGGCAATCTAGCAGGCCTAAAATTGTGTCTGGCCTGCAACATGTATTGGCGGAGAGTTACCAATCATGACACCCCTCCGGCGGTTGGAAGCGAGAGCAGATTGCCCCCACCTGTGCTTCTACCCTCCGCTCTTATTTTCCACCTTCATCATTCTCACCTCCTTGTCGGCAGCCCATCGACTTCCAGCAAATAGGCAGTCCACGAGTGATCGGCTTCTATCAGACGTTGTCGTTACCCTTATCTCATCATCGACGCATGGCGTTGACTCCCGATTCCCAGCATGTCTGACCCTGCCAAATACACCATAGGATGGGTGTGCGCAGTCGTCGCCGAGTACGTCGCCGCCCAGACATTCCTAGACGAAAAGCACGATCACGCCGAAAGAGTCTCTCAACATGACAATAACGAGTACACCCTTGGTCGTATGGGCGCTCATAATGTCGTTATCGCCGTTTTACCCCTCGGCGAATACGGAATTTCCTCCGCCGCGAGCGTCGCGCGGGACATGGTTCATTCGTTCCCAAACATCCGCGTTGGCCTTATGGTCGGGATCGCCGGCGGCGCGCCAACTGCCGAAAAGGACATCCGTCTAGGGGATGTCGTGGTCAGCTCCCCTTCTGGGGGCCATGGTGGCGTATTGCAGTACGATTTTGGAAAGGCCATACAGGGTCGAGAATTCCTGATGACGGGCTTTCTGGATCAGCCGCCTTCCGTCCTGCGTACTGCAGTTGCCGGGCTTCAAGCCGATTTCGAACAGACGGATGACGGCCTCAATGAGATGGTTGAAATGGCATTGATCAACAGGCCTAGAAAAATGGTCAAGAAGTACGGCCGACCCCCGTTAGAGATGGATAAGCTTTTCCGAAGCGACATTGTATCTGGAGATGACGGGCCGATCCTCAACCCAACGGAAGACATGTTCATTGCACGGCCTCCCCGGACAGACGATGACGATGACCCGGCAGTTCATTTCGGTACGATTGCGTCTGCAAATAGGCTGATGAAGGACGCAGAGGTCCGTGATAAGCTTGCGACTGAACATGGAGTATTATGCTTTGAGATGGAGGCTGCCGGGCTTATGAATCATTTCCCCTGTCTCGTCATCAGAGGTATCTGTGACTATTCTGATTCGCATAAGAATAAGGACTGGCAAGGCTACGCAGCTATGACAGCTGCTGCATATGCAAAGGCTTTGATATGTCGTATTCAGACAACGAAGCTTGAGGCTGAAAGGAAAGTGAGGGAGGAGATAGCTTCAGGTATGTAAGCCTGGCACAGGTTTACAAAGTCATTTGATTATCTAACAAGCTTTAGTTCGACAAGAATTGGAAGATCACGTCGATGATACTCTTCTCAGCAAGCTCACCGTGGCTGAGGGTGCCAACTTCAGAGATTACCATGATGAGCATGAGCCCAGGTGCCATCCTGAAACCAGAATTGCCTTGCTGCAAGAGATTCAAGCATGGGCGCGAAGCTCACACGATCGCCGCATCTATTGGCTCCACGGGCCAGCCGGTACTGGGAAATCAACTATTTCTCGAACCGTTGTAAGCAGCCTTTTCAAAGACAACCTTCTTGGTGCAACGTTCTTCTTCAAGAGGGGTGAGACAAGCCGCAGCAGAGGATCTCGAGTTTTTACTACGATTGCTAAGCAGTTAGCCTCACATGTGCCTGAGTTGCTGCAATTCATTGTGAAAGCGATCAAAGCGACGGACGACATATCCTCGAAGAGCATTGCCGAACAATTCCTCAAGCTGGTACTTGGCCCTCTATCAGAAGCACGAAGTGTAAGCAACAAGAGGTTCGTCATTGTCATAGACGCTTTGGACGAATGCGCGATCGAGGATGACGTTAGTTTACTGGTTTCCCGACTGTCTGAGCTGGTCAAGTCTGAGATTAGTAACGTTCGCATTTTCATCACCAGTAGGCCGGACATCGCCTCACAATATGCGTTCCATGGAATTCATGGGTACTACCAGGAGATTCTGCTACAAGATGTTACCCGAAACATGATTACTCACGACATCACTGTCTTCCTGCAAGACGAATTGTCCAGAATAAGGTCAAGATGGAACACCAGAACCCCCCTCGAACAACTCGACGCGGATTGGCCTGGGAGCGAGAGAATCGAGGAACTCGCTCGCAGAGCCGTTCCTCTATTCATCTTTGCTGCAACTGCCTGTCGCTTCATTCAAGACTATGACTTTGGAAGCCCAGAGAAACAGCTTGCTCGTTTCATCGACGCCGCCAGAGATTGTGGGATCAACGACAAACTCGGCCCGACATACATGCCTGTTCTCCGGCAATTCCAGGCCAATAGGACCAAATCGGAAAAGAGGCAACTTATGGCAATGTTCCAACGAGTCGTTGGTACGGTTATTCTTTTGCAGGAAGTCTTGCAAGTCAGCTCATTAGCTTCCTTGCGGAATATCGAAAGCGATCAAGTGCAAGGCGTCCTCGATCGTCTACGGCCTGTACTTGAGAGCTTGCGAAACCCTAATTCTGCGATTCAACTCTTTCATCTTTCTTTCCGCGACTTTCTTCTGAGTGAAGAAGCGGGAGAGTTCGCCCTGAATGAGAAACACACTCATCAGGAAATTGCTCTCGATTGTTTGGACCTATTGTGCAGACGAGAGCCACTCCACTACAATGCGTGCAATCTACGACCAGGGGATCATCGTTCAACAGTTGGCGATGAACTGGTTCGGCACAAATTCCCACCGCACGTTCGTTATGCTTGTATCCATTTCATTTACCACCTTGAGAAGGGCGAGATGAGACTTGTTGACAATGACCAAGTGCATTTCTTCCTTCTGAATCACCTCATCCATTGGATTGAAGCTTTGAGCTTCCTTCAGAAAACTACAATCGCCCTGGATGTGTTCAAAAGATTGACTGTTTTAGTCGATGTGAGTAAATCTCCTGCTTCATATTTCAAGGCCCGAGGATTAGCTTTTCAGATTCTCCTCGAATCATAACCATGTCTCAATGCACAATAAATAGCAAACAAGATATTGGAACACTAGCTAATGAGCCGTGGTCAGATGACTGGATCAAGTGAACTTCTTGCTTTGCTACAAGACTGCGAATCATTCATTACAACCCACATCTCAACGATCAACGAACATCCCCTCCAGGTATATTGGTCGGCCCTACCATTTTCTCCTAGCGGAAGCCTCGTACGGCAGACCTTTGGGCGTTTTATACCAGATTGTATATCATTCAACATGTCACAGGAGTCAGAATGGTCTCCTCTCGTACACTCATTTAAACGAGAACGGCCAAACCGACATTCTATAGGGTCACTGGCCGTGTCTCCAGATTCCACTGCAATTGCCTGCAACTACTCTGACGGACTCACGTATCTGTGGGATTTCGCTACTGGAGAGCTATTGGATCGATTGCCAATGCAGCAGAGACTCCGGATGGTTTTCTCCGGGGACTCAAAGTATTTGATATTGGTTACGGATGAATATTTTGGCGTGTATGAAAAAAGGTCCAAGTCTCTGTTACGAAAAATCCCAGGCTTGGGAGGGAACCCAAAGATCGATGCCCCGTTGTGTGGAGACATGGACAAGTTCGCATCCGCCCACAATACCCGTGTCGCCGCTTTGTGGTCGATATCTACAGGAGAATGCCGTCCGCTTCCCTTGCCGGCCAATTCAGATGTCGGAGATTTTCGGAACTGTACATGGGACGACATTGGGTTTTCCGAAGACTCTGAACTTATTGTCGGGGTTTTCGCCAGAGACTGCCACCTGTACATCTGGGCTGCGGACTCTGGCCAATGCGTGCGCACTTTGCAGCGAACGCGGTTGGATCTCATGGGCGGCCATGTCTTTCGGCGCTTTTCTTCGTTCGTGCCGTCTACAGAAGAACACGAAGGACAAGTACAGATCCTGGAACCAGCCGAGGGACGATGCTTGTTTACTTTCGGTGGCAAACACCCGGATTCATCGGTTCCCACGGACTTTGCCATATCTCCAGATGGTAGGTATGTCGCGCATGTCGCGTATGCCAGTCGCTTTCCCAGCGCGCCTGCAAACTTGAAGGTCGTCATTTGGGACGTGAAGACCAGGAAAAACTGTCGAACACTTCCCATATGGGAGGCAGCTGCATCATATATCACAGAACGCAACACTCGTTTGATGTTCTCCCGTGATGGCCGATATCTCATAGTCACGGGCTCTTTTGTTGGTATTTGGTCGATGAGCATATTGGAGCAATCACGCCGTGACGACATACACGTTTTTACTCCACAAGGCCGGTCTAGCGGCATCGTTAAATGCTTCGCTTTTACAGACGTCGCGGGACAACCAGTCTTCTCATCTCATCCCAACGGTGTCCTCAGAAAGTGGTCATCAACAAATGGAAACCTCCTGATGATGCTGGAAGATGACATATTCAAAGAACTCTCCCTCCAAGAAACAGTTATTTCACCAAACGGAAAGAATATTTTTGCAAAGACATATGGTGAAAAACAGAAGCTGTGGATCACCGATGAGTCTGGCAACTGTGTGCCAGCACATGCAGCTTCAAGACGACTGAGCATTGAAGTTGCTTCAGCAATTGGTGTTGCGTTCTCAGTTGACTCCAGTCTCATTGCCATTGCTTCGGGTCTAGGTCTTGGTGGTTTCAAGCTTTGGGAAATTTGTTCGGGGATTAACATCCATCATGATCCAGCTGGATGCAGGGCCATGGCCATGTGCCCAAATGGCAAAGCTGTGGTTTACAGCATCTGTTCATCAAGGTTGAAACAAGCTGTCAGAATGTTAACGATTTCCACTGGCCAGTTTTACGACTCCGAAGACTTCGAAGGAAATATTGATGGATTATGTGTCTCTCGGGACTCTGCATGGATGGCTGTACGGACCGAAGTTTGTGTTCAACGCCCATACCATACTGAGGTGTCAATTTGGTCACTGAACACATCCCATCATTGCACCCTCACTCTCAAATTTGAGCGTTTCATCCATTGCATGGCTCTGTCACCGGATGGGGTACGATTAGCTACCAGCTGTTTTGATGACGGTGATGCCCGGGTCGACGTTTGGCTAACACCATCAGGCCAATGCACCTACTCTGTAGATGTTTCACATTCTCCGCAGCTGTTTTCTTTATCTTTCGTCGACGACAATTCTTTACGGATAGATGCTTCCGTTACCATCAACATCCCAGAGGTCGCAAAAGACATCCAGACACAAGAACACGATAAATCGCCCAATCAGGACGACAGGAAAACGTCCCCGCCTACTGTTCCGTTACGGAAGGGCTACGCAATCGATCTCAGGACACGATGGATCACTTGGAACGGTGTCAATGTCATGGCATTGCCGATAGAAATAGGGATTACAGACGATACACTTTCAAGGACACAGCGCGAAGTAGTGGGTGATTACTTCGTGGCATGGGTAGACGATACGGAAGCGAGTAGACTTCGGATGGTAGGGTTTTCGCCAAAACATATGCCTCTTGAGGAGTGACGCTGTCGGTGGCTAGGCTTATTTGTCGCTTTCCTACTCGGCGTATGGGTCTATGGCAAGAACTCAATTCAAGCAGTTATTAGTGGCTGTCCTGTAAACTTCAGTCTTCAGTCTTCAGGAACGTTGAGTTGTAAATAGTAAACTACCGTTGTTACTATACAAAGTACACATTACGAACAGTCTGGTAGTTTGTGCATGTAGAAATAGATCAGTCTCCAATTGGCATGAGGCATTGATTAATATCATATCTGTTTGGACAATGGTTCATTAAAACCGCAATGAGATGGTTTCGAGGTTTACAACTTATTGACAGGAGCTTCTGGCTGTTCAAATCATAACAAGCGGCGATCTGTTTGATTTAATATGTGTTGACACGGCTGTTCTTTCTGATGATCTGGTCTTACATGTATTCACTATTATCAGCAGGGGGGTCCAGCGTAATATTTGCACATAGTAACTACCGTAGAACCTGATGGGACTTGCATTACAACGATATGACGCGCATAACTAACTGAGAACCGCCCTCTGTTTGAGTCTTTCTGGCGAAAATGACGCAATGCAAGTTCTTACACTCAGCCACGGCAGTTATGATGTGGACAAGTATGGTATCACATTGGAACTACTAAAAAATGACAAAGAATTCTTGACTATGGCAAGCCGAATGCCACGCTCGTCTTGCAATTAAACCCCCTCACTTCTTCTCCGCGCTCCCAGTCGTCTCAGAATCGACGTTCCCCGGCACCTTTCCCTCCATGATCCCATCTTCCCCAGGCTGAAACTCCTCCTTCGCAACCGGGGGTCCGTGGAAGTTCTTCCTGGCATACGCAAAGTACCACGTAACCGCAATAAACGCAAACCCAGCAAACACAACCGAGGCGTAGTTCATCGTCGAGGCGTCAACAGGCAAGCTGACGGGCATGCAGAAGATGATGACCGCGAAGGCGATCCAGATAACGCAGATCCAGTTGATGACGGCTCCGAACTTGCCAAGAGGGTACGGCGAGTTGACCATGGCGCGACGTCCCTGAAGGAGGTTGACGAGGACCGGAACTCCGTAGCTGGTCGAGAGACAGATGGTCGCCACACCGGTGAACGAGTTGAACGCCGCGGACGATCCGAAGTAAATGCAGCCCAGAATACAATCCACCGCCGTTGAAAGGAACAGGGCCCAAAGAGGCATGTCGAGCTTCTGGTTGACCTGGCTCCACAACTTGTGTCCCGGAATCGCACCGTCACGGGCGAAGGCGTAGGTACATCTCGAAGCGGCCGTCAGAGCACCGATACCAGCAAAGATCCAGATGCCGAGGATCAAGAACAGAAGACCGAAGCCGCCGGCCGCGGAGCCAGTGACGGTCTTGAAGAGGAGGCCGATGGGCTGCGAGTTGGCGACGTTGAGGAGCATGGTGACGTCGGGGAGGACGAAGAGGATCGGGATGAGGTAGATGACACCGGTGACGCCGGCGGCGGCGACGGAGAGGACGATGGCGCGGGGGACTTCGCGTTCGGGGTTCTGGACTTCTTCGCACATGGAGGCGACCATGCCGTAGCCGGTGAGGGTGTAGGCGGCTGTGAGTCTGTTGTCAGTGTCTTCATCTCTTTCTCATTGGAACAGTAACGTACCTTGAAGCAGACCAATGAAGAAAGACCATCCGGAAGGCCATCCACTTGCAGAGGCATCGTAATGAGCAAACACGAATTCGGCCGACCTCTTGCTCGGCGCCATGGCCAAGATCGTGACCAGAATAATCAACACGGCCGCTCCGGTCCAGTAAATGCACACCTTGTTGATGAGATCCAAGTACCGCGACCCGAACGCGTTGACACCGGCGCAAACCAACATGACAGCCCAGAAGCACAACACAGTCTGCCACTCGTTCGCGACAAAGTCTTCGTTGAAGATACTGATCGCGCTGAGGATCAACTGCGCACCACCGAAGTTGATACTCAACGTGACCGTCCAGTTACCCACCAGCGTCAGCCACCCGTCGACGAAACTGACCATCGGGGCCCAGCCCGCGGGCGCCAGCATCGCGGACCAGTAGTAGACGCCGCCGGCGGTGGGGTAGACGGCGCAGATCTCGGCGAGGGAGGCGGCGATGCAGAGGGAGATGAGGGAGACGAGGACCCAGCCCCAGAGGACGGTGACGGCCTGGCCGTTGGTGAGGGTGATGTACATTGTCGTGGAGAGGCCGAAGGGCACGGCCATGATGGCGAAGGAGAGGCCGAGGATGGAGAGCATGGACAGGTTGCGCGGGAGCTCGGCCTTGTAGCCCAGGCGGGCGAGGGCCTGGTCTGCGGAGGTACGGGGCGGTGAGTCGTCCATTGTTACGGCGCGGATTGAGTCCGCCATTGTGTGAGATGTGTGTGTATGCGGGTGTCTCGGGGAGGGAGTTTGTGGTTTTCGAAGGTGGTAGTCGATTTGTGGTGTGTCCCTTGGTCGTTATCCAAGTCCCGGCTCGAGGAGGTTAATATCGGGGACCAAAAGCCGGTGGACGGGGTGCCGTGCGGGGGAGGAGAAGCAGCGGCCGGCTTTTTTTCTGAAGGAGTGTAAAAAGAAAAAAGGTCAATTAGACGGGTGGGAAAAGTAAACCGCACGCGAGAGGGGGAATTGGGGGAAGACGGGGGGATAAGCGGCGCTTTAGTACGCCGGCAGTTTTTGGAGACGGGCAGACAAGATCAAGAGAGAGGCAGCATATCGAGTCACACACCCAAGGACACAATTCAATGACACAGAAACGAACAGCTCCATCAACTGGGCTACGCCGCCAATGCAACGGGATCGGGGGAGGGGACATGGGGCCTTGGTCGACGCGCTAGTCTCTCCCCCACGCCCCGCAGACGTGAGGAAGGGTGGAAACGCCGAGATGGGTTTGATGGGATATCCTTCTTTCGATGAGTTCGGATGTTGTCTCTATTGAGAGGGTGTTACTTGTGCTCTTGATGTTAACTTGCTCTATAGGACTGCCAAAGAGCTGGTGACTTACACGAAGCATCGTAGATGCTCTCATCAGAGAGCAATAGTTGACAGTCAGAGGCATCAATCACAACAAGCGATATCTAAACCGGGGGCATGAAATGGGACAAGAAAATGGAGACACCGAGGAGAATGGATCTATGGGGTGTATTGGGTCCGGTGGTTCGTGCGTATCAGTCGCGCCGGCCGGGTCCTGAATCATGAGACATGTCACTCACTCGTCGGGTTGATAGACAGATATCAAGAGAGATCCGGATTGGATTCGAGCAAACGCGGACGTAGGAAGGTATCCGACATGACATACAGCTGTAGCTGATATTGATAACCGCGCCTGCGTGACACCGCCAGCCACAGCTAACCGCTACCGCAGGATCGGTTGCAGGGAAAGCAAGGCGAGAAAAGGCTTGTTTCTCCAACCCGTGATGTCATGCTACACTACTCAACCCCTCCCCGCAGACACACGGCTGCTCATGCGCTGCAACGAAGCAGTACATGAGATGCACGACGATCAGCGTTTTCGGTTTAGGGGGCGGTAGCGCGCTCTATTGCTGTCCGTTGAAGGTTTTGGGTGTGCGCGAAAGTTGGTTCCATCCAGACGAACGACACACCTATCACATCCCCCCTGGTAGGCTTCATCTCCTGACGACGCATCTTATCAGCACCCGTCAAATCTCACCTCGAAGAGTGTTCTTCATGGCTGTCGGTGAAGCCGGGCCTAAGCTCATATAAGCATACTCTGCCGAACCGTTCGGCCTGCACACCCTAAACGAACGGCTCGATACAAACTTATCCAAGAAACTCACACGCTCTCTCATCTCAGTATTCCAACATCTTCACCTCGTTTCACGAGATTCCCAAGATCGACAAATCCCCACAAGAACATACTTCCCACCTGACCACCTCTCACCCTCATCCCCTGAACCCCCAAACCCATCGACTTCCCGCGAAGCCGGTAAACCGCTGTCGCGTGTGCAACGGGCAATCAACCCCAAAAGTCCGACCGACCACTCACAACCCACACAGACCGCGCTCTCACCAACACCTCACATCTCCAGCCGCGCTCCACCTTGCCAGTAGAGATAACAACCCAGCAACGCACCCGTTTCGCGGACCGCCCTCCTCCCCTTTCCCCTCCTTATCCGTGATACGCCCAAGTTTAGAAGTAACAAGCCACTTGGCTGAACGACGAGCGTGCCGGGCATCCTATCTCTGGAGTCCAGTCTTGAAAGTCATGAGATGAGATGAGCTTCAGCTGAGCGATTGCGATCAATCAAAGAGTGAGTGACAGGGGCTCGACGGTCGCTGTCGTCACGGACATGTTCCGCCTTCAGGCTGACCATGAATTGACAGAATGGCAAGAAATTGATAGAGATAGAGATAGGTAGGGAGGGACTGGACGGCCAGAAAACTAGGGGTCTGCCTGTGCTTTGGTCTGAACCCGGGAGAGTCCTTATCAGCCAGCCGGCCCGATGCCTCACCTCCCTCCACCTCTCTAGCGCCAGCTCACTCTTCACGTTCCCGTCTTTCCAAGGTACATTTGTATCAAACAATCATCCCGTATCCCCAAATCCATCTCCCATCATCACCAAACTCATCAGAAGCCCTCATACCCTTCACGACATCTTCAAGCCGGCCGCGGTGTAGATATCGTAAAGCCGATGACTCCTCTTCACCCAGATAAGCCACTCACCCCTGAAATCCGTCTCCATCATGCCGATCAAAAGCCGAGGTCCCGCCCCAGACTCCTCATTTGACGCGTCCGTCGGCCCCTGCCGATGCCAGACTGTCGGTCGGCGACTTTTAGCAACCCGCCAGCCATCGCGCGTGTGTTCGTGAGGCTCTTCGAGAAGCGTTCTAGCCGGCGCGGTGAAATCCTTCCCGCGGTTTCATGGTTTGACGTGAGCCTCATTCTCCATGGTCTTTGATTTCACGTCCTTTTTCTTCGTGCTTCAGACTAGATCAGAAGCTCAAGTCGTTGAATTGGCCATCACATGCACGGCTCCTCAGCATCGTCGCCGGAGCCGCCCGATGAATCCAGGACGAAGTGGACACTTCTCTCTAAATGCCGACGAGAATTCGTGCTGCTCCATTTTGACTACGTACTAGGTACGACTTTCTAGCACCGGCCATGTTCTGAAAAAATCATATCGCGCCGTATCCCTCGTTGAACCCATGACCGATGTCCCTCGGAAAAAAGACAAATCCAAATGCCTTCTTTTGAGTCCCTCTAAGTCCTTCCCAATCGCTCATTCGCACACCAGATCCCCGGAACGCCTTGCGATAATCCGATTCATGTGTCAAAAGCCCACACCGCGGCCCGAGTGCCGCCCTGCCAACACGCCCAACGTCTACGACGCCTAAACTCACTTTCCGAGTACCTGTTTCTCAGTGTCTTCATCAACTAGTTTCCTCTGTTTGAGGATCTTGACGAGTTCTGTCATGGTGACCGGTCTGGTCAGGAAGAGGTCCATTCCGCTCGCGAAGCCCTCCTGGCGAGCACCAGCCGATCCCAAGCTCGTAATGGCGATTACCACTACGGGCGGGAGGTGGTGGGCTCGCTCAAACTTCCGAATTCGCCTCGTGGCTTCCAGCCCGTCCATAACGGGCATGGTAATGTCTGTGGGTCATTAGCTTAAGCTTCGACACGTTCTAGGAAGCCTGCGACGTACCTATAAGGATGCAGCAAAAGCGGTTTGGTTGGTTTGTGTATGTTTGGAGAGCTTCCAGCCCATTGGAAGCTGTGGTGTGCTTCTTCTGAAGCCTCTTCATGTTCGCAGACAGAATCTGTGACTGTCAGTATGACTCCATTAGACGCTGCTAGCCAAGAACGAACCTTCAGGTTGATAGGGTTGTCGTCCACAAGCAGGAACTCTTGGAGATTTACGTTCTTCGATGATGGATAAGAAGCCGCGGTGGGCGGCGTTGCGGTACCCGGTGTTGAAGTAGCCGAGGCCGCAGCGGCTGCAGCTTTCGCGGCAGGTCGGTAAGGGAGCGTCAAGGTGAAGTTTGGCTCGGCGGCCTGGTTGTTCCAGGTCTCAAGTGGCGACTGTGATATGACTTCGGCGGGCGGCGTGGCCATTCTCACGCTCTTGATACTCTCAGACTGCGCCCTCTTCCGGCCGGGTGACAGTTCGGACCGTATCGCACTAGATGGCGGGAAAGGGCCGGAGAATACGTCGGAGGACGGCCCGGCACCTACCATTTTGACAGCTTGGCGCTGCTGCCACCGGTCGAGAGCACATGCTAGGGCTTTTGCCACCTTTCTCGGCCCAGTGCTGGGGACGTGTCAGCAGTAATCATCTCTGTTGGGCTATGCACACTTACGGTTGGGCAATGAACTCCATGACGGTTTGCTGCCGGGAGCGGCGATAAGAGGTCGCGAGCTTCTGTGCCGATTCGGCATTGCCACAAACAACAACGAGGGGGGTTTCGTTGCCTCGAGTATTGGCCAAATCTATCTTTCGGAAAGCCTCTTCGCTGCAGACCATCAGGTCAGCCGGCGAGGGGGCCCTGTCGGCTCTATCGTCGGTGATATTGACGTCCAGCCACTTGAAAGGAAGACTCTCTACAGGAAGGTCTTGGCCACCCAGGCGGAGCTCCTCCGAGCTGTCGAGGCCTCGGCTGAATCCGCGCACGGAAAGACGCTTTCCAGCCAAGCAGCTCAAGTCAGCGGAAAACTTGCGCCCGCGGCTGCCGGCCTTGCGCGACAAGATGAGAGGCATGGAGACCGTAATGCTTGTTCCGTGTCCAACTTGGCTCTTGACACTGATCGTTCCGCCGAGAGTGGCAACGATCTGTCTCACCAAACTCAATCCCAAGCCTGTACCCGGAGCCAAAGAATCCTCTTGCGAGAAGGGCGTGAAGAGTTTGTTGCGAAGGAAGTCTTCGCTGATGCCCTTACCCGAGTCCGTCACAGTGAGGACAACCATAGACGCCGATCTTGCCGATTTGTGCACCACTTCCTCCTGTCTCATCTGGACCTTGATGAAACCACGGGATGTGTACTTCAAGGCGTTGCCGAAGAGGTTCATGATGATGCGGCGGAGGGCGCCTGGCTGCGCGTGGAAGACCCAAGAGAAGTTTGGATCAATATCGACCAAGATCTTGACGTCTTTGACATTGGGGGCCTGCGGTTCAGATGGCATACGCTTATGGCCAATGCCCTCTGATGTAGCGATGGCATCGAGTTTCTCTTGGGCTGGCGTAGGAGGTCCAGACGAAGAGCCATGTCGGGCAAGCTGCGACGCGACCATGTGCTGGAAGCTGTGGCCGATGAAAACGCTTTCGATGACCTCTTCCACAAGAAGGTCGAGGTGAACATCCGATATCAACGTCATCATACCCGATTCGATGGATGTCGTCGCTTCTTGTCGCAGCCCACGCCCTGGTCCGTTATTTCGTCGCTGGGATTTCGATGCTCGCAGGTAGGTATTTACCTTGCTGTAATCAAGCAACTGCGTCGACGTCAGTTTGCAATACAGGACATCAGTAGATTTGACTTACGTGGTCGATAGTATCCAGCAAGGTTTTGCCAGATATTTCAATGGTGTGGATGACATCCACCTGGAATGCGTCAAGCTGTGTATCGTGGAGAAGTTCAGCCGCGGCGACAACTCCGTGGAGGGGAGACCTCAGCTCGTGGCTGAGTGAGCCCAGAATGTCCGTCTTCGCCTTTTCCGCAATCACTGCATCTAGTCGGATGATCTCCGCCATCGTCACCATGCCGAAGGCTCGCAGATACGGCAGATCTGCGTCAGGCGTCAGGATACGTGACGCGCTCTTGCTCCAGACAAAGCCCCCAGCATAGCATCGCTCTTTCGAAGGGTCCCAGAGAGGCACCACCGCCACACTTCTAGCACCAGGAAACATGTCTACAATGGTCTTGGCCTCGTTTCGTCTCGTGAAATATGAGTACGCTGCACGAGTCTCCGGTCGAGTCGCTTGCTCGCTCTCTTCGGTCGGGGTAATGTCTGCGTCGTCGTTTTCACAGTCCACTGAATTCCAGTTGCCCATTTCGTCGTAACTGAAGACCTTGCCATTTGGATACCGGCGCAGCAGCTTCTTGAGGAACCGCTCGCGCAGTGTAGTACGGCCCGACTGGGCGCTGCCGTTCATCACCCCCTCCACCGTCGAGGATCTTCCAAAGCATTTGCACCACCTGTCGTTTGGGTCCTCGGGACGTTCCGACAAGCTGTCGTCGCTGCTAGAGAAGTGGTTATCCGCAACCTCGCTGGCCCTACGAGGGCCGCTCACGAGACCACCATACGAGGCGATACTTGCGTCAAGAAAAATGGCACCGTCCACTTCCAATGCTTTCCTGATCACGTTGGCGGCGCGCGAGAAGATCTTGATGGTCCCTGTAAGTCGGGGATCTGGAGGCGCAGAGCTGGATGTCGTTGTTGCTACGGTCGCGGTCGATGCTGTCGTCTCGACGGAACTGCTAGAGTCAATCTTGGACGGAGAATCGGAAGGGTCTTGGCTGATGGGGTTTATGTTCGGTCGAACGGCATCCGTGGAGTCGGACTTTGGCGACGGCGGTTCTTGCTCCGGCGGTGATGTCACGGGCGTGTCGAACCCTGTCGAGGAGGATCTCGGCGATGGGGGCTTCGTAGTTGGCGGTGTGTCCTCCTTGCCTCCGATGAAGTCTCCCAGTCCTTGAACCATGCGTTCGCTGCGGCGGTAGCTCTCGTTGACCCTCCTTGATTCCAGGTAGTCCATCACGGTCTGTGACATTTCTTGGAGAAACTGGACCGAATCGGCATCCAACCCCGACCTCGGCTTGTCGTCGAAGATGCAGTACACTCCGATATTGATACCTTTTGGGGAACGAATGGGAACACCTGCGTAAAAGCGGTTGTGCGGGGCGGCATCGATGTATGGGCGGTTGAAAAACCGGCGGTCGAGGGCAAGGTCGGGGATTATGGACACAGGAAGTCCATCATCGTTCGTTGGAGCAGCCAAGTTTGCTGCCTGGGAAGTCTCTCCGACGAGGACATGGTCGCATATTCCGAAAGAGCGAGGAATGGCCGTTCCACAGAGCCACAGAGGATTCGCCGTTGCGCGTTTGGCATTGGCCGTGAGAGGAAGAGACCGAGTAGCCTCGGCGACGACATACTGGTGCTGGCGGTCGAAGATGGAGATCAGTGCGCGAGAAGCATTTAATCGGAAGGCTCCCAATTGCGCAAAGGCAGTGAGACCGGTATCAGGCGACGACGAGATGGCCGAGAACGGGATCGGGCGGTCGGGGCTGTTGAAGACGGCACTGGGGATGTGGAAGGAATCATATCTAGAGACACAGTATGTCAGCAAAGACGATATGGACATACAAAACTGCAATCTGGCGAACAAGCTGGCAGAAGGTTTACGTACTTGAATGTCTCCCATTCGCGGGCGCCTTCAGATATCTTGTTCATGCTTCATACAGGATCGTGGAGGTTTGCGTTGAAGGTCGTCTAGCCCATGATCTGCCGGTCGTTTTAGGAGGCGGCGCAATAACAACAATGGGTGGTTTTGTTGTTGATGTCGTCGTCGTCGTCACAACGTCGTCTAGGTCGAGATCCTGATCAAGGAGTAAGAGCAATAAGTGGGCAAGCAGACAAGCATGAGAGGTGAGGCGGCGGGCATGACTGAAATGCCGCTCCACCCCGCTGTGGTGGAACAGGGATCCCGGAAGCCGGGATGGGCGCTGTTCGAGACGGATGGGGGGAACCAGGCAGGCGACAAGCGGCGAGAGGGGGCCAAAGACTGGCGGATGGAGGTAGACACGGAGGTGGTGGTGGTGGTGGTCTTGGTCCTGGTCTTGGTCCTGCTTGCTCTTGCAGCTCGCCTAGGCGAGTTTTAGTGCGTCCGTTGACGCAGCAGGCAGAAGGCAGAGGGCAGATGGATCAAGGACGGCAGGGAGGGATGGGTGATCCTTGAGTTGGATGGCATGGGAAACCGGTTCCTCGGGCAGGTTGGCATCCACCGTCGTCGCTCCATCGACCATCGACCATCGAACATCGAACGTCGACCCTCGACAACACCCCTCGTGCCTTCGTTTTGCGTGTTCCGGGGTGTCCCTCGGAGATTCTGAGATGCACTAGGGTCTAGTGGCCGCCGAAGAAAGCGTGCGGCTTGTGTCTTTGGAGGCCAAGGGCAATGTTTTGGCGACAGATGGGCCGGAATCCGTTGTCTTAGTTCTCGATTGCTGAAGCAGCTTGGCTGCGCTGGTTTGCTGCTACCCGTACCGCCGTGCTGCGTGCCGAACGGGCTCGCCACACCACACGGGACGGATGAGCAAACTTTGGATGCCCAACCTAGAGCCTCGAGCGGTGCAAAAGGACTGACTGCCGGACGGATGGCGACCGTGAGCGTGAGCGTGACCGTGACAGTCTCGGTTGGCTGCCACTGAGCAGTCTGAGGCGAGTTCTTAGGTCTTAGTGTAGGGGTCTCGAAGACTTTAGCGGCCGCCACGCGTGCGTTGTGGAAGCCAATGGCGAGGTTGGCTTCTGCTAAAACGGTCTTGAAGATGGTGGGATGGCACAGATGCTTCGAGGGGGTGGCGTCCGGGCCAGACCCTGTTTGATTTGACTTTCCGAGTGTTGGGCGTTTTGTTGGAGGGGGATGTGATTTGTGATTTGGGTAGCGAGATCTGAGGGCGAGGCCGATGGCGAAGATGGTTTTTCGAAGTATGCGGTAGTGATCAGCGAACTCAGGTAACGTAGGGCAAAGCTTCTGTCGCGGTCGAGGCCGAGGCCTTTGCTGATCACTTGTCGTGGGTCGTAGGCCATCGTCCTCCCAGATTCTTCCTCCACTTGATTCTCGCTCTCTCTCTGTCGACTCCTTGGACGGAACTTGACTGATGCTGGTGACCGAGGCTGGAGACGGTGAAAACAGCCAACCAGACGGACAGAGTGATGACGGGACTGGCTCCGGGATCCCTGGAAACAACCCCCACAGCTTGCCCATGTCACCCGCTAGGCTCCTGGAGTACTGGCGCAGTAGCACCCTGGAAATCGTGGTGGGCAGCCGATGAAGGAGAGAACACGGCGGGCGCTGATATCGATGGAAATCGGAGACGAGACGGGGCCTTGCGCTTGTCACGTTTGATTTGGCCGATGAACTTCGGAATGGAAGATTTTTTGGTGAATGCGGTGAAGCCGTGAAGAGTTTTCTGCCGTGTGGTGATGACAGCTGCTCACAGTTGCGGTCATGAGTACATGTCAGCTGGCAGACGGCACTACGGATAAGGGCAGGAACAGGCAGGAACATCCCTTGGGTGCACCTTCCGCAGCATCGCCAATGCCAGCAATAGCAACAACAGAACGGCAAGAGCAACAGAGACACATCACAAGATGGAAGGCAGGTACGAACATGGAAACAGCGGGGTTTCCCCTCAAGAATCGGCTGAGCAGGAGAAGGAGCCACTGCAGCAGAAGGAGCTTCTTGCTCTTGCTGAAGTTGGAAACTTGGAATCTGATCAATTGGCAACAGCGGGAAGCTGCCAACGAGCAGGGTCCTTGACTCGCTCTGCCCCGCTCCTTCCCCTTGCCTGACATGGTGGAGCCGCACTTCCCTGCGAACTCTCGGTTGGGTCCACATATATCATGGAATGCTGTGCTCTGTATGGTCACCTCGGCACATAGTTTCTCCTCTCGACCAATGAGATACTCCAAAAGCCCGGTCCGGGTGACGGGTACGTACCCGTTTCGGGTGGTCCTGCTTCCATCTGCAGGTCCCCATTATTCCCGGTACGTACCTCATGCGCGTTCCAAGTTCCAATTGCAGCTCTGACACGCACTCAAGGCACTTCATTTCATTTTCACCACAATTCTCACTGCCTCATCATCATCAATCATCATCAATCCTTCAACCTGCAGTTCTTCATCACAACCACCAACACCAGTCTTAGTCTCATCCGCTATTGCATGGGCCGCGCGGGCGTAAGGGTCCCATCATCACCACGTAATCAAGAATCACATTGACGAGCCTCCAGTCTCCAGTCTCCTCCTTCTTCAGCGCCTCTTCCCGTCCCTTTCGCATTCGTCCAGTCTATCAGGCCATTTAATTCGATACTTTTTTAAACAACGGCGTCCAAAGCGCAAACGTCCGTGGTCTGAATATCCAACTTTTTCAACTGCTCAAAACCACCATCTTCGGTTGAAGCACTTCAGCCCGTCCCAATTCCGCCTGCCTCATTTATGCAGCTCAAAATGAGACGAATCAATCCCGCCCGCCATCAGCTCAAACCATCGTCATCTCATCTCATCTCATCTTCTGTGGACAGCCCTTCATTCGTTCTCTCTTGTACGCCCTCCCCTTCATCCAGAACATCGTCATCATCAGCAGACCGTCAAAAATAAACCCCCTCCCGCGTGTTTGGGGGCCCAACTCTCACAAAAGGACCCTTCCTGGACCCTGATTCAGCCCCTGGTCAGTCCCGTATCCCTGCGTCGAGCATCCCGTTACTAGTTGCTGTGAATGCCGCGAATGCCACCGTCCCCGTTCTTCGCCCCAACAAAGTCCCCCTTCCCCCCGGCCGCTCACTACGTAAGACCCCGAAGACCCCGATCGTTAACCCGGGTCGGCCATGCCACCGCATCGAGCCTTGGATGCAACATCGTCCTTACCACCCTGGCCGGCGCCGGGGGTCAGAAGACGACTTGATCACGGATCAGGAGCTTCTATCTGCCTCTCTCTGGACTGGACACGAACTCGTCTTAACACCGATAGAACATTCTGGCAAAATCGACACAGTCGTCACGAAGCTTGGCGTCGTTGCCATCTAATTGTTCAGCATGTGGGAAGAAATGAGCCAGGTTTCAAAACAAGGCTTATAATGGCCACAAGCAGGCTTGTGAAAGTCCCGTGTTCTAAGTTACGACTCAGACAACCGCTTTGCGCATGACACTGAATTTCCATCCCAAAGCACACAAACAGGGCAAACCGCTCATGAGCCTCAACAAGATGGATCCCGTCCGCAATGCTTCTAATTCTAGGCATGGTCAACCAGCTTCATCCCCCCGATGACGCCCTCAAACCCGCCGCCCCCAATAATCCCCAACGGAGCCTCCACCGCAATCGGCTGCCACACGTACCGGTTGCCCTGCCATCCCATCACCGTCAAAAACTCCATGGCCCCGTCCCCGACGTCCAGGAACGTCTGCCGGTCCCGTCCGATGAGGCTCGCCTCCGTCCACTCCCCCACGGGGAACGTGTAGTTGAGCGCGTACACGCTCTCCCCCGAGAACAGCATGACCGCATCCACAGTCCCGTTGCCAAACCACAGCCCGCTGTCCCCGCCGCTGAAGACGGCCCCCTTCGACGCCGACGTGGGCTTGATCGAGAACGAGAGCGTGTAATTGCGCCCCTTTTGCGTGAGCGGCGTCGTGATGCTGCACGAAGGCGTGAGCACGGCACCCTCGGTCCCCGTCTCGCACGTCGAGCTTGCGTGGTACTCATTACCCGACAAATCCCTCACCGTGCTGCCGTTGCCACCACCCCTGAAGTCGTATTCCACAATCGTCGACCCGACGGACGCGATTCTGCGGTCGAGGTTCTGGCCCGGCGCCGAGGGCTGCAACTTGGCGAAGAGCTCCGCGTACCCAGACTCACTGACGTCGCCGCCCCACTGCTTGTCCGCGAGCGCGGGCAGCCCGTCCCTCCACTGGTAATACGCCTCTGTGACCGTCGTCGCGTTGGGGCCGAAGTCGTTCCACTGCGGCGCGATGTGGCCCAGCAGCGCCTTGCTGTCACGAGCCGCGTTGTTGGTGGCGTTCTCGCGGTCGAAGACGTTGGGTGCGAAGGGCGTTCCGTCGGGTGATCCGTGAAAGATGAATTCCAGGCTCAACTCGTGGCCGTACCACTCCGACCACTTGCCAACGGTGTAGATATAGTCTCCGGAGTTGAGCACCTCGTAGCCGTTGTTAACAAAGTCCCATAACGGGTTCGCCTCAAAGTTGGCCCAGTGCTGGATAGATACGGACTTGTTCACGTCGCCTCCGGAAGACGGCGGGAACGTGCCCCAAATTCTCACGTTCTTCCCCGACGTGCTAGTGATATAGTCGTTCATCTCGTCCACGAAACGCGTGTACTCTCCAACCAAGGCCCTGCTCGCGTCAGTAGACCACCACACAAACAAGCCCACGGTGAAAACTTACTCTTCGCTCAGAGTCGGATCGACATACTCATCCGCCCCGATGCTCACAGTCTTGGTATGGAACCAAGGCAAGAACACCCCCCAAATATCCTTCATCGCCGGAATCGTGTCCGGGTTCGAGATATTCAACAAGCTCAGGTCCGAACTCAGCCCCAACTCGGGCCTCCACTGCGAAATCACCAACGCATGCCCCGGCGCCTCGATCTCCGGCAACACCGTGACACCTCTCGCGGCACACTTCTCCTGGATCTCGTCAAAAACCTCCCGCGTGTACGACTCGTTAGCGCGCTTGTTCAGCCCCTCGACCGCCGGATCGTCAGACCACAGCCGGAAGGCAGCGTAGAGCTCGAGCTGCCTCTCGCGCGAGTATATCCCCACGTTGTTGTAGAGGTTGTCACTAAGATGCAGCTGGAAGGTGTTCTGCTTGAAGAAGGACATGTATGCGCACATCTCGATCAGGAAGGAAGCAGGATAGTAGTGAAGCGCGATATCGAGCTTTCAGACATGAAGTTAGTCAGACGCCGGAGGAATCGGTATCAGAAAACGGAGCTCACCATCATCCCACGCGTCCCCCATCCGGGACTGTCCACGCCGTACCCCAACTCCACCTCGCCGCCCCGGAGGACCATCTGCTGCAGCACCGTCCTCGTGCCCCACCACGCGCCGAGCGGGCTCGCGCCGGCGATGCGGATCCCGTCGACCGTCACGTTCAGCGCGTACCCCTCCGAGGTATCCCTGCCCGCCGCGTCCTTGAACGCGGTCGCATCGTCGAGCGTGAGGAAAATGGATCCTTCCTCCGCCTCGGCGCCGGTTGAGACGGGAATGGAGAGGTCCAACACCGAGACGAGGTCCTCCGCAAAGGTCTCCGCGAAGGATCGCAGCGTAGGCGGGATCAGCGTCTCGCCCGCCTCGTCGCGCGACTCGGCGTACTCATCGTGCACTATGATCTTCTTCAGGAAGCTAGAGGGGATGGTACCGCCGGTCGCGGTGTACGGCACGGTCGAGAGGCCGGGGAGCGATTCCGCTGCGGCGCCGAGGCCGAGGGATAGCGTGAGGGCTGTGGTGAAGCGCATGATTGCGATTGATGCGATTCCAATCGCCGATGGCATGTCCTGGCTGATATCTCTTTCAATTCGTTCAAAGCCCCAGTAGCTACCTATATATCCGCCCGCCGCCATCTTATCGATTTCCCGAAACCGTTCGACGACCCCATCGTCGATATCACACAATGACGGAGCACGGCGCGGGGTAAACGCGCCGGGAAAACACCCGAAATGAGGAACCAGTTAGTTGTGCGATTGTAGAAGGTAGCAGCCGCGGATGATCCCCAACTGGACCGGTTTACCCCTCTGTTAGCCATTCGATCGTATCACCCCGTACCTTGCAGTGGTATTCTCTCGCCTGTGATTTGATAGCAACGTTGCAATTTGTTGGAGTGATAGCGGGTGGTGGTGGTGGTGTTGCTCCTCGGCCGAGTGGGGTCTGCCGAGCTGCTACTGCGGAGCTGGGTTCGGGGGAACGATGGCCGGGGGTTGGTGATGTTGATAAAGCTGGGGTAAATGGGTCTAGGTTGCGATCGTTGTGGTTTCTGGGCGGTATGATGGTTTTTGAAATGTTACATTACATCAAAGTATTGCGGTAACCAGTGAAGCCTGTGTCGATGGTGGACTCATCCAAGGAAATCTTCCGTGATGTCACGTTTTCATCGCCCTCTCAATCGTGTATCTCACCAGTTGTCCCACGATAAGAGATGGGAAAGATCCATAACAATCCAGGTATCCTGATCAGTTTGTTTCAATGAAGAATGAGCCGATGTTGATGATTCCCGGCATATGAACATGAAGCCCCTACGACTCTGCCTGTCAGTGAAGCTCTCTCATACGAAGCGAGGCAGTCGAGATCGTTGTACTCTGCAGCATTTTCTCCATTCTTTCGTCTTCTCTGCCTGCTTAAACTCTTAACAGGTCTTCAAAGAGTCATTTTGGGGTCTCTCATCAAACAGGTATGCCATCATCGTCATCATTTGATGAGGTAGTTGAATTCCAACTGACCTTGTTTGAAGCCGGAGGTTGAAGTTCATTGGTAGGGTCATCTATCCCCAGCTCAGACGTAAATCTCTCAACTTAGCAAATTCTCACTATTGATTACTGTTCTGGGTAATTGATTCTTGAGCTTCAGCATTTCAACCTGTTTCTGAACACTTTTAGAGTCATTCCTAGGCTATGTCGAGCTCCAAATTATCCCGTTACGTGCCAAGCGTCTCTATTTTTCGGTATTGGGTATTCGATTCTCTTTCTATCATGATCCAAATCAAATTGATAAATATCTGATGTGAACAACTGCTCATAATCTTCACAGCAAACACCCCGAGCCATCCATGGCGTGGGGTGTTAAATGACAAGTATCTGGTTGACTTGAATGTGGTCTTTGATACCTCGACGGTCTTGAACAGATGCAATACCTCCCAACTCAGAAGCGAGCTCCTTCAGCTGTCTATATTCTACTTCTGTTGCAACATAGGTAATGTATGATGTTAACACCCTCATCCCACGCCTTGTGCCTCATTGTGGCTTCAAGCAGGCGTTGAATACTAAAACAACTCCAACAATTGTTCTACATGTCTTGTAGTGCGACGGTCAACGCTTTCAGGTTCAGAACACCCCATGAACGCAATATATTCAACGTGAAAAAGTCCTCAACGTGATTATTCAACAAATTGGTGCACTACAGGGAATAATGATACTCGAACCAACGTGGCGTGTTCATCGTAGACTTATAGGATCACGTGTTGAAGGGCGATGAGGGTAAGAAACACCGTTTCCCCATGGTAGATCAACTGGAAACACTTGAAGTTAAAAAGGTCTGCGAACACGAATGGTCACAATGATACTCAAGAGCGAAGTGATGTGGGCTAGGGTCAGGAGTAACGCGTCAAGAAACGGAGAAGCCCGACAACAGAAACTCATCACCCACCCGGTGGGATGCGAAAGATCCACCGACGTTGTCCACCAGCGAGCCGACGTCGTATTCGATCAGCAAACATCTTGAGTTCGAGCGTGAACTTGCAACCATTCTTGTAACAAGAAGTCGCCCTGTTTCTTATGTGAACTCGGAGATGACTACTTTCATATTGACAAACCTAGTTGAGGTAGAACTAGTTTAGTTGCGCATATGCAACACTGCCTAATTGTACGTAGACAACTGTTCAGCCATGCGTACCTGCATACTCTTCTGAAGATGTCTGCGTGCATTGATGCGTGGTTGTCTTCATCCTGATTCAGTCATTGATGAAAAGGGGCATCAAATTGGTGTTGAGCGGTCTGAACATCAGTATCGGTATTCGGGGTCTCCCTAGGGCGCGAGGCAATTTGTATTCTACCTACTTCATTGGTCCAATACGAAATAGGTTCTAATCGACATTGTCCAAACCAAGTTAGACATTCTCCTAAAAGGCAATGGCTTCTGTGAACTATCCACGTGGGTCATATGCGAGAGTTGCGAGATGACTCGCGCGCAGATTGGGATAATTACTACAGATAGCATACTACGATACCCCCCGTCTCTGAGACATCGGAGCAATGCCGACCTAGAGAAACCCTCTCATATTTAGATGTCTACAGCACCAACATGGCCATGTTGACACTCTTGTTTCGCGGCTTTCGACAATTTCTGCCAGATATCAGTCCTTAATTTCGAGAAGATGGCTGTCCACGACAGAATAACCGTCGATATCCCGTACGTCAAACGAGACAACGATGGCAACATTCCGAACCATGCCCAGATGTTCTCCCACGACATCGAATTCCTCGACTCGCAGCCAGCCGAAGTTCATAATGCCCGCGCAACAGAAAAGAAGTTCTCGATTCCTACAACAGGGTTCCAGTATGCGCGCTTAGACGAACCGCCCGAGATCGATTATTTGGATGACGAGCAAGTGAGAAAGACGTATTTCCCTCGCCTAGAAAAGCTTCTGAAAGAACAGTACGTCCGAGTCTCAACCAGCATACGCTGTCCCCGGAGAACACCCTCACTACTTGCCAAAATAGACTTTTCAATGCACAGCTAACCATTTTACTTCATTTTCATAGGCTCGGTGCATCTGAAGTTAAGGCCTTTCACCATGTTGTACGAAACGTGACCTACGAAGACGGCATGGCCTACACCCGCAAACACCGTTGCCCAGCCAGACGACCACATGTCGACGTCACCAGCAAATTCGCGCCTATACTGATGAGCTGGGACTGTCCCAGTATGCACGCGGATGTACACGAGAATGGAAAGCATTGGCAGATGGTCAATGCGTGGCGGCCGTTGAAGACGGTGCGCAAGAACCCGGTGTCAGTGGTCGACACCACGTCGATGGCTTGGGAGGACTACTTGACCGTCCCGCAGCCTGAGGTCGGCCCTGGCGTCGAGGGTTACTGGCTGCAAAGGCCGCAGGCTGCTGAGAGACGTCATGAGTGGTGGTATCTGGCGGATCAAACACCCGAAGAGGTCTTGTTGTTTCTGCAGCATGATTCTGAAGGTGCGCAGGTTGTGGCGCATACGTCATTTACGCAACCTGGACCAGCACCGAAGGAGCCTAGGGAGAGTATAGAGGTCAGGCTGTTTGTCGTTTATTGAGGATGAGTAAAACGATGGGCGTCGGAAGAACGATGAATTTGGTTTCTCTCCGACGTTCCGAGCGTTGGTATCATAATATCCCCTGCGCAATTACATGAAAGCTGGTCATATCCATTATTTTCCCAAGGCTTAAAAATAATGGCATAGTCACGAAGTCCTTGTAAAGTTGCAGAAAGTCAAGATTCAGATTTGAGTAGCATACAATAATAGCATTCGTATCAAAGGTTTTGTGATATCATCTCGAGCAACGGCAAACACACAACCAACTCCGACATGGTCCAAAGCTCAGCCTAGTTGCGGCAACATGAGCCAAAACACATATCCGAGTCTTTTCTGACTGCTAGTTGCAAACTTCGAATTGGAGAAACACGATACTCACTCTGGGTTCTGGGCTGGGCTTGGGGGACACAATCTGCTATTGTAAAGGTAGCCGTATCAGGCCAGAAAAGAATGACCTTTGTTGTCATATTCCTGCATAGAAGCTTTTAATTGTTGACCTCAAATACACGAGTTACCACTAAACGACTTACTCGGGATGTGCAGGCTCAGGTTTGAATGATCTCGCCAATCGTCTTAAACAACGGGAAAGGAGGTTGTGGCGGTCTGGCGACTCGTCTTTATCTCCAGTCATATCAACTTCACTTTCATGCTCTGTGTTCCTCGTGGCTTGTTGGTATGATGGGGGAGCGGGATAATCATCATATTCGCTCAAACGGCGTTGGCGAGGCGGTAGGTTGCATCGGCTGAGCTGGTGGCGCCCAGAGAAATCCTCGTTCATGTCGATATATCTGTCCATGGCGGTCAAATATACATACTTAGAAAGCCAATGCGATATCGAAACGAACGCCGTTGAAGGATTATTCTCAACTAAATATAACGAGGTGTGCAGTAAAAAGAGACGAAGTTGGCCGATTGGTTGTTGAATACGGTGCCCAATTGGCCGACAACACATTTTCGCCGAAGCACGCACAAAGGAAACCACTCTGAGCGCAGTCTAATCAGGATTAACAGTAGAGAAAAGATTGATTTCAATATCTGACTCAGAGAATTCCCTGGACATGCAACGGTACACAAAACGTTTCCGCCAGCCCGACGCCGTAAATCTGGCTCAAGTCCGTGAAGCTAAGAATAAACAGCGGGGATGCTCTGCTTTGATCTCTGACCACTTGACGCCAGTGCTCTAACATAGCTTTGGCCCTGATGCCGCTTTCCTCACTGGGCGCTTGAACCAAGAGCAACAAGAGAAGATTAGACGCAACCACGAAGCTAAACTTCGACCCTATAATGGAGGTTCATTAGCCTCGAACCGATAATTGTGAAGATCGATCTTTGCAAGACTTACAAGAGTACCACATTCCTCCCAAGTCACCCGAAGATAGATTTGAGGTAAATTGCACCAAGCTCTCTGCCCAGGATTGCGCCGCCTGATGGAGTTCCTTGATCGTCGCACTCGCATCGGTGACGCCATCTTCAAGTTGAAGTTCAATCTCCGGAAGATCAGAAAAGTCCCAACTGAGGTTCTCGAACAGAAACCCAGTATCTGGGAAAACCTGTGGTTCATTCTCGACGTCGATGATTTGCGGCGGAGGAGGAGACCGCACTGCAGGGCGTAGTAGAGCCCTCCATGTGTAAGCCACCAGGGTCAAATATGCGAGATGAACGCAAGCAGGATATGATTCTGAACTTTCGAAACCAACACCGGGCTTTGAGTGATATGGCTCTCTGACTGGGACTGTGGCTCGCCATGTATGGAGGGCGTCAAAGATCGGCCGTGCCGCTTGGATGGAACCTGGGAGATTCTCGGCCAGCTTCTGACATGATCTCAAGGAGCTGTCATGATTATTAGTACTGACGTCAACGTTGAGGACAAAACAACTCACAACAAGTCTGCTTGTAGAGTCTCGGCAATCAAAGCTAATCTGCCCATGTCTCTGAAGGGAGATGTTGTCTTCGTCGACGAAGTTCCCGGCTCTCCGTAAGGCGCAAAGTCGAGTTCATCCAACTCAATAACATCCCATTCATCCTGCCGGATATACGGTGGTCGACCAGTGAGCAAAGAAAGAAACTTGTCCTCTATATAGACTGCCCACCACAATCGCCGGCGAAGTCTCTTTTCATGAGCTGGAAGGCCCATCATGCGACATTCTAGATGAAGACCCAGATTATGCGCTAATCCTACCACTGTCCCCATGAAGGGCCACAGAGAAGAGGTATCTGTAGCGGCGTACTTTCGTTGGTCGGTATGCGTCTTATGAAGATAAAGAAGTGCAGCTTGAAGAAGTGACAGATGC
The DNA here is from genome assembly GCF_011947395.1 of Colletotrichum karsti. Taxonomy (NCBI): domain Eukaryota; kingdom Fungi; phylum Ascomycota; class Sordariomycetes; order Glomerellales; family Glomerellaceae; genus Colletotrichum; species Colletotrichum karsti. The sequence goes on from NW_024065942.1 coordinate 371,232, forward strand.
GGCTTGTGTGCGTCTTCATGCATACTCCTGTCCACGATGTCCCAAATCTTGTCAAGTGGAACATCATCGTAAGCGGAGGGAGCTGCCAGCTGGTCATCATGTAGTATGAACGGCAAGGAAGAGCCATACACAGCGGCCAGAAGATGAGTCGGCATGGTTGTAAGAACACCAGGGTCGGGTATTAGATCCTGGGATGTCAACCCTAGAGCTGTCCGTGAAATCACCGGGAGTAGTGAAAAGACATGCTTATGAAAGCTAACCCGTCAGTAACATGGCCACAAAAGAGACTTAATATGAACTTACAGTCGTATAAGCCGTATACCCATAGACTGAGAGACCAGACCGTCGAGTTCTTGCCGCATTTGCAATGACTTCGAGGGGGTTTGATTGGCAGAGAGCGCATCCGAAGTGAGCAGAAAGTGGACTGGGATCTTATCCGCCGTCGGGAGACCACCAGCATTCCGGATATGCATCATATGGAAGCTTCTCAAACCAAGCTCGTCGAAACGAAAATGGCGTAGTAGCCAGGGATCAGAACCCGATGAACTTCCGAGGAGCATTGCGCTATGTCCTTCCATCTGGTCCAGACTCTGAGAAAGTTGTGTCGTCGGGCGGTCTAGCTGAACGCTGGTGAGAGGTGAAACCTCAAGACCATGCGAAAAGCCGCCGAAAGGAGTTGACTGGCTTTGAACGGTCTCAGGCGCAGTAGTTGTTGGTTGGAAAGGCGACGATTCCACCGGATAAGACTCTTCCAGTGCTATTCCATATGCATGCTCCTCCGCCGGAGGCAGCGACGAGGTGTTTCTGGTGCGTTTTTGCTGGCTCGACCGTTGAGATAAAGGCCTCTTAGATGGTCTTCCCACGAACGTGCATTCAGTCTTGCTCTGTTGACACCGCTTGCATGGAGGTTGATCGTCCGTCAGGCACTTCAGCTTCATCTCGCGGCATCTGTCGCATGGCCGATGTCGCTTACGTGACCGGTACGCGCGTGTCGTTTCGACGCCCATCGTCGTCTCTCTCCCGTTCGGTGACATTGTGTGGCTGGTTCGTCCTTAGAGAGCAAACTGACATTGCGAAGTGCAAGTTTCGCCGAATTTCAAATCGCGGATTTGCGCTGGCGCTTGAGGGAAGATTGGCCGAATGATGACGGAATGCCTTCTCGGCGAAATTGAGGGTTGGAGTAGTGGGACCGAGACTTTCGGCGAATTGATGCCCGTGTCCGACCGAAAACCCGTAGCTCCGACCGGAACCTGACGGATCACATAAGTCAACAATAACTTTCAGAGATTGCTTCAGAACCTGTCGTTTCTTTCATGTAACTAGTCGTAGCGTTCAACTTATATGAGTTTGAATTTTGTCTTCTGTTGAACATGTTGCATGTTATGATGTTCCAATGCACACTTCGACTCAACTTTTGCGGTACCATGCATAGATATCCTGGCTTTTATAACAGACCGATTCAATTTTGGAACAGAAAAATTAACTCAACCGATGAATTTGGGATTAATTAATCTCTAGACTGGCCTTTTGAAAAAGGAGTTGATTATTATGGACAAAGACGAGAAGACCTTGGGGTGAAGGTGCACGATGACGATGACAAGATCCGTCTGAGATTTCTGATGATACGGTTGATGTACATTGCATTAGAACAAGAAGACTATTACTTGTCCTCACGAAGCTGCGAAAGTTTCAATCATCTTGACTGGCTGATCATGTACTCTGACCATCGACGTCATCAGCCGCAAGAGGCATTCGGATTATTCGCCAAGGCATGTCTTCCAGATAGTTTTGTTTCCGGAAGGCTCTGCGCTTCAGACTTTTGGTACAATTGCAATTCCAAACCAGGCCACTCGAAAAACCAGGATACACCATAACTACTTGAACGGAAAGGACCCGGGAATTGCCTAGGTGACTACGGGTAGCCGCAGGTCCAAGTAGCGGGCCACCGGAAGATCTCGGCCTGATGCACAAGTACCCATAGACACAACCAGGTGTTGCCAAGTCAACCTCAACGTGGAGAGGTTGAGATTTTCGTGTTCCCTAGATTTGCAAGTTGTGCGAAGAAGTGGGAACCGGCGGGTTCCGGTTCAAGCTGGATCATCGCCGCCAATGCGGCAGTGTAAGTTGATCCCACAGCACGAAGGCACTCGGCTATACCCAGATCGTTACGTCCGTTGTTAACTTCGTAGTTAGCTCGCATTGCCGCTTTCCTAAATACAGTTTGGAGTTGCCGGACTTCAACTCAATTCCTGCACGAAATCCCGAAAGGTGGATCTAGGGGTATTGCATTGCATGACACTCCACCTAACACCAAATCCGTCCTGTGTGAGACTTAAACATTGGACCGGCCCGGTTGAAGCCTCCCTCCGCTCTTACAATATGATCTGATTCCTGAGGGTTCAGAGATTTGTACACCGTATGCACGAGGGAGCGCCAGGTTGATCCTGTCACCTCGGTGTACTACAGATGAGGCTGGGCTAATGTGGGGGTACGATTCGAGTGGGTTCTGCCAGCGCATCAGGCCGACCTTCGTCAAGTTTTCAGGACTTTCAAAAGCCTCAGTGTCGTTTGAAAACCATCACCCTCTACTGTCTGGTGAGTGTAGTTGTATCACTTAAGCACGCAGCGGCTGCTTGGCTCAGGCCATTATGAACGCCACGAGGAATAAGGTGTTTAACGCTTGTGGCGTGATTACTTACCTTTTACAGCATCTCACAATACTCATTAATGTACCTATGTAGGATTGCACTGCGGGTTATTGTTGTGGAAGCTTGGCGCCTGACATTGCTTTTCTTAGGTCACAGCCGTCGGCAAGGTCGCAGCTAGGTGAGACAAAGTTGCACGACAGAGCTTGGGCCGTAAATCTCTCATCTAGTGTCGATGGGCCGGCATGTTTCTTCGGCAATTGGTTGGAAATTGAGAGCACATTGGGACTTGCCACTCCATGTCGAAGCTGTGAAGAAGTCGGAACGTGAGGTTCCTGAACCATGACATTGACTAGGATGAGGCCTGGCGGCAGGGCTGCTCCGTCCGATTTCAGCTCGCGATGCACTCGATCCACCAGCGGGAGATCTGCAATACCCCTGTACCCTTACAGTGTACTAAAAAGGGTCTGCTCGGAAGATGCGCTGATGATCTGATCATGGAGATCAGCCCTGCAGGCGTGGGTGGACTTGGATCGGGCTAGACCTGTGTGATCCGGGGTTGAGGCGGCGGGTCCCCTCAAAATCGGAAGTTGTCGCCTTGCAATACCCAGGAGAGGTTCCCCTAAAATCAAATGCAGAGTTGTCACCATCGGCTACGCACCATGCTTCAAGGACTTCACGAGGGAATAGTTGGAGTTGCAGATGATTTGTTTCTCAACCCATGACGCGCATTGGCTACTTGAACCGGACGAAGCATCGCTAGCTGAAATTGTCTCCCATCGTTGCCGTGACTTCTCCACAAGTCAGTCAACCTCGGGAGAGTCCAACTCCATTTCGGGCCCTCTCGCCGTAGTGCTACTATCTTCGCCTTCTTGGCCAGGATGATGGACTTCTTGGCTGGCGTCTTGGCCTACAAGCTTTTCCTCCTCCTTGTCCTCCGGCTTCACTGGCATGACGGGTATTTCGATGCGCAAGAGGTCCACTGCCAGAGCAAGGGCCCCATCTCCTAGCTTTGACTTCAGCCGGTCCTGCTCAATATCAAAGTAGAGAGCCCAGAAGTCACCCGTCTTGACAACGAAAAATCCCTCCCAGCCAGCAAAAGTAAGCCGCTTGTCTTGCCGGGTACAGTCGAATGGCCCTGTATAGTTCGGCTGGGCGTATGGACGAGTTCCAAACTTGACCTCGTACGTTTCCCGATCAACGTAGATCCAGTTCATGATGGGCGGCTCCTCGCAGATGGTTGACACGAGCCCCGCGTATTCCCTCTCTGGGTACGGCAGGTAGTACCCCGTGAACGGGTGGCCGAACGCCGAGTCGGGGTCAAGCCCGGTATCAACGAAGAGCTAGATAGGAAACCCGGGATGGTGAGTGAGCCGACTTTTGAAGTGGGAGTAGCACATAATGTGTGCTTGGGTGACTGGGTCGATATTCACCTTGTCTCCGGAAAGAACGACATGCTTCCCTTCGAGGTCCGGGGAATAACGAGTCGATTTGCGGCACCGGATCAGGAGGTTATTCTTGCGGCTGCGGTGTTCTTTCCTTCGGGCTTGGATTTGAATGTGTCGGATAGCTTCCGTCATCCCGACCACCGTCGCAAAAGCGACTATGAATGTTGTGGGCATTGTGTAAAGTGTACTTGTTGTCTCTGTTGTATTCTTCGGCGAGAGGCTGCAGCTTAGTGAGCGGAGATTTATGCCAGTGTCTGACAAATTGTGTCCATCAGGCCTCTACCACCGCCTTAAGTACCCTTCGCAGACTGTTGACGAACCAGCATGATCCCGCAAACTTGTACTTGCTTTCTTTTGTTGGCTGGGCAGCTGTGGTGAACACCCGTCGGGCAGGGCGATGAGCTGTCTCTCCTTTGCAGATATCTCCGCAATTCGATTTTACGGAATCTGCATCCTTGCCGCGATACCAGAAGCAAAGTCATCGGCCATGTCCGGATGAATGGAACTTTTCGATGTCGTCAACTTCTAATACGTATACTCAACATTCTCATGGTCGTCGGAAAAGAATAAATAGGAGGCAATCACTCGCCTTAGAAGAGGAATTCTTTGCTCGACAAGCCAGAATCTTCCCGGCCTCATCGCAATCCTGCCTCGAGGTATCCACGCCACCGATCAACGCTCAACACAATCATTTTCGCTCATGTCAAGCAAGCAGTCCTCCTCTTCACGCCCAGGCACTCCCACTGCAAATATGTCCTCTCCGTAAGTATGGGAATCTCCATCGTTTCGAACTCATGGCTGATTCACATCGCTCTCAGCAGCAAGAACCCGCTCCCCCCTACCAGCGCTACCAGCGCCGCCAACTCCAACAGCACCTACCCTAACAACTCCTCCACCAATGCCAACACCAACGATGTAGCCAAGTCCCTCCCCCTGCCGGGATCCTCCATTCCTGACAAGCCACCTGTCGGTAGGTCGAACTTTCTCCCTCAAGTTACGTTCCCGTGCTGCTTTCTGATGCAAACACAGGCAGCCTTCTCAAGGGTCCTGTTGATGCCAATGGAAACCCTAAGGACTCCAGCTTCCTGGTCGGTATCAAGCTTGACCTTGAAGCCGAGGTTCACCTCACAGCTAGGGTCCGAGGTGATATCCTTGTTGGGCTATACTAGGCTGGCACGCATCGAGGAGACCAAGGTCAACGGCTTGAAGGCCAGGATCGAGGTCGCGTGTGAGATTGTCAGGATGAAATGCCTGACTGGATGCCAGTGTGTTTCAGTTGCTATCGTGAGCTTTATGTGGAAGTTCTGGGTAGAAGGGCGCGGTACTGGCACCCTTACTATAACAACAATAGCCCTCGATTGAATTACATCTACATTCTTATACCTGTCTTTCCCCTTTTGAATATTCGAGCTTAGGGTGGCTGCACAGGTAGAAGAACTAAGCTTGAAGCATGTGGTTCGCCCTTGCGCCGGGCGCTGGCATCTCAACCCTGATTTGATGACTGTATCTGCTGCTGATAACCAAAACTGCGATTTGAAAGTTGACAGTAAACATCTTCTTCATACATGCAACTCTTGAAGTTAGTTGGACATCTTCCGGTTGTGTGAATGTTGCTGAGGCTACTTTGTCAGGGTCAATGACCTTCATGTCTCAATTCAAGAGGATGGACATGTTATTTGTGAGTTAGAACACTTGACATATGATTTGATCTAGTAACAATCTGAGAGTTTGTTGTATGCGAGTGATTGGCTGAAGTAAGTCAGCTGTGTTCGGCGAAATGAGGGCCCTCGGCATTTCGGCGAAGGTCTCAGCCTGTAGTTCGCCGACATCTAACCCACAGTATGTCAAGGTGTGACAAACTTGAGTCCGTTCTGTGCCTTAAATTAGGGTGAAATATATTTATTTTTGACAATTATTATATTTCCCAGAACTAGTACAACTTATTGATTTCCCCAGTCAATAACAGTCTTTGATCACCCAACATCACAATCTTTCTTGAGGATCCATAAAGTAACCAATTTGAGAACATTCAAGTTGCTTCCTGAACAATTTCCAAACATGGCAAGTCAGACGATAGTATCGCTGCTGAGGAAGGAGAAGAATAAGGTGAGTCTCCCAGCTCCAGAGTTATACGCTGGCATGTGGTGTCTCTGACCAACCACGTAATCACAGCCGCCTCAATGCGAAAAGCAGGTGCGAAACAACATGCACAATAGGGATGACGAAAACGAACCCGAAAGCTGCCCTTCTGACCCCGAACAAGCTGACAGCGCGTTGGAGGAGGCTTACCCCGAGGGTGGAAGGGCGGCGTACCTAGTCGTCTTTGGAAGTTTCTGCGCCATCATGGGTGGTCTCGGCCTCATGAATAGCATCGGGATCTATCAGTCTTGGATCTCACAACATCAGCTTGTGGAAGTTGACGAAAGCAGACTGGGATGGATCTTTGGTCTGTACAACTTCATGGTCTTCTTCTGCGGCATACAGATTGGACCTGTATTTGACATCCATGGCCCTACATGGCTTATGGTCACCGGTGCATTGCTCTACGTTACGACTTTCGTCTCGATTGGCTTTTGTCGGGAGTTTTGGCACTTCATACTTGTCATTGGAGTTGTTGCAGGTGCGGCGACATCCATCATCTTCGTCGTACCTGTCGCGACGGTAGGCCAATACTTCAACGTCAAACGAGGAGCAGCTACAGGATTGGCCATGGCCGGAGGCAGTCTCGGAGGAGTGATGTTTCCTCTGATCTTTGATGCCCTGGGTGAAAGCATAGGGTTTGCTTGGACCACTCGCGTGATCGGCCTGATCACTCTGCTTCTCTTGCTTGTAGGATGCATTCTTGTGCGTCCAAGACAGACACCCAAAACGCTGCCCATTGACAAGAGCATTCTCCCAGATTTCCGCATTCTGCTGAGACTGCCTGTTCTCTTGATGACGGTCGGTGTCTTCTTCATCGAGTGGGGATTCTTCATTGGCCTCGAATACGTGGCATCCTATGCCCTTGCCCATGGAATCAGCAGGAGACTGTCGTACCTGATGGTGGTGTTCCTGAACGCTGGATCCTTTCCCGGCAGATGGCTCCCTGGCTTTCTTGCGGACAGGTTTGGTCGTATGAATACCATGATTTTGACAAACGTTCTGTGCATTATCTCTATGCTTGGGATTTGGCTTCCAGCGAACGGCAATGTTGCTGCTGTCATAGTCTTTGCCGTCGTCTTCGGCTTTGCGAGTGGCAGCAACATCAGTCTGGTGCCTGTTTGTGTGGGCGAATACTGCTCCACGAGGGATTACGGCAGGTATTATTCAACGGTGTACACCGTTGTCAGCCTCGGGTAAGTGAAGATTCCTCTTGTGATGATGAGTTGGAGAAAGAGTCTGACGTGATGTAGGGCACTTACCGGGGTTCCGATCGCCGGCGCGATTCTGACGAAATGCCACGGGAATTATTTTGGACTGATTATTTTCGCGGGATTGTCTTATGTAGCAGGAACTGTCTGCTTCGTCAGTCTCCGAGCTTTCAAGAAGCACCTACCTTAGCAGTGAAGAACATAGTTGGTCGCGGAAACAATTTGATGGTCTTGTAATGTCAGTTACTACATGTAGAGTCTTCGAGTTCAGTTCCTACCCCTCAGTAAAGCGCAGTATCCTCTTTTTCACGCTCTGGGCAATAACACGTGTTATTGTCTCATAGTAACGGCCACTTAGTTCCCGGAGTGTTCGAATGACAAGCAAGAAACAAATACACCATTCAACAACAAAACAGACTTCATAGTAAACGCTATGACCAGACAGATAACTTGCATCTCCCGAGCAAGTATGGAGCTATACCCTACCTATTCTACCACACACGAAATCTTCACTCCAGTGCTGCCCTGATCCCAGCCTTCTGATAGGATTAAGCTGACGGTTTGAGCTCAAGCATGTCATCTCAGCAAGAGTATTAGTTTCAGTTTTCAACCTGCAAGTTATTGTACCTCAATGTCGAACTTGTTCAACCCTTTGACATAACATCATGGAGCCGCACTCGTCTCAGTTGCTCAACCGGCCCCGGCAAGTTGTATCTGCAATAATCTCGCATTGCGTGGAAATCGAACCACTACACCTCCTCGAAGAATGGGAGGAGACAGAGCGGGAAGAAGATGACGGAAAAGGCTTCGACTATCTCGGCAACTCTAATGCTGATTTGCGCTACTGCTCGGAAATACGGAAAACCATAGCAGCCCTTTGGTTGACGTGCAAATTTCTCTGCGATCTGGCCTCTCCTTTTCTGCAGCCTACAGTCACCGACAACTGAATCAGAACTCGCTTGCTGGACTCGCCCAAATCTCCGCTCATCCAACCATTAGCAGTGGTGTACGAGCTGTTCGACTTCTTCAATCTATTGTATTTCACGCCAGAGCTTACTGATTTTCAAAATTTTACCAGAAAGTCATTCACTTGGCACAGTCGGCTACACGTATGTGCGGTACCAAAACTTTGCCCAAGAAATACTGGCGATGGGGTCGTTTGATTTCGTATTCTGATCACGACTCGAACTCTGACAGGGAATCATCACCGGGCTGGCTTATTAATGGTTTGATCGGTGACATAACGACCGCGGCTCAGGTGCGGGACGATCCAGAAATCTTGGAAGCTTTCGAGGAGTACAGACGACTTCACAGCGACTATACCCAAGCTTGTCTGCGGCTTTCTCGAGAAGTGTTTGCAGCAATGGCAAAAGTGCCAAATGCGGCACGGCTTCAAATGATCGACTTCATAGGGCCAACGAATTGTCGTGACGTGTTGCCACCCGAACGACGTTACATATTAGAAGTCCTCCACACGGCGCATCCAAGGTTCCATAGATCTGGTCTTGCTCTTTTGGTCATTCCTATGTTCGCAGCTCTCAGCAAGAAATAGACCCAACCTTGCCCTATTTTCATCCTAGCTTAAGCCCACTTTGATTACTTCCCTAGAGAAGGGACTAGACTACTTCTCGTCGCATGACTCCATCGAACGTATCCGAACAGAGTTCTCAACATTGCTGTAGAGGAATTGTGACACCCAGATATTTAAGAAGGATCCACGTTAATCAACGAAATGTACATAAACATGTAGTGGCCAGCATGTGTGGTAACTCAACTTCTGTCTTCACTAAGGTGTTTGATGCTATATTTCCAGATGTCCATTCAAGCAATTCCGTATACGTGCAAACTTATCTCAAACCGGGAGCCCAACGGCTACAAGAATGCCCGGCAAGGGTTCTCGTCTCGCTGGTGGTTAACATAGCGCCTAGCACGCCATTCAGTATCCGGTGGCGGGGATGGCATTCCCTCCGCCTGAAAAGGGTCGAGGCCCCGACCTCTGAAGGCATTTGTGAACGCCATTCGCCACTCTTCATAGGCTTCGTTGTACATTGTCTCGGCCTCGGCGCCGCGTACTTCCACGACGTTGGCCGAGAATCTCGGGACGCCTCGTCCTCCTGCCTCAGCTTGGGTTTCTGTTTCCGAACGAGGTTTATGTCTTTGCCGCATAATGTCGAGTGCTTCGGTCCACGTTCCTTCGGCCATGTAGACATCCTTGAGATCGATCTCGCCATCTGCGAGGAAGTCGGCTAGCCCAATAGAGCTCAAACAAACGTGCTTGAGAGATGTTTTGCGTTCAGATGGCCACTTCCTCGTCTCCATTTTGAAGAGAGAAGGGAAGTACCACGAGCCTGGAATGTGTTCGTTTTCTTCTTGCAACGATTGGAAGTTCAACTTCAAATCTTGCAGTTTTTCTGTGCTCAGAAGCGCGTCAAGGAACGAGTCAACAAGTGAAAGCTCCTGCTCATCGCGGGGAGGCCAAGACGTCTCATTCCCAACCCAAGCATACATTTCCGGCACTTGGGGACGTCTGATCTTAACCGTGAGGTACAGGACATCTGTCATGCACTTGCTGAAATCTTGTCGAGCCTCGTCGTCCTCAATTTCGAGGTCATACAAGCTGAATGGCGCCGAAACCTGTATGTCGACGGCACGAAGCCTGACGCCTCGTGCACCGAGAGCAGGAAAGATTTCACTGAGTATATGGACCGGAGGCTGGCTTATTTCGGGGAAGAGTTCCTGACCCGGCCAACCAGCCATGCAATTCCAAATCTTTGGACTCGTGAGTAGATCTAGCATGGGCCCATGCTCCAGTATCTGAGAGGGCCGGTATTTCTGTAACCAGCTGGCACTCTCATAGGCGTCGGTATCGTGATCGGATAGTGTGAGAGCCTTACAAAGAGGCATGCGTGCCACTGCGTCGGCAACTCTGCAAAGGAAGTCACCGTCATCCTCTAGGGTCTTTTCGTAATCTTTGACTTTATCGACGTATGCTCGATGGGCGTCTAAGAGAAAGGGCACTTCGGCGAATTTGTTAGCCCAGTCTCTCTTGACGGCATCCATATCGGCCTCCTGGTCCTGACTCGGGTATTCTTTGGCGAGGTCGATCCATGAGTCCAGCATTCCTTCAATGAATTCCGCCCCGATCCTGACTTTATTCAGCAAACCCTCTCCTTCATAGTCCGTCTCTTCCAGCAGCGACCGAAGATGGAATGCCGAGGCAAGGGTAAAGGCAAGAGGGTCTTGGAATTCGGGGACGTAATAATCCAGTCTGAGTCCCACGTGACTAACTCCCTTGCTCAACAGCGGATGTTTTGAAATGTATTCCAAGCGTTCCAGAGATTCAGTCGTGAGGTGAACTGTCACGCCACGGATGAGAAGTGGGGAAGCGATCTCATTCAGCGCCTTGCAGGTGAGGCGAAAAGACTTGATGAGGTCTAGTCCGCAGTTCTCGCCGAGGGCATACTTGCTAGGCATGATTCGACAATAGTTGATGATCTGATGGTAGAGATCGAATGACAAGTCTTCGAACCGAGTGTTCTTGACGTAGGGTCGCGATCGTTCTTGAACAATGTCCCTAATGGCATCGTGCTGACGCAGGAGACGTCTGGCAAGATCCAGGTGACATCCTTCCTCATTATCGGGGATGACGGAAACGCGGAAACGCTTGCTGCTGATTTCAACGCGCTTTACCGGCCAGTCGTCTTTGATGTGTCCCAACACCTCATCGAGATCTGTCATGCGTTGATAAAGGGCGGCCAAATCCCAGCTGGGAATGGTATCAAGCTCCACGCTACAGAGCTCTTCCCCACGGGCGGAAATCTTGTCTGCGGGCCATCGAGAATCGCCGAGTTTGGACTGCGGCATGAATGTGGGCCGAGACGGGATATCCCAAGGACAGTCGGCCTCAGGAACATAGTAGTCTTCTCGCTCTGACCATTTTATGTCGAACCATTTCGTGTTGAATGGGTCTCTGTTCACGTGGCGTTGGTGAGAAGATGTGGACGATGACGCTGGGAACTGTCCGCCGGCAGCAATAAGCCTTGCTAGCATTTGCATTTCCGGCCCGTATTGTAATCCCCCGGCATCGTCTAGCGGGAGAAATTGTGGCGACCCGTAGTCCATGTACTCGACGGAGTCGTCATCATCGTCGGACCCAGACTCGGCTTCAGCTTCGTTCTCTTCATCTGATCCAGACTCGTCTTGGGATTCCATCTCCTCATCAGTGGCCATCTCCACATCATTGGTCGTCACTTCGTCGGATTGAGCACCATCCTGAGGAAGCGGACTGACTCCCTCGAGTTGGTTGTTGGTTGTGTTCATTGTCGATAAGGAGGTAGTCGATGATGAGAAAGCGAGAATTCTCTCCAGAAAGGCGGTCAACAAAAGAGAGAGGGGCAATACTGGGGAGGATCCCCGGTTCATGCAAACTGTCTCAGATATGAGATTAAGACTAGTCCAGAAAGCCATTGCTAGCAAACCTACATGGAACGCTTCTTGCCTAGCGACATATGGACACATTTGTGGCTTCTACCTGCCGGATGAGTCTACGGCGAAAATTCAAATTAAACAGTCTAGCAACATACTTTATGGATATAAGCAAACCTGCACTGCAGTGAGGCATCAAGGGGCACCCCGCTAGCTATTCGATTGAGACATGCTCGAAGTCACAATCGAATAACCGCAGTACCGAAGCGCCTAGGGGAATGATGCCAAGCGTCGCAATTCACGCACGCAACAAACTCTCTCAGGTAGAAACGGTAGAAATACGGGTGGATCTTCATGACGCGTCTTTATCCAAAAGAAAAGACGCGACGCGTTCAGTGTGTCGATCTGCTGAGTTAATCAATTCCTTAACAATTAGTTACCGCTACTTCGGCGTCAACCTTTCCCCTCTTCCATCTGTAGCTTCCTCCAGTCTCTTTTGGTCCAAGCCCCTTCTCACAACGCTATTCTGTCGAAGCCGCTTCAGATTCCTGACATCGTTTTCCGAATCATGGCGGTGGACGGGTCCAATTCGGTCCCGGTCGCGGGCTCATCCGAACCATCACAAGGCACGGAGCCGGACGTGCACGGCGGTGTGGCCCAGTCTCCCGCTCCGTGTCTCATGTCGTTGCCATCAGAGATTATATCCGACATCGTGGACTACGCGGCTATCACGAAGTCGTCCGAGAGCTCCGAGAGCGATGTCAGCGTCGTCAAAGCCCTGCGTCTCACTTGCAAGCGCCTGCGTGACTTGAGCTCCTCGCTGCTTGTCCGTAGGGTCAAGATCTCCCTGAATCCCGATTCTCTCGCGCGCCTAGACGCCATCTCCAACAGCCCAGCGATCGCGGCAGGCGTAAAACGTGCCCACGTGGCGCTCGCCTATTTCCCCAAACACCTTGCCGATTCTCTTCCGGAATTCATCAAGTTTCAACGAGACTGCCTCGATCGGAGGCGAGAAAGACTAGCGGCCTATGCTCAATTCGATAGCGGTCCCTCGAACCTCGAAGAGCTTCTCGACCTGCATATCGATGAGCTCAGAGCGGTCGGGTTCTCAGGGCCACTCAAGCCCAAGTATCGCACGCTCATGGGAAATGCACACGAAGAGTTCAAGAAGCGTCAGAAGGCGCAAGAGGAGGCCTGCGGCAAGGGCTACGATCACCTTGCCAAAACAATCGCCACATGTTTGGCCCGTATGCCCAACCTCTGGGGCCTCGAATTTAGTGATGAGGACTTCAATCATCTCTGGACAGAAGACTACAAGGGCAACGACGTCGGTCTTTACAACCACATGGTCTCTCCAATTCGCTGGGAGAAGATCAAAAGTCGCCGGGGACAGGAACCGCCTCCCCTCGAGTTGGTGATTGCACTTCCAACAGCACTCGGTAAAGCTGGCGTCCGGCTCGAGTTGTTTTCCATGGTCCTCACTTCTTGTGATCATCAATGCTACGCTGTTCTCCAGCCTAGCAAAGCCGCCGCGAAAGAGCTCAACAAGTTTGGTAGCAGCCTGCGCCAAGTGCAGGTCGCCTTGAACGATGTCATCACCGACATGAAGTCTTACGTTCATCCCCCGCAGTTGATGATCAATAACGAAAACAAGGGGGAATCGACGCGGGTGGCCGCCTTCCTCAACGCCATGTTTGCGGATATGGACGACCTCGAAACCCTGGTTCTGGGAGCCAGCTCTTTCAAGAGGTACAACATGCTCGAGTTGATGGAACCGCGTTTCTGGCCCGCGCTGACAACTCTTCTGAACGTCAAACCTTGGCCGAAACTGAGGATCCTGGACTTGCACGATGTGGTCATCGGCTCGGCTCGGCTGAGAGAGCTGCTCGGCGATCGTCAGGCTACCTTGAAGGTACGACTGAAATGCCTTTGCCTGCTCCAAGGCGATTGGCACGACACAGTTGATATGCTGCGCAACGTGTCGAATCCGGCAAGAGAAGGAGCTGCCCCCGTCTTCGTCGAGTGCTTCGTCTATCCGAACGGGCCTCAATGGTACATGCTCGACGATACCAAGCGACGACGTATTTTCGGCGACGAGAACAACGTTGAAGGTTACCTCAACGACGATTACTCTCCGACCCTATCGTACATTCGATGGAAGTCACTGGAAAACCCAGTGCCCGCCGGAACAGGCGCGGTTCAATCAGTGCAAGCGGATCACGATGCAGAAGACGGGGACGACCAAGACCCTGGCAATGAAGACGACTGGGTCACTGATGACTCGGCCGATGATGACATGGACCCAGCGCAGAGGCGCTTCGTGCAAGCCCTGCTGGAGCAAATGGCCGAAGGTTTGGAAGGTCACGCACAAGCCCTTTACGAGGAACGCCTACGTGAGAACATGGGCCCCGGCCACGATTCCGAGGATATGGATTATGGTATGGACGCCATGGCTGAGTAAGGTATGACCATGGATGATCTTGACCCAAGTACCCGGGCGAGGCTGGAGGGCACATATGACGGCGATTCAGACTCGAACTTGGAAGGACCGTTCTTCAATCGGGAGGACGTCGAGTGGGAAATGCGTTACAACCCCCGCCGGCACAGACATTGAAGTCGAGGGGACTCTATTGCTTGCCGTCACGGAGTAGTTATTTCAGTACACGGGAAACCGTTTTCTACACCTCATGTCCCACTCACAGTGTAGCATGCACATGTTTTCTGAAGACGATGCCAATGAAAGAACGATCGGAACTAGTGTCTTTGGGCAATTATCTAATATAGGAGGCATTCTTTGAAGAGACGCCCGTGATCAGAATAAACCCACCTCAGTTGGAAGTTGATTCGAAACTTAACCGAGCATGAGTTGTTGGTATGGATTAGTTTTCTGCTCCGAGAGACTTCGTCCATCTTACAAGCCAACCGCGATGACCTGCCCACTGTACGTCACTCCATTGACGACGTTTCCTCCCGTGGTTACGAACAAGGTCTTGCTATCTTCGGAGATCGCAACTGACGTAGGGCGATGGATGAATGTGCTGTCCCCTCCGCCGGCGATAGTCGTGTAGGTTCCGTTCAAAAAGATCTGGCCCGCTGCATTCTGCGTCTGGGCCGCGTATATGTTCCCAGACGAGTCGATGACGAAGTCGTCCCAAGCATAGCCTCCGGAAGCAACCGCCACTATCTCAACGTCGCCGGCTCTGTACCCGTCTTCTGTAATTGGTACGCGGCCGAAGCTCGTTCGGGCGGTGTTGGTGAAGTATGCGAAGTCGTCCGCAATCTTAATGCCGTTGATCCCGATAGGGATAGTGGCGTTGTCTGGCGCCGCGAAGAGGTTGTCCGTGATGGCTATCTCCCAATCGCCGGTCTGCGTATCAATGCGAAAGATACTGCCGAGGCGGGAGTCGGTAGCCAGCACGATATGGGGCTTGGAAGGAAGGGAGGCAAGGCCATTCAACATGACAGCGTCGGGGATCTTGGCGACTACGTTGACGATTGGTGGTGTTGTCGAGCTTCCGGAACTGAAGTCGATTGTATAGACAGTCTCGTCGGTGTAGGAGTAGTTGCTTCCTCGCACACCTCCCAAGATCGCAAACTTATCCGCGTCAATAGCGGCGATGCCGCCGATCGCAGTGGCCCCAGGGAACTTGGCAACGAGCGATGCTTGTGGGGTTTCGGCGAGCGTGTCGAGTGTATACAGACTCGCATTGTCGAATGTTGTAAGCAGCAGGTGTCCGTTAGACCGCAAAGCGCTGTTCTCGATGGTTACGGCATGGTCGGTGAAGTTCCATAGCTGCGATGTTGCAGCCGTCGCGGAACTGGCAGTGGTCAGAGCTGCTAGGATCATAGAAAGTTGCATGATGAGCTATGCTTGACAGAGATGAGACTCTGATAAGTAGTCAAGGTCAACTCATGCACTCGGGGACAGCGATACTCTCAACTTAAATGGACGATCGGGGCAGGCGGTTACTACGTCTTGACGGCAGGGGCTGATGATCAACGTGGTCCAGCTCGGATCACCCCCACAAGTCTAATTCTCGTCTGGTCGGGATGAAAAGTGACCAATGTCACCCTCTTCGAAATGACGACCGCATCTGTCTGCGGCTTCGGAACGCCTTTCGGTGGTCTCCGCGCAACGAAGATGACCTAACAAATCTGTCGCCGACCGTCTGCCATGTCGAAATATAGGCCTCATACCTCTCGAGGTTTCGTTGCACCCCATCGGGAGATCTGGGGTCGAAGAGTCTGTTCTCTTGCTTCAACCTCAAGAATTCATTTCCCAGTTTCTGAGACTGAAGCGCCACATAGTAATGAACGTCTTCGGCTAGTTCCTTAGGATAACATGACAGGACCCAGGGAACAAGGCGAGGAGGAACATCTGGTTTCCTTAGAAACCGTCGGTTAACTCTGGCAGTCTTAGAGGGGTGCGTCTCTGGCTGGCCATTGAGGATTCGACCCAGCATTCCATCCAAGTCGATAATCTGGCGGTTAGGCTTGATGAGTCCGGAAGGGGAAGTTTCGAGACTCATCAGCTCGTCGGCGAGCTGCCGCATCTCTTACTTCTCTGCTCGTCTACGTGCAGCGCTTAGTGGATATCCCGGAGGTCGTCAACCGCAAGCTAGCTTTCTTCACATGACTTTTGCATCCTCTCATATGAAAATGACCACGGTGAGATCCACAGAGGAAGGCTCGCATGGCGATACACATTTCAGGTAAAAGAATGCGGAAGACGGCATGTACAGAGGTCAATTGAATATCTACAGTGGAAATACTTGAAAATGACGGGTCCTTTGGACCACTTATCCGCGCCACCCCTGAATCTCATCCAAAGTGAGCACGTACTCACTTTCATAGATCTACGAAGTGTTAAAATCATCGTGAGGAGCTGGAATTGAAAGTAGTCGCTTACCGTCTTCAGATCCGCGACACTGTTCCACTCGGCGTTGTTGATGAAAGTATCACCCCACACGCAGAAGTAGAGCCAGTGAGCCTCATATGCCTGGAGCAAGTCGGGGAATGGCGCACTGCCGACCTCGGTAGCGGCAATGAGTTTCTTGTCTTCGCCGAGGGCAATGAGGTCGTTGTATTGGGTGGTCATTGGCTGGAAATGACTTGTTAGCAGTAGGCTTGTCTTGAGCGGGAACAACACTTACCCCGTGGCCCTGAGCATAGACGT
Organism: Colletotrichum karsti; assembly: GCF_011947395.1. Taxonomy (NCBI): domain Eukaryota; kingdom Fungi; phylum Ascomycota; class Sordariomycetes; order Glomerellales; family Glomerellaceae; genus Colletotrichum; species Colletotrichum karsti. The sequence continues at coordinate 388,276 of NW_024065942.1, forward strand.
CGGCGCTCAGAATGTCAACGGTCTCATCACCAGGGTACCAAGCCTCGGCAATTGAGTTCCAGATCCAGATCAGGTTGTTCAGCTCATGGTGGTTCGTGAGGCGGTCATACAACAGAGCATAAAGCTTCTTGCACGCCTCGGGGCCCTTGGCACCCCACCAGAACCAGGCGCCTTCGGCCTCATGCAACGGTCGCCAGAGTACCGGCACGCCGGCATCCTGAAGCTTCTTGAGCTCGACGGCGATGGCATCAATGTCACGAATGATGAGAGTGTAGTTGGCGTTGGTGGTGTCGGCGAGAGCAGCGTTGACGTCGAAGTCGGTGGCGCGCGTGTAGAAACCGCTCCACCACTTGTTCTCCTCGGTGTCGTACAGACCGGTGGGTGCATTCCAGTGCCAGAGCACAGAGACGATACCGCCGCGCTTGTGGTGCGTGATGGCCTCCTCGACCGCGGTGCCGACAGTGCCGCGCTCCACGCGACTAGGAGAGTAATCCATCAAGTCGACGCTGACCAGCGCAGGAAGCTTGCCGATCTGCTCATTGATCCAGTTGGAATATGACAGCTCCTGTTGGCCTGAGAGGATGTTCTTGCCGTAGATGGAGCGGAGGTAAGAGTAGAGAGCCTTGGCGTCGGCATTGGCGTTCGCGTTGACGAGAGCCTCGTTGATATTGTGAGGGCCGCGGGCGGCGGAGGGGGTGAGAGTGACTGAGTCGATCAGGTACCTGTCCCAGTCAGTTCATCTGAAGAGGATGTATTCTCCGGGCATGAGTACTCACCATCCCCAGTTCTTCACGATGTCGATCGTGTTGTTGCCTTCGTTGAGCAGCAATTGACCCGCAGATACGTTGGCCCAGGTTTCACCGGCAGCAAGAAGAACCTCGCTGGCAGCGCCGCCGTTGAGAACAACATTGGTGCGCTTCTCGCCGTAGATGCCGGCGTATCTGATGCTCAAATCGAAGAGCTTCTGGCCATCACCCGTGCAGTCGATGTTGATGGTGAGCTTGTCAGTGTCGTCCTCGAATCCGGTCACGTATGCGGTACCTGCGCGTTACTGTTTAGAAAAAGCCAAGTAAATATTCTAAGAGGAAAACGCACCAGTGAAGCCAGCCTGGGCGGTGTCGAGGGTCGTTCCAGAGAGAACACCGTTCTCGGCCTCATAGACCTTGGCCCCATCACTGCCAATGCATGATTGCGAATACACGCCAGCGGCAAACGCAAGGGCGGCACGGAGGGAAACCGCCGTGAACCTCGCCATGGTTCTCACGGAAGATCAGCGCGGGGGTGGGTTAAAATAACAACAGAAAACGAAAGAATGGATCGGCTGAAACAAGCATCGTCTCGACAGGAACAGAACATGCAGTTGCGGCCGGTGGGATATATAGCTTATTCTGTTAATTCATACCATTCTAAGTCAAACGGCTTGTCATGACCCCTCAATCTCGCCATATGGCCCCCTACGTAAGGGGAACTCCAAGAGGGGACGATCATTGAGATTCTAAGGGGGACGGAGGTTAATTTTGCGTCTCCACATACCACCCGCTTCCCCCATCGAGAATCATCTGCCGGGATTGAGCTTTCTCCCGGGGGCATGACGGAGGGGGCTCTGGCCGTCCAAGAAGTGAACGCGGAGTGTCATGCTCCGTGTGCGGCGAAAGGGGTTGCCAGGGCTGCTCAATTGGAAACCATTCTTGGCTAGCAACACGTGAGAGGCGCAGGGCCGCACGATTTGCGGAGTAATTTGACACGAGTGCTGGGCAATGCAAGTCCCAAGATGCTTCGAGAGATTTTGACAATAGACATCCTACCGCTGCCATCCGAAGTCTCTTCTGAAAAGAACCGTCGGCTCGTTCGTCCGAAGTTGAGCAAACCTTTTGTGATGGGCCTTGTCGATCCCAGCCGAAGAGTCCGCTGCCGAGGGTTTTGGGACATGGTCAGGCCCTGCATCCTCGATCCACCTCGCATCAACTGGAGACACGCACACAAAATTCTGCAAACCGGTGACTCGCAAACACGCGACAACTTGATGCCGCGAGGCTCGAGAACTCCCAAGCAAACCCGCAGATGCTCGCCATCTGCCCGGCTAGCTCAATCGGTAGAGCGTGAGACTCTTAATCTCAAGGTTGTGGGTTCGACCCCCACGTCGGGCTCAATTCCCGTCAGCGATTGACCTCTCTTTTTGCTTTTTCTTCATGTTGGTCCGAGGTGAACACTGTGGCGCCACAGCGTTGACTCGAAACACGACCTGCGTCTTTTGCATTAAGTTTTCTTCAACTTTCACTGACGGCGAGCTGTTCGGTATGTATCCATGACCTACGCTAGCACCACCGACCAGGCCGTCGTCAACATGAGATAGTCAGCACCTATGGACATCATTGCGAAGACCGGTATGAGCCATGCCAACCATAAGATATTCCGACTTATCATTACACGCACACGCAACTAATCTACATGTCCCGACCCATGATTTTCTCATGCCTGAGCCCGCTTCCGAATCTCAAGCTCGGCTCCCGTGTTCGGCATCACCAGCAACTGTTTAACCATGTTTGGTGGTCGCTTGGAACCACTCCCCGTACTCTTCAGCTGCATGTCATAGTTCATCAACAGCTCAATCAGAATACACTTGATCATGTAAACAGCGAAGAAACGGCCTGGGCAGGCATGCGGACCATGGCCGAAGTTGAAGGCGTCCGGGCCTGTGGTGGCCGCCTGATGCTTCATCTCCCGGCCCGAGACCTCTCGCAGACGAGCGAAACGGAATCCATCGAATTCAGTTGGTGGCGCATTCTTCGTATCGGAGTTGTACTCTGGGCTGAAAGTGTTCGTAGTCTCGGATTGGCTGAGGTTGTATTAGCCCCGCGCAACTCAGGTCGAATGGCTAAGAAACTTACTAAACACCCCACAAGGGAAACGAGACTGGAGTTCCGGCAGGAATCTTGAGGCCGTTGGAGAAGGTATGATCCTTGAGAACTCTCCTGACCGAGCCGCCTGTGTACATGGTTAGCATTGCGAATTTAAGAAGTTCGGCTGTCAACTTTACGTACCAAAGTTCAAAGGACTCGTGCGCTGACTCTCCTTGATGAAGCTGTCTAGCTTCCTCAACTTGTTGAGAGAGATTTTTGAAAGATAACGATGTCCCTCCTCGTCTTCCTGCAGTCCGTCTTCGGCAATTACTTGCTCGATTTCGTCTCGCAGAGGCTGGATGTACTCAGGGCGACTGAGAAGATCTAGCAGAGCCTAGTAGATTGTCAGCCTCATCAGTCTGAATAACGATGAGGAAGTACCCACAAAGGTCGTTGTACTTGATGTTGTGTGAATGGCGGCAAACGACAACAACATCTGACCGTTCCCAATGTTTTCGGCAGTCCTCTGCTCTTCTGGCAGGTACTTCATCATCCATGAGATGAATGCACCTCTTTGCCCAGGCTTCGCCGGTTTCTCTTCCAGCTTATACTGATCTCGGGTAAAGTCTGCAACAAGCGGCCGCATCCACTCATGAGCCTTCTTTTGCTCGCCGATCATGTGCCGCACCTCTGGAAGCGTGCGCAAGAAGAAAGGTCGAATCCATGGGTGTAGTCGCAACATCGCCAGGCGGGATTTCGAAACGTCGACAGTGAAGTTGATCGAAGCCGCTAGCCATTCTTCGTCGCGGCTAAGAGGTAGACCAACGAAAACGCGTCCACTCATCAAGCCAACCATGCGGAGAATCGTCTTGTGGACGTTTAAAGTCTTCCATTCACCAGAATCGCCAACAAGTTGACCAATGGCATGGTTCATCTCATCCTGAATAGGCTGCAGGACAGCATTCAGGTTCCTGGTCAAGTCGACGCGGACGGCGCCGATGATGTCATGGTTGCTCTCCCCAATGTGCGTGTAGCGGCCGAGAAACACATCGTAGAGCTCGGCGCCGAATGAGAACTCCGATTCGTCGGCGTGAATAACTTCCTGATGGAGGTTCATGGGGAGAATGACTCGTCTTTGCCATGTTGTGTCAGCCAAGCTTCTTACATGTCTCGGGTATCAAAGCTTACGGTGGATCTGACGGAACAATGAAGGGAGTATCCGGGTACTTGGGACAAGACTGTCAGCAACGCTCAGTGGAAGAAGAAGGGGATGAGAGCGATGATCACCTTTTGGTGCCCTTCAAGCACTGCATATGACAGATTCTGGTCGTCGGGGGACCCAACGACCGGGAAGTTGAGCCGTGAAAATAAAGTGAGCTTCTTCCACAGACGATAGACACCTATCACTGCCGTCGCAATGACTACGGGAGCCCACAGTTGCCACAACATGTTGATTATGTTTTAAATAAGGTTTGATGATGTTCGAGAGAGAAATTCACGCTCAATCTTGGGACGCATCAGATGTTGAGATGTAGACGGGATGCCGCTCTTTAAGTGCTCGATATCTTGATCTCGCCCACCCCTCATGGTCGCACAGGTTCCCTCCAGTTACACCAATATCCGCTAAAGATTTAAGCCTCGGCGTCGCTCCTAAGCTTGACGTGTTACGTCGCCATCCCAGGTGAAACTAGCCTCTTCGACAAGGAACGGCCTTTTTCGATCCCACCCGTTATTCTTGTGGCTTGCGCCCAAGGAATCTTGATGTCGCTAAAGTCTGACTACGTACGGCAGATCAAATAAGCGCTAGACTAATTCGTTACAGTAGCATCGCCTATGCTTCCTTTTGTTGCCTCGACCCTTGGACCCTTATCTGTACTTCGCTGGTGCCTTCGGATCCGGCACGAGTACCTCCAACTATACATAGCAAGTAACTTTCCAAAGGATCCATGTCCAAAAGTCCGTCTCCAAAAGTCCGCCTTTGATCCTTCCGTAGAGTTCGACGTCATCTCAAGCCTGCGGCGTGTCCACCGACAGAGTCGTCGTCATTTGATTGCTTAATGTGCTGACTGGCACAGCTCCCCTGGGAGACGTCTCGATGCCACAACGCCACAGATGCATCGAATGCGAGATCGTACGTCGTGGGGTAGGTTTTGTGACTTACCATTGGTCTGTTGGTATGATGACGGTAGTTGATGGTGGTCAGAATCTTGCGAAGCGTCGGAGACTTGGCAAGCCTGCGGCGCAACGTCGCACTCATCGCACCATAGCCACTGGCCTCCTCGCCCTTGCTTCCATGCGATTTTCAGCGCCTCGTGTTGATACGTTGGATTTACGGGTACTGCAATGATTCGCTAGGAAATCACTCCCGAAGAGCATTCCACTTCCAAAGGCGTTGCTGTATAGAGTTTTGAAAAGTGCTTCCAGTTCGCCGGTTATGCTCGGCGCAACGGTCGGCCTTCCTCGTGGGCGTTCATCTAGGGCGCCTGAACTCTGTGCCACAGCTGCTTTACCCCGTCCCATCTCAACATGAACTCGTCCGGCTCATCCGTAGCCGAAGTTTAATGTGGTTGACTTCCATCCTTTCGGTAGAGCTGGAACATTTAATCATCAGATTGTTCAAATCGGAACAAAAGGAACGAGGTGGCTTTTTTACTCATCGCGAAGGAATATTGTTTACCGAGATCTGCTATCACCGTCGCACAAACCAGAGACAACTGGATGAGGATCAGATATAGGAAATTATATGTTCCAAAAGAGGAAGTAGACTGTATTATTGTAAGAACGAAGAGGCCCAAAGTTTGCTCAGCCACACTTCCTAGACTTAAGATTCCCGACGGAGAGCTTTTCCGTAAACCGTATCGCCGAGACCATGCGCAACGGACAACAATCGTTTCCGCCTCCGAGAACGTTTGCATTCACGAAAGCGCTTATTCAGCCATCATTCAGCCGAGATCCTTGCTCCCCATCGTGAACTAGAAGCACGACAGAGACTTCACCATACGTGATATATCTATGTCTTCACAGTGGCTTCTAAAATGCCGTGTGCATGTCTGTATATTTTGAATGAGTAGTCTGTGGCTGGTTTGTCTTGCGGTGTCCAGCGGATATTTGCGAACCACCTTCCAACATGAATGTCACCTTTTTAATTGCCAACAGAACATAAATCGGCATATATTGAGACGATTAACTATTACTAACTAACATCTTCAATACGACTTGATTGTATTTAGTGCTTCTAATCATATATGCTTTTACAGCGAAAGCCCGGGTGCTTATCCCTCCCTCATGGTCAGCTTCCAATCAATATCTTCTCTGACATTAGTATTCGAATAACTTGTCGTGCCCGAGTTGGTTCATGAGTATTTTTGAGTTAAATATTCAAATACCGCAACACTTAGTACCGTGCGAGCAGTTGTCAGACAAGAAAGTGCTCTGAAGCTGCTGGTTAGTCGAGCAGCATTTTCCGCATATAAACGTCATTCGAGTTCATGTTACACTGACCACATTACTCTGGACTTTCGGTTGGCTAATTGCAAAACCAATCTATATGAACCGCAGGTACGCTGGTCGCAATGTCGGGTTACCAAGTCTGCTCAGTGTGAATGGTAAACATCAGCGTCAATCAATCAAGAAACGACAGGCATTTGTGCGGAAGAGACAAAAGTGTGAAGAAGCGAGCGGTTCGGCACGTGGCCCATATTAGGACTTTCGGAACGCAAGCCGAATCTTCCAATCGGGGTTCTTGGCCCTGCGCGGCATTACATGCATGCCAGTCGCTTCTAGCGAACCAGATGCCTTGGAGTATATCAGGGCGGCAGGGTGGCCTTGGGCCGTAAAATCTGTTCTTTGCCGGTAATATATCGCAAACACTTGTCATCCCCAAATGCCCCAAGTTTGGTACGGTGAACTTGCATGATGCGTCGATCATGACCAAAACAGGATCCTCGGATGGAAGACTTGGTTTCAATGCCCCTCGATAGCGCAGAACCGTTGCAATGTAATGTGGTACCTTTCGTTCCGTTCCTGAGATGGTGATGGAGGCTCCGTGACGGGATGGACTGGAGATGGCATCAGCCGTAAGATTGAGAATGGCGATATCTCGACGGGTATAAGAATCGTCTTTGCCACGTTATGGGGATGGGGAGTGTCGCCTCGATCGTCAGACTTTCAGCCCGGTGCGAGAAGAAGCCTGTTCCTCTGCCCATTCTACTTATTGTCTTTCAAAATGCATTTCGCTTCAGTTCTCTCTCTTCTTTCTGCCCTGGGCGCCGTCTCGGCATCGCCGCGCTTCGGCCTTGGAGGCCACCATTTCCGTCGCCAAGGCTCCATCGTCAACGAGACCACCAACCCCTTCGAGGGCAAGAAACTCTATGCCAACCCGGACTGGGCCGAGAAGCTCGAACAGACGCACGACGCTTTTGTGGCCAAGGGCGACTCCGAAAACGCCGGCAAAGTACGGACTATTCAGAACATCGGCACCTTCGTATGGGTCTCCAACACAGCCAGTTTGGTCAACATCGACACCGCCGTGGAGCGAGCCCGCGCCATTCAGAAGGAGACCGGAGAAGAACAGATTATCGGTCTCGTACTTTACAACCTCCCCGACCGAGACTGCAGCGCTGGCGAGAGTGCCGGAGAGTTCAGCAGTGAGGAGAACGGCTTGGAGCTGTACAAGGAGACGTACATCAAGCCGTACGCTGAGAAGCTGGCTGCCGCAAGCGACTTGACTTTCGCTGTTGTACTTGAGCCTGACTCCCTCGCAAACTTGGTGACGAACCTGAACGTGGAGTTCTGCGCGAAGGCCGCCCCGGTCTACGAAGAGGGCATTGCGTACGCCATCTCAAGCCTGCAGTACGACAACGTCCATTTGTACATCGATGCAGCTCATGGGGGATGGTTGGGCTGGGACGACAACTTGGCACCTTGTAAGTCATCGTTCCCTTTCAAAGTGATCTCAAAACACTGCTGACAATCTTCTTAGCTGCGAAGCTTTTCGCGAAGGTTGTTCAGAAGGCTGGCAACAACACCAAGATCCGTGGCTTCTCCACGAACGTCTCCAACTACAACCCCTTCCACGCCAACCCCCGTGCCAACTACACCGAGTGGAGCAACTCATACGACGAGAACAACTACGCTCTCTCCCTCTCTCCTCATCTCGAAGCTGAAGGTCTGCCCTCCCGATTCATCATCGACCAGGGCCGCGTCTCCAACAGCAGGGAAGAGTGGGGTGAATGGTGCAATGTCAGCCCTGCCGGCTTTGGTATGCAGCCCGGCACGCCTGTCAACAACACCCACATCGACTCTATCGTCTGGGTTAAGCCTGGTGGCGAGAGTGACGGACGTTGCGGCCTGGAGGGTGCTCCAAGGGCCGGCGAGTGGTTTGATGAGTATGTTCAAATGCTTGTCGAGAATGCCGATCCTTCTATTGTTGCTAGCAAGGCTTAAAACATCGGTCTTCAACTATGAGATCGGGAGAGGAACCTCCGAAGTGCATAGCTCCACTTGCCGGAGACCACCGGAGCGGGGCCGGATGCGGTCCCGCACCGCCCCGTCTAGTAATGTTATGCACTGTCGAAAACGCGCGAGATACGAAGACTTCTTGTTCATATTGTTTTCCCGGGAGAACGTACACATACACACCTTAGAATATACTGTCCTGTTATGAAAATTCAATCTTAACGTGACCTCATTCTTTCCCCTTTTCCATTTCTTTCCTATGCGCAGACAACCGCTTGAATCACTGCCAGCGCCTTGTTGGCACCTACTATGGCTCACCAAAGTCGTTTCCATCGGATTTTGACATCGCGGTCTGGCGGAACTGCAGCATTCAAGAAGTACTTCTCGTTGTCCAACGCCGGCCGATCAGACGATGTGCCATCCATGTGAGTCCATTCCTCGATCTCCATGTCGAATCGAGTGACTAGTGCTGCCACAGTGAGGAGCACCTCCTGTTTGGCAAAATGTCGTCCGGGACACATGGAAACTCCACCACCTGCGGCAGTATAAATGGTCAGTCTTGAAGTAATTGAGGATGAGGTCTTCCATCCAATATGAATATTGAAATCAGTATGTGAAAAGCTCACCGAAGGGGAAGAAATCGCTCGGCTTGCCAGCCATGACAAACGCCTTCTCTGTTGAGACTTTGCCTGTCGTCTCGTCCGGTTTATTCGAATATCTGATGTGTCTCTTAGCCCAGAACTCCGAAGCTGGATGACCGTCGCGAGCCCAAACTTCGTCGTCTTGGTGTCCGAGATTTGTCGGCGCTTGGATCAGAGACCCCTTTGGTAAGTGATACCCATCCATCATCGTATCTTCGACGACTTCCCGGGTGATTGCAATGCTAACATGCAACCGCATGCACTCTGTAAATACAGACTGCATGAGTGGCATGGAAACAAGTTTTTGTATGTCGAATTCGCGATTCCCGGTCTTCTGATCAGTTACCAGTGCTTGGGCGGCCTCATCGCGAACGGCAGCAAAAAGAGTCGGGTCTTTAAGAAGCTCCATTATGTACCAAGTCGTCACAGGTACAGTGTTGGCATTGACACTGAAGAAGTCAGTACGAAACCTCATAGTCGGACAAGGAGTCAACAACTTGCCCAAAAGTTGCCATTGCGAGAAATCCAGCACGAGCGCGTAATGTCATCTGCTGGTCATAGGTCCATTTCTGGAGTTCGCGTGAGTAGCCACATCCGAAAATGGGCTCCCATTTGGTGTTTGGATTCAGTCCATTCCAGTCGAACTTGTCGAATTCTTGGTTCAAAAACTCTTCGGTCATACGAATGAGTTTATCTCTCTCCTGGGATGGCTTTGGATTGATCCATTTCGGCAGACCATGCAATACTTGATATGAAACGTTGTCGAAGCGCCAAAACTGATCTATGTAGTCTGGGCAGACCTCTAGAAGTCGAGTTCCCACGACGACCTTGATCGCGCTCTCGCCCATATCCTTCCTCAGATACTGGAATATCTGAATGTGTGACCATTCGCCCAAGGGATGCTTCTCCAGTGCAGCGCTGAAGAACTCGGTATACTTTTTTGCTAGCTGTACTGTGTTTTCGGTGGTACTTAAATTTGTTGTGGTGAGGTGGTGAAGATGGTACCAGAAGCGTTGCTCTTGAGGCACGCTCTCGTAGCCAGGTGCTGGTATCTTCAATCGTCCCGTCTTGTCGCTGGCAAATTTGGCAAGGTCCTGTTCCGGCAAGCCCTGGAGGTCTCTCAATACCATGAGGACAAATTTGTCAGAACTCAAACTCGTTGACTTGCGAAACATGGTTTGGACTTGCTGCCCTCCTTTGATGAGGTACATCTGCACCGGCCCAAGGCGAAATTTGACAATGTCGCTAGATCTCAGGGCATGGCTGTCGGATTCCAATAGTTACTATCAGATCTGTCTCTAGACTGTAAATCAAGGCAGTTTGGTTTCAAGTACCTGGCACGTTTCATAAAACTTCTCGCGTCAGTCATGTACTGGTAGGTGTTGCTGACGAAAGGTATGGTCTCGGTCAATGATGGGGGGCCATCGTTGCCGCATAAGCGCCAAAGAAGGAGGAATATGGGCAACAAGATAACAAGCCCAGCCAACATCGGCTGATTGGCTGCGAAGTTGTATATTATATTGGAAGCCATCGCGCAATCTGGTCTTCGCCCGACGTTTGGTTTCAGAGATGAAGTTGCGTCCGGACGTGCGGGGTCGGCTGTTTGTACAACCTACAATAGACGAACATGTTGGGCTCATCCTCTTAAGACATCACATGATCAGGATCTGGGGGTAAAGCTTCTTCGCCAATTGCAACCTAATGTGGAAATCTGCTGTGGAACCGCGCCCAGAGCGATAATCAGACGCTGTCAAGAGTATTGTCCTGCTACGCCGCAAAGGTACATGATGTCACTAGCCTGACGAAGGTATCTGCAATTGGCAAACTTGACCAGTGATTGCATCTCAGAAAACAAAAGCGTTGTCGGAGGGAGTAAGCACCAGATTTACCGCGCGATATTGCAACGTGAAGGCTTACTCTGCACTAGAAACTGACAGTCTCTCTTATTATTTCGGCTTCCAAGGTCACTTAAGATCGTGGAGTTCAACTTCATAACATGCAAGTCATCCACCAATTGATATCGAAACAGAATCCGAGTTGGGACCCAGCAGCTTGGCTCGCATGACCTCAGACTTAATATAGACAGAACTCTATGCGTGCAAATATATCCACATTCCTGCTTCAAATGGCAAATTTTGAAGATCCCAATTGATAATCCTGTGAATAAAGTTTATGAACCGGGAACGGCCACTCATGACGCGCGCCGGATATGACTCGCCGTGTCCTAGAACGTCATCTTTAAATTGCATGTCCATTGACGATCACTTCAACTCTAGACGTCAAGTCTCTGGGTTGAGTTATAAAGTCCCTCATGGGCCGCCGAGAATAGGCTTTTCGTCCTTGGGAATCAGCTTCATATTCAAAGCCAAGCTATAAACCACTCAAAGTGTAAGTTGTTTGTTACTGATTTTCTGTACCAGACTTTCTTCATGTAGATTCGCCTGCTTGTCTCATGCATGACACTGACTTCACTGAGTATTCTAGTATTCCAAGCACTCAAAGCTCCTCGGCAGCACACGACACACACCATGAAGTGTTCAATCCTCATCACGGCCATAGCCTTCTTCGCCTCTAGTGCTCTGGCAGCTCCTTCATCGAGTGCCAACGAACTAACAGGTAGAGCTACCTGTTTCGACTGTCAATACAATTCTTTCCAAGCCGGTCGATGTGATGGCAGCTGTACCGGTGGCGAGGAGAGCTGGGGTAACGGTGGACAGAACTGCAAGAAGTGCATCGCTGGGTGCCCTGCAACGACAGCTAGCGATAAGGCCGGTACCTCTGCGGGTTATTCTTGCTAAAGACACGGAGTTATAATTGCACAGAAACTCTTTGGGGGCATGTCGCCTTCGTTGGTTAATGGTTTCTCAGTGTGGAGACGTCGTGAGCCTGGCATTGGCCAAAGACTTGTGTAGTATTCCCGCAAAGACACTAAGAGAAGCCAGTATAATCTATTCACATACTTGAAACATAAACTATCCGATTTGGGCAGTTTCAATATCAACCAAATCATTCGATAATTACGAATGAAACTTTTGAGATCAAAAATGACCATTTTCAAGATTTCAGAGTCCGGGGTCTTGTCAAATACGCATGTGAGAAATGAAATAAGCAAGCCCTATGGGTTTTAACGTAGCCAAGGTGAAGAGTTCAAGAAGGCGTGAGAAGAAAACAAAGAGGAGCCGGCATGAAGAACTTTCTGAAGCCTGGACAGGATCCTTTTAACAGAAGACTATACAACTATCAGAACCAGTCGAACCAGGTCAAGACTCAACCCCTTGTGCAATGAGGCCGTCAAAAGAGGGTTGCTGCGTTGTATTGATCCGCAGAAATGAAACTAATAAAAGCTTCCATTTTTACTGCGGGCGACCAACAAATGATAAGATGCGGACGACGTACTAGGATGCTAGTCAGTCTAGACTTTCCTCAAGAGCTTTGATGAGCTGATTTTGAGAGCAGAGACCCGCCGGTGCCACTGAATGTCGTAAAGGGAACTGATAAGGTGCTTACTCCGTGAACAGAACGGGAGGCATCCGTGAGACAACAATTGATCGCAATCCGAGAGAAACGAGTCAGCCAAATGCATGAGCTGGCAGGGATATGACTCTCGGAAGGCTCAAGAAGGATCGTCAACCCAGTCCGACGACCGTCCGGCGAATATGGGTCCTGACGGTGAGTGGACCGCAGATCGACTGGGGGACGCAGTTTCAAAAACGCAGCTACGGAGTACACCACTTGAGGCTCTGGAAATGACAGTTCTGCGAGCTGCCGGAATGAATGGCAAGCATCTCATCCTTCTTTGTCTTCCTTTCAACGATCTTGGCCCCCAAGCGCGATTCACCTGAGCCATGTACTATGACGATCTGCCGCCCTTCTGAAGGCACGAGAAGAGAGTAATGACAGCCAATCTTTGTTATTGAGATTTGGACAGTTGATCGTTTTCTAGATTACATGTAATATTCCATTAAGTTGTTTTGCTCCTTTGCGCCCGACTTCTCGTCTTGTGCTTGTCATCCGAGGCGTTACGTCTTTATTCGCCTTGGATAACCGACTTACATCATTGACCACAATGATTTGTTGTTCCCTCGCCTCAATCTCGACTGCTTCAGTACATATCCTGGCGTGAGGTTCTATGGGGTAGATGAGGCATCGGAGGCTCTGGGGTGGCCCTGGAAATCGTATACTCTTTGGTCACCGTGATATTGTGTCCCTCGTACTTCCTCGCTCGTACCGAACTGTTGTGGTCTGTCACAACTTCGGCGTTGCTGTTGGGAATGTACGGGCTCGTGGGCTGCTTGCCAGAGTCTATCGAGGCCTCTTCGCCACCTGAACCAGCCCCTTTCTCGGTCGAGCTCGCGACAATGTGCTCCTTGGATCCCCAAGTTGTCTCGCCGGGAATCGAGAGAGGATGACTCGAAGGTCCTCTCTTTCCCGGGTAGCTTCCCAAGCGGTAGCCCTGGCTGTCGCCCAGTGCATTGCTCTTGTTCGTGCTTCCCGTACGGCTCTTATCGATGACGCTCTTGAACAGGGGATAGACCATCGGCATATTGGTCAGGACAACGGAGACGAAAGACTCTCGGACCGACCAGTACCCAGATTGAGCACTATCTGCTTCTCCGGCCTGTGCGATCGATGTCAGGATAACTGGCTTGTAGCAGGAGAAGAATGGAGCGACTGACCGTCAAAATAGAGACGCAGCGGAGGATGCCAAAAGCCATCTCAAGGAAGCCACCGCTGAACATGATCAACAGGGTTACCTTCTTCCTCCACGGCAAGTGAGACTTCCAGACCATCTGTACGGAAGTAGTCAGTAGGTTGAAGGATCAGAGGTCTCCGCTGAATCTTACCGGGATTGGGATGGCCATAAGATAGAAGTCTGTAGCTGTGTTCATAGCCATGACAAAGATGGTTTGAATGAAGGAGATGGCAGGTAAACAAGAGTCTGTTTAGGTTAGTGGTCAGCAACAAGGTCTCTCAGTGGTGAAACGTGAACTTACTGCCTGGATTGGGGTTGATTTGCCATTGGTGATGGAAGGGAATGCACTTGAAGAAAGCAACAATCAAGCAAGCAACGTATGTGACTGGCATGATAATGTACGCCCAGAAGATGATGCGCTTCATCTTATGCACACCTTCGCTGTATTCAATGTTAGTATGAGGCAGTCTCGGACGCCATGTGGTTTACTTACGTCAGGCGAGAATAGTAAATAACCCAACATCCCTTCAACAGCCATAGCAGCGTTGTGTATAACAACAGCCCGATAACGTGTGTCTTGGAGCCGTTCACTCGGAGGGAGAACTCTTCTGATGCCGGGTCTAACGCGGCTCGTTGTTCGTCTGTCATGCCATTATTGGCAACTCCTTTCCAGTATGCGACGACGAAGTAGGCGGCTACGGACTCGGCAGTGTAGACAAGCTGACGCCTAGATGTTAGTAATGCTGACAAGCTTGATGGTGGAAAGCTAACTTACAACTGCAATTCCCATCACCAGATCATCCCACGCAAACTTTCTCCATCCCAAAGTAGATAGGCGACTGTAGTAGCGAAGTCCGACTACCAGGTATGCGGCACCTTGCAGGCCCCAGACTTCTCGGATGAACGCGTTCGCAGCTTCGGCAGACATGTTTACTGTCCTTAAGAGTCTTCAAGGTGTTCGGCCCGCGCACCAGCAAAGTATCGGATAAGGGGCAACAAGCAAAGCAAAGCTGGGTCCGGCGACTAGGCCGGAAGAAAGTCATGAGATCGTGGGGAGGACGAAATAGTAAATAATAAGCACTTTCGTGAAAACTCTGAAGCGACGACGACGTAAACTGTTCTCACAATAAGACACTTCATTCGCTCATTTGCCGTCCTTTCCATCCCCTGGGCAGCCTCGCGAGTGCTTGACCTTGCCTCATCATCCCGGTTGACTGTGCGCTCGCAATACCTCTCTGCACTCAAAGTCAAGGACATGACATGCCGATCGCATCAGGAAATGCAGGGGAACATGAACAAGAGGGAGACCGTTGCAATTAAGTCTATTGCTTGGGATCAAGGGCGTTGGATCGGCACTTCCGTCTGCGGTTCCAGAGGACATGGGGGTCCGTCAACTCCGCTTTCGATATCAACGGTAGGAATGGCCCGGATTAGCCCCATTTGAAGTCCACTTTGATGTTACGTGATGAGGAAGAAACCGTCCGATAGAAGGTTTATCTCGGGGAACCGGAGCAGCGTCCGCGAGGAACAACAAGTTGAAGTCATTCACGGTTCTTGGTTAAAAAGTTCCTACGAAGGTCTAGATAATAGAGAAGTGAAGCTTGCGACGTGTGGCGCAACGCCACTGTGATATAACATGGTCAATCTGCATCGGACTTCAGGCTTCCATGTTGAGTAATCTGCTCTGGTGTTGCAGCACAGCCTCTTTGGGACTGATGGGATGTTTGACACGAGTTGTTAGTGATCCATGGGTATCTCCAACCCTGCTGGCTGGGTTCGCATCCTCTAGCAATAAACTAATGCAAATAGACAAGTACCCCTACTGAGCTCTTTTTCTGCCTGGTCAACTCGCATGAAACGACGTCGTCACGACATGAGCCGCCTAGTCGCTTTGGGCGCTTGGCGTTCTTTGGATCCGACAGGACACTGGGCATCGCTTCTGTCATTTCTCTGAAGCGACGACCTTGCGACCCAATCCAATGAGACGGTAGGAATGTCAATCTTGGCTTGTCTGGCGCCGTTGCACGGGAACCCATATATTCCGGCCGCTCAGACAGTCAGGCATATCAATCCTTCAACATACAAGGGGTTAGTTCCTACAATAAAAGTGAATTCAACCTAGACCCATGATAGCAGCGTCGACACAAAACGTAAACACTGGCTGCGATACTCTCTGAGCAGCAAACTTCCATAATTTCACGATGTAGTCTCGGCCATGTGAACATGCCATTGAACGAGTCAGGCTGGGTTTCAATGACGAAAATGAGTCGTGGTATCTTAGCGGAACCTTTAAAAACGGCCCCAGAAGGCGTGCGGGATGGCGCAGACATCCGCGGATGATTCTGCCCAGGGTCTTGCTCCATAAGAGAATTGTCTGCCCAGGGGTACCAGGGCCTCTACTCCAGTTATTGAGGAGACAACAACGTCTCTCGCGAATGAGATTTCCAGCTAATATTCACTTGCGCAATTGGGTGCCCATCGTACTGGATCCTCCGTTGGAGAATTGATCCATCGTCTCTGGAGTTCTCCGTACGAGTCTCCCACCCATAGTCCGAGACTCTAAGATGCTCGTGCCGCATCAACCAGCCATTCTGTAATCTCGAGTTGGTTTCCTTTTCGCTGCTGAGCGTAAACTGCTCCGGTGGGATCAGCCAGAGGTCATACCGTTGCCCACAATTTACGGTTCACCAAATACCCCGGTTACAAACGGCCGGGACGGTGGGCGGAGGTTCCGGTTCGACTCTAGACGCAAGCGAAGGGAACTCTGCACGTCCGAATCGCCCGCATAATTCGCTAAAGGCAAACAAGCCCGCGGGTTCCAGGAAGAAGAGCTTGTTATTGACTCTATTTGCTTGCAGCTCAAAAGAAAAAGAAAACACACTACCAGGAACCAGTCTGGCGGTGGCACAAGCTGTCAGATATCTGGAACCCGGAAATGCCGGTCATAAGCCCCGAACTTCCCCAACTCCTTAGTGTCATTGGCTTTCTCCAACCGGATGGTTCCTGATGATGCCGGCAGTCGGTCACCAAGACTTTTCATCGCCAATAGCAAGCCACCCCGGACACCTATCAGAAGCAGGTGAAAGGGATGAAGTTGAGCATGAGAAGATCATCTCGGTCCTCGTCCGCCGGGTGCTTGAGGAGCACCCCCCACGCCCTACGAAGCGCCGTTTGGATGTTCAAAGAAACCCCATAAATGTCGCACGGACAAGCAACCTACCTTTCCATATCGGTGATGGTTCCTCTCCGAATGCATCCAGAAATGGTACAGATCAACGATGGCCCATGAACCGGGCCCTTGTCGGCGGGACGTTCCCGGACACTGGAGGAATGGTCACCAAGGTCCACTGGCGTGGGAAGGGAGGGTCGTTCAACACCCCGCAGTCTCGAGACGCAGGACAGTCATCCTTTCCAATCCATCACCAATCAATCCAATCAACTCGTGAGTGAACTTCATCGGACGTTGTGTGGGCACCGGCCAAGAAATCAGGTTCCTACAATAGGGGTGCCGCTCTCGAGAGCGAGTCAAGATGCTGCCGTGCCCCGCGAGAACTTGAGCTCAGCTGAACGCGAGCCATTCTTTTCTGCTTCCCGCTGGCACGCAATAACGCACAGCTCTCTCCGTCTCCCTTGCTTTCTTCTTCCCCAAACTTTAATTTTCCCCTCACACCTTCATCGCAAGCTCCCAGCGACTCATCGGACACGGACATAGACGCTAGACGAGATGGCAAGCGAACAGGTTCCCGAGAGCAATGTTGATGTGTGAGTCGCCCTCTGGAATAAGAAAACGTCATCACTTGAAGCAGTTTACTGATCTTTGTGCCATCATCACAGGCTTATCATTGGCGCTGGCCCTGCGGGGTAAGTCACAGAATCGCGTGGTGGCGGCCATGCGCTTTCTTTTCGTCGCGGTTCGAGACAAGCCGATGACAGCGCGACTAATGATGAGCTGTGCAGGTTGATGGCTGCCGCTTGGATGGCGCATTGCGGCGTCAAGGCTCGCATTGTCGACAAGAGAAACACCAAGATCTTCTGCGGACAGGCCGATGGTCTGCAATGCCGAAGTCTCGAGATCTTCGATTCCCTTGGCTTTGCGGACCGCGCATGGAAGGAGGCCAACCACATGATCGAGGTACGAATGGCTTGAGGGTTTTCAGTCGGGTATGATGCTAATCAATTGGACTAGATCTGCATGTGGGTGCGTGAATAACCATCCTGACTTTCGTGGATGTCATCATACTCATGAGAATATGCAGAACCCCGGTAGCGACGGTCTTATTCGCCGCAGCGACAGAATCCCGGATACCATTGTCGGTCTCTCCCGTTTCCAGCAGATCGTCCTTCACCAGGGCCGCATCGAGCGCTTCTTCCTCGAGAACATCAAGAAGCACTCCAAGGATGCCATCCAGGTCGAGCGCGGTGTCATCCCCGAGTCTCTCGAGATCGATGAGTCCAAGGTGGACGACGACTCCGCCTACCCCGTGACCGTCAAGCTCAGGGAACTGAGCGAGGAGGAAGCCACCCCTCCGCAGGCCGCGAATGCCAGCAAGGTTCCTGATGGTCTTTTCCGCAGCAACCTCACCCAGACGGATGATGAGGAGGACCTCATCAACAAGAGCAAGGCCAGGGCCGGTGCCAGCGAGATTGTGCACGCCAAGTACGTCATCGGCTGTGATGGTGCTCGCAGCTGGACTCGCAGGCAGCTGGGCTTTGAGCTCCACGGCGAGGCTACTGATTTCATCTGGGGTGTCATGGACATCATCCCCATCACCGACTTCCGTATGTCTTACACTGCGATGCAACCCTGACCTGACATGAGGGCTAATATCAACAGCCGATATCCGCATGCGTTGCGCCATCCACTCTGCTGAGAACGGCAGTTTGATGATCATTCCTAGAGAAAACAGGCTCGTCCGTCTTTACATTCAGCTGAAGGAAATCAGCACCGATGCCTCTGGCAGAGCCGACCGCTCCAAGATTACACCTGAAATCATTTTCGGCGCCGCTCAGAAGATCATCAGTCCCTACAAGCTCGACTACGAGTACTGCGACTGGTGGACCGCTTACCAGGTTTGTCATTCCTCAGCAATATCATGCTATGTTTGAATCACAACTGACAACGTCTCCTAGATTGGTCAACGTGTGGGAACCAGCTTTGATGCCCACGGCCGTGTCTTCCTCGCCGGTGATGCCGTCCACACCCACTCCCCCAAGGCCGGCCAGGGCATGAACGTCTCCATGCAGGATACCTACAACCTTGGGTGGAAGGTCGCCTTGGCTGCCAAGGGTGTCGCTAAGCGCAGCATCCTGAGCACTTACCAGACCGAGCGCCGTCGTGTTGCGCAGGATCTTATCGAGTTCGACCACAAATTCTCTCGCCTCTTCTCTGGTCGCCCCGCCAAGGACGTCTTGGATGAAGAGGGCGTCAGCATGGAGGTCTTCAAGGACGCTTTCCTTAAGGGTAACATGTTCGCCTCTGGACTCTCCGTCAACTATGGCCCCAGCAACCTCGTTATCAAGGCTGGCGACGCTCTCGAGCAGGGCGATGGCAGCAAGGCCGTCGAGGCCGCCGCTTTCGGAATCTCTGCGGAGGACTTCGAGAAGAAGCAGGCTTTGGCTACCGGCCTGCCAGTTGGCATGCGCTTCAACAGCTTCAAGGTCCTGAACCAGGCATGCGCTCGCCCCTGGCACTTCCAAGAAAAGCTCAAGGCGGACGGTCGCTTCCGCGTCGTCCTTTTTGCCGGTAACATCCTGGACCCCGAGCAGAAGGCCCGCGTTGACAAGTTCGCCGCGGCGCTCGACGCACCTGAGAACTTCCTGCGCAAGGCCACACCTCCCGAGTCTCCTATCGACAGCGTCATCGAGGTTCTCACCATCCATTCATCCAAGCGCACCGAGACCGAGCTTCTGAGAGACTTCCCCGATATCCTTCATCCCTTCGACCCTCACTTCGGCTGGGACTACAACAAGGTCTACGTCGACGATGAGAGCTACCACGAGGGCTTCGGTGATGCTTACAAGAACTACGGCGTTGACAAGCAGAGGGGTTGCGTCGTTGCCGTCCGCCCCGACCAGTACGTTGCCTGGGTTGGTGAACTCGAGGACTTCGACCAGCTGCAGAAGTACTTTGAAGGCTGTCTCGTGCTTGGGCAGCATGCCACGAACGGTGTGAACGGCACCAACGGCACGTCGCTGGCGGTCCGATAATCGCATCGGCCCGTGTCAGACTTAGACAACTTCCTGTAATTATTTTGCCTACCACAACAGCATGCAGAAATGAGATACCTTAGACATAATAGCTTGAATGCTGGGAACGACATGATTTGTGCGTTCCTTGCGGTGTGTTACATCCGTTCTAGCAACAGCATCATGGACTGCCGAGCCACAGAATCCTTTGGTGATATTTAAGCGTCATTTTTACGGGGCATTCCGAAGGTGATTGTCCATGAAATGAAATAGCAACTTTTGCTGGGCTGGCCTCGCTTAATAAGATCGCGTCTTACATGCATAAGCGTAGATTTCCTGGAGTTTTCGAGCTGCCAAACATCCCGTTTCATCCCCAGCTTTCGCCGTCTGTGAGACTGACTGGTTGACATTCTCGCCCTTTGGTCCTCATGCTGGTCTCCATCACGAGACCAATTCAGCGCAGTCCGTTCCAGCGAACATCCTTTTTGAGAAGGATGTATCACTACGCACAGCTCCCTTCGGAACGATTCATTCGACTTGTCAACATTGTGCGGGACGCCTCCTCACAGCATGGGTTCTCGCTACGTCTTACAACTCACTCGTTGAGTGACTTACCGCCTTTCTGGGCTTTGTCGTACACATGGGGCTCACCAGACTTCCTGGAAGACGGCAGCGAAGATACGGACCATGAGGAGCGTTGTTTTCAAATCGAATGCGACGGCCACGACTTGCACGTCGGTGAGACTCTCTTCGACTTTCTACGGCACACAAACCAGGAGATGGTTGCCAGGTCTGAACTATTACACGCCCATTCCCAAGCCGCAACCCTCGCCCGCCGCCTGGCGGTTCCCGAGAGAAAATTCAACTTTTGGATCGACGCCATCTGCATCGATCAAACAAATCACGATGAAAGATCGAACCAAGTACGCCTCATGGGGGAAATCTACCAGTCTGCACACCGCGTAATCGCATGGCTCGGTAGCAAACAACCAAACGACAACGTTCAGTGGGTCATTAGAAAATTCGCGCCTTGGATGTTGCATCTCTCGCGATCTCCGACCCGGAGCCAAGTCATCAAACTGCTCCGAGAAGTCGGACACGAAATGAGACGCCCGGATGCCGAGGAATTGGTAGGCGCGGAGACCTGCGAAAGGTGGCGCAGGTCGTACACAGACTTCTTTGCCTTTTTTGCGAGGAAGAGATGGCTCACTCGCGGCTGGGTAGTACAAGAGGCAGCCATTCCAGGCCGGCACGCGGTTATCATCCAATGCGGCAGTAGTCAGTTCTCGTGGACCACTATCAATGCGTTTGCTACATTTATCCTCGACGTTGGATGGGAAGATACGTTGAACGAGCGTTTGAACGAAGACCTGCCTGCATGGAGGCGACGGCCTGGTACCATCGAACGCCTGTGGAACCCAGTCTCGTCATCCTTACCGGACTTTCGATCCGAGGTCGTCAACAAGTCTATGGTTGACTGGCAAAACAGGCGCTGGGGCGCGGTCACCGACGAACATGTTCGCCATGCGGAGGTCCTTCACAACTTCCATAGGCTACGTTTCTACGAGTTTCAAAATCCGGTTGACCATATCTATGGCACTTTAGGACTGATGCCTCTGATACTTGGTCCGAAGTACCCGCTTGGGATAAGGCCTAGCTACGAGGTCCCAGTTGACCAGGCCTTCATCGATGTCGCATCCTGGCTTATACCACATCTGCCTAACTTGGATGTTCTGGGCCTGGCTGGCGTTGCGGATGGTAGACGTCAAGGTCTGCCTTCCTGGGTGCCGGACTTTTCCTTCCACGGCCCGGAGCAATACACCTCGCTTCAAAGACTGCGCCAGAGACGGATGAAGCATGCTCGATGGTATGGTCCTCTCGACGCAACACGTACTTCGAGCATCTCGGAATCGCCAACTCCATTTGCTCGCGTCGATGGGAACATGCTCAGGCTCGAAGGCATTCAAATCGACACCATCGAGTTGCTTCGGAAACTCGAACACGACGATCAGGGTATCATACGGAACATCTCTTGGATCGTTGACTTCTGCGACCGCAAAGGGTCCTACGCAATGAGCAACGAGTCCTTCGCTGAAGTAGTGGTGAAGACGTTGACTGCCGACATCAGGCCGAGAGCCATTTCCAAGAAAGATTATGACGCTCGAGAAGACGGATGGGTCCGAGATTGTATCACATACAATTGGCTCTTGAATAAGAGTTACGAGGATTTGGAATTGCCCAGGCAGTCAGAA
The DNA here is from genome assembly GCF_011947395.1 of Colletotrichum karsti. Classification (NCBI taxonomy): domain Eukaryota; kingdom Fungi; phylum Ascomycota; class Sordariomycetes; order Glomerellales; family Glomerellaceae; genus Colletotrichum; species Colletotrichum karsti. Next base: position 410,345 of record NW_024065942.1, read on the forward strand.
AACAACGATTCTAACGCCGTCGACAAGAGCCAGCCTTTCATTACCGTGGACGAAGCTTTGCACAGAGCTTCTCAAGAGGGCCTTCCATCACGACTAGCGGATGACCCGATCACCAAGATCGTGTATTTTGTCACCCCCGGAAGGCAAATATTGAAGACCCAGAGCGGTCTTCTGGGGCTGGCTCCGTGTGAAGCCCAAATCGGTGATGAAATTTGGCTTGTGAAAGGCGGGAGGATGCCATTGATATTGCGAAGATCTCAAGCCGGGAGCTATGTCTTGGTTGGCGAAGTGTACGTACATGGTATCATGCACGGGGAGATGTTCACCAATGAGCTCCAAGCCAAATTCCGCGAAGTAGTTTTGATATAACATATCAGGAGACCCGTTTTCGGATCTCGGATCTCAAACAGTCTTTGACCGAGTGATTAAGCTTATTTTCGCAAGCCGATTTTTGCGTGCGCGACTCGTCAATCGGTTGACTCATGACCAGGGATCGGGATCGGGATCGGCGCGGGGCCGGAGTCGAGCCGGGACGCGGCCCGGGATCCCATCCGATGACTCGGCCCAGTGACTCGTTCCTACTTCGTGACTCGGGCCGTCTCGCGGGGTTGGGAACGGAAATGCATTCCATGTGGCTTGATGTCTAAGCATAATGTGCTTTTCCGATTACGCTGACCTTCATTTTGTTCAATTCCAATCTGCTCTTCAATGTCAATTTCATCCCCTGGCTCTCTGTCCTTCTTGTAACGTTTGTACCTACGGAACTTCAAGATGTCTGTCAGCACAGAACCAATCGAGCTTGGCGCTCTATCGACCGTCGAAGAAGAACACCATGAAAACTCTCATCAATCACTGCCTGCTCCAGATGGAGGGTCGGAAGCATGGAAGTTTTTGATTGGTACTTTCGTGGTTGAAGCAATCCTCTGGGGTAAGTGTGCAACTCGGGATATTCGAGAAGACGGCCCTCCTGACCAGATGCGTCACGTCACTTAGGTTTCCCGTTGTCCTATGGCGTGTTTCAAGAGTTCTATTCCCAACACCCCAACTTCAAAGACGATCCCAATATTGCTGTTATTGGTACCGTCGCAACCAGCATCTACTTTCTGGGTGGTTTCGTCGCAACACCGCTGGTAGCTCGATACCAAGCATGGCAACGACACATGATAGTTGTCGGGTGGCTTGGTTGTGTCTTATCACTAGTCGCAGCGTCTTTCGCCACGACGGTCCCCGCACTCATCGCTACCCAAGGGGTCGCGTACGGCTTCGCCTTTCTCTTGGCTTACTACCCGGTCCTGCGCATGTTGAATGAGTGGTTCGTCCAGCGACGAGGCTTCGCTTTCGGCATCATGTCTGCCGGCGCAGGTTGCAGTGGCGTCGGCTTCCCATTTCTCTTGGAGGTTCTCCTGTCCAAGTACGGTTACCAAACAACGCTCCGCGGTATAGCTGTCGGGGTTTTCGTCACCGTACTACCCGTAATCCCACTTCTCAAAGGACGACTGCCGGTCTCGGGCCATGGAGCGCTTCGGAAGATGGATATCCGATTCTTCCGACAGCCTCTCTTCTACTGCTTTGCCCTCGCCAACTTCTTGCAAGGCCTCGGATATTACGTCCCTTCGCTTTATCTACCAACCTACGCAACGTCGCTAGGACTGTCTGGTACAGCGGGCGCGATGATACTCGCTGCGAGTAACCTCGCCATGGTTTTCGGACAACTCGGGCTCGGCTATTTGTCCGACCGCGTCAACAACGTTCTTGTCCTTGTCTTCGCGTCGTCGTTTCTATCGGCCATCGCCAGCTTCTTCCTCTGGGGCTACGCGGGATCTTTGGCTCCTCTACTCGCCTATGCATTGGTCTACGGTGTGGCATCTGGCGGTTTCCCCTGCCTCTGGCAGAAGTTCGGCTCTGTGCTTTCGGAGGATCCTGCACCTGTCTACAGCTTCATGGCGTTTGGGAAAGGCATCGGAAACATCCTGATCGGGCCGATTAGTACTTCCTTGATCAACGGCCCTGTTCGCTCTGGGTATGGCCAGGGGAGATTTGAAGGTCTGATCATCTATCTCGGTTCGATGATGTTGGGGTCTTCCCTGGGAATATTGGGGTGGTCTTTGAGGCCAGGAAGAAACTAGAAGTAAGGTTGATAATCGTCTGCGTTGCAGTCAAGACGTATGGGGTGGTGTTTTGCCCCGTCCCGTATGGGTACTGTCGATAGCAGGAAGTTGATGCCGTCTTCGAGTAAGATAATGGGCGGCGATAGCCACCGAGCAATCCGCATCGAATGTAATCTTCATTCACAATGTGAAGTATTGACCGCAGGAATATCGAAAGTCGAGCGCAAAGGACAAAATCCCGCGGAGGCCGAAGGCCCGGAAAGACCCCGCTTTTATCCCGAGGACCCGGAGCCGCTCACCGGCGAGGCGCCAATCGGCGAAGTCAGTATTTCGGAAAGGAGTCTTGCCATCTGTCAATCGAATTTAGGTTGCCTCCAAGCACGATTAAGAAGTCATGTGCTTTGCGAGACTGTTTTTATCAATTTGGATGGTCTTCATCCCGCCGGCAACTCGGCCAGCTTGCCGAGCCGGGGTAGAGGCCCTCGAATTGAATTGGCCCCCGCACTCGCGACGATGTGCTGAGACGCGCCCACGAGAAGCGCCCAGGGGACGAAATGACAGCAAATGCAACAGGCGGGTCTCAATGTCCTCTGTTTCTTGGTGCTGGCCACAGTCGCAAAACACCATGAATCTCTCGACGATAATCCTTCCACATTCATCCGTCCAGTACTCTTCAGGGGCTCCGTTCCCAATTTCCTTTGCGGGACTTTTGGCGCCTTGATTGCCCGGTTCGTCGAGTCAAACAGCTGCAAGCCCGTCTCTGTTTGCTGGATGTCGAAATGAGGCGCTCTGTTATGCCCTGAGCGATGCCGCTTTCGCGCAAGTGTGCCAGCAGCTGTGCGGCGTGGTTAGATGACAACCACATGGTCGGGCGACCTTTACGAGCGCCACGCCGTCGCGGCGCTTCCAAAGGAACCGGCAGGATGCGATGCCATGCCTCGATTTATTGCCAAAAGGAACGTCAAGAGAGGGAGAAGGATTGAAGACGCTAGAAGAAATGTGCGAAGGAACCGAACAGCATGAAAAGCAGCCGCAAGCTCAAAATAACGGGAGTAACGCCCCTGCCGAGCGCCAGATACACCGGCCGAAAGCCATCCTTAACGGTGAAGTTCGGGCAAACCGTCCCTTACATAGGGGCTGAGACCGCAGTAAACTGCCCGCATGAGAATCAGGGGTAAAAGGCCGAGAGAGGAATCGGGTAAACCTGTGCCGCAAGGTGCTTAAATCTCTCGCTAAGATTAACGCTACGCGAAGCAATCTAACCGTCCCTAGAAGTTGTGTCCGTGTTTTTCTTCTTCCTTGAGTGCGAAGTCCGCCGTCATGGACCGTCATTGGGTCCAACAGGGCTTCAACACCAAATACGAAGTCGTGGTTCGATGCCAAACTCTGGGCTGAACGGAGCCGAGAGCTTCGGGACCCGGGGAAATGACTCCACTACTCCTGCGGCCCAGCGCAGTTGTTGCCTATTGCCAATTTGCTAATCTCGCGTGGTTTCGAGGCGGCCTCGAAGGAGGAGGAGGAGGAGAAGGAGTGGGAGGAGGAGGGAAAAAGTGCACATAATACTCGCGATATCCCCCCATCTCTGAGCTTTCGGACTTTCAGGTTCCTTTTCGTTCCCTCACCGATCCCAGTCACTCTTTTGTATCGTATTCCGGATCAGAAAACTCCACAGAAAACATGCGCTTCTTCGCTGCTGCTCTCGCCCTCGCGGCTCCTCTGGCCGTTTCCGCCATCGAGTTCACCAGCCCTTCGCTGAACTCCACCGTCACCAAGGGTTCCAGCTACGAGCTGAGTTGGAACACCGTCGACACGGACCCCTCCGTCTTCAGCGTCTACCTCGTGAACTTTGTCAACTGGCCGCCTTCTTACACTCTTTTGGCTCAGAACATTGAGACTGCTTCCGGCGCCGCCACTGTCCAGGTCCCTTGCTCCGAGATCAGCTCCGGTGGCTACCAATTGTGAGCCTCCCTCTTCTTCTCATTCGTGATCTTGTCACGCGTCTCTCGTCTTCCTCCAAGTCTGCTTTTGCTCTTCACCCCCTGAAAGCTCGCCTCATTAAGCGAGGACGGTCGACGAGTCATGTGGCCGTCATCCTAAATGAAAAGCGGAGTATTTCTCAGAGGAAGACAAGGGCCTGCCTACCATGATCTTCATTGTCACTTGCGCGCGGAAAACAAGAGATTGGGCTGACATCGCTTGCCTCCGAATCACAGCAACGCCATCAACGGAACCAACGTCTACGTGATCTACGCGCAGACGCCCAAGTTCGCCATCTCCGGCGACGACTGCACCGACCCCACCCCGATCCCGGCCGAGCCCTCCACCTGCGCGCCGCCGGCCACCGTCACTGTCACGGTGAGCAAGACCCTTTCCAGAAACTCCACCGCGGCGGCGACGGGCTCGGCGGCCCAGCAAATCACTCCGACGCCCGCCGTCGTCACCCAAGTTACCACTGTTTTCCATGGCACTTGTCCTGACACCATTGGATGGTCTTCAGGCTACCATCACCCCGTGACTCTGACAAAGCCCCCCGTTGCCCCCAACGCCCCCGAGGTCACCAAGGTCCCTGGCAAGGGCACCTTCAACTTCGCCGACGACGACGACGACGACGATGAGGACGTGACGACCGTCTACAAGACTACTTACCTGCCTCTGTCGCTGGCCCCGACCGCCTGCGGCTGCTAAGCGCGAACGCAACGTGATTCCCCGGAATCTCGACAACGATAACGAAGCCTTGACGTAGACTCGTGGCGAAACAACGGAAACCGGAGCGGACGTTTGGGGGAAGGAGGACTTCTTATTTCTTATGTTTTGCCTCTTCCAGGGCAGACTTTCTTGGACGGGGTTGGTTTGGTTTGGTGTAACACTGAGCGGAAGAGTTGAGAACAAGCATGGCGTGGCGGAGTGTGGCCGATCCCGAGATCACTTCAATACCCCCCTGAAGCACTTCCGTTTTAAGTCTCCCGTGTCTTTCACCTTCTGTGCGCGCACTTATACTATTCGTAATGTCTAACGGCCTCACGAAGCGAAATCAAAGACAGAAGATAATGAATGAATTGGAAGGTGACATTAACTCTCACAACAAACGAACCCATGACCATACGATCCGTCTCGCAGAGTTGCAAAACACCGTCGTAGTAAACACAAGGCCACCCCGGCAACCCAATAATAGCCCGCGCTGCCGCAGCTCCGTGACGCCAAGCCGTGCCGAGATGGTGGAGGCGGTTGCAAGTCAACTCCAGACGAGCCACTTGCGGCGTCGTCCGAAGTCACCCAAAACCAATGCTATCTTATGCGCTCCGGGCTATTTGCGACTTGTTTGTCTCTTGGCATCACTGACATGTGTTTTACGACGACTCTTGATGCCGTTAAACAACTACCAACGCGACTCTGGCGATCCAACCTGCCGGGTTTTGGGGTTATTCGGGGAAAATTCAGAGCGCTGCACTCAAAAGTCTAGATCTCGCAGGGTCCGGCACGGGGTAAGTCCCTGCAGCAGAGACCTTCATGCGGCTCAAGATCTCCAATGTCACGCTCTCCGGGCCGGATTCACGTCCACGTCAGCCAGGTAGTTGAGGAGACAGACTGAACATGTTCTTGCGGTTTCTGACGACATCTGATCCTATATGCCGTTCCCCGAATAATATGTGGGACTGACACGCCGGTTCCCTCTTCTTTCCCCGGACTGTTCATCACTTCATCTCGTCTTCTCGGCTCGGTCAACCTCCTCTTCTCGCCTCTCATTCTTTTCGACATTGCAGAAGCTTGACGCTTCGTAACATATTCGGTTTTAATTCTTCGAGTTCATTTCGCTTCTTTGCTGCTGTGCGGCTCCATTTCGAACAGCCTTTTCGGAACCTACTCTCATTCTTGAGGTCTGATTCGTCGGATCGATAATGCGTTTCGCTCCTCTTGTTGCCGTCACTCTCTTGGCGCTTGGCGAAGGGGGGCTTTGCGATGATCGCCAAGAAAGCCAGTTGAAGATCTTTGGTGTAAGTTGTCTCCATGCCTCACCCAGACACGGCTTGAACATCATCATGCATCGCCAACCTCTAGGCTTGAGCATTTGGCTAATACATATCACCACGAATAGGGCAGCATCGCCGGCCGCGCCGCAGCTCTTGTGAGGCCTGATGTCCAAAAGCCCAGTGTAACAAAGAGGCAGATCAGCTTCTCGGGTGGCGGCATCAACATCGGCGGGCCGGGTGGTTTGCAGCTCGGCGGTGGTGGGAAAGGCAAAGGCGGCGGCCAAGGTCAAGAAGCTGGAGCTGCAGCCAACCAGACGGCCAACGGAGGCAAGGGCAACGGCGGTCTATCAGTCGGAGGCATCCAGCTTGGTGGTAATAAGCCTCCTGGAGGAACCGGCAACAGTGCTCTCGACGCCTTCTTGAACCAGGCGAACCAGGGCAAGAAGAACGGTACTGCCAACGCCGGGAAAGGAGCGGGAGCGGCAGCCGGAGGCGCCGAGGGAGCCGGCAAGAAAGGCAAGGGAGAAGGTGGACCGGGAGCCAATCCGGGCGAAGCTGCGAAAGCTGAGCAGGGCCTTGGATCAAACCCAGGCCAGGCCGCGAAGGACAAGGAGGCTGCGAAGGAGGCTGCACGGAAGGGCAAGGGAAATGGTGCGGGAACTGAGGCCGCGAAACCCGCCGGCGAGGGCCAAGTTATTCAACCTGGACAAGCTGGAGAGGCGGCGAAACCTGCTGGCGAAGGACAAGCTGCTCAACCCGGACAGGCCGGCGAGGCAGCTAAGCCTGCTGGGGAGGGCAAAGCCGAGGCAGGTCAGCCGAAAGCGGTTCAAGAGTCTGAGCAGTTCAAGGACAACGCCGGCATCACTGTCGGAGCTGACGGCCAGGTTCAGAACGGTAAGATCCCCATGATCCTGACACTGACGAAGACTAATTGTTGATTGATCTAGTTGGCGGAAATCTTGGTATCACCAAGGGTAGTGATGGTAGCACTTCTGTTGGCGGCAAATCTGGTAAGCTGACGTTGTCCTTCCACTGAATCGAAGTCTTGTCTAATGGCCGTTAGGTATCAATATCAGTCCCGGTGGCGCGCAAAGACAAGGAAAGGGCAAGCGTAATGGCGGACAACAACAAGCTGCCCCTGCGCCTCCCGCCGAAGGTCAGCCAGCCACTCCGCCCCCAGCTGCGGAGCCGCAAGGTGCTCAGCCGGCAGCCCCGGCTCCGGCTCCCGAAGCGGCCCCACCGGCGGCCCCGGCCCCGGCCCCGGAGGCTTGAAAGGCCTACTCTTTCTATGAACACTCGCTACTTTAGCATTAATTCAAAAGGTGTTCTTAATTGGTCTGCTGTAGCTCGCAAGTCTTAATTAACTCTTCGTTACTAAGGAGTCCATCTTCAAAAATGGTATTGACTACTATGAAGAGTTGAAGCTTCATGCAGTTCAGTGACAAAGGCCGCCAACTAACTATCTTCTCTCAAGTGTAGCCCGGTTAAGTACAAAAGAAGCAAAACTAGTGTCAAATCTTCATTTTCCAGACTACGTATACACTTTGGCAGACTCCTGGATTCCTGAAAGCGTACATGTAGAGAAATCATACTTGAGGACCTAATCAAGTCTTGAAATAATACGCTAGCGACCGCAATATACATGCTCTCAACGTTATTCCTCGTCGAAACGTGAAAGACGGTATAATTCGGAGTTTCCGTCGCCTTGATTTCTCTCAGTATGCCATGTATGTCGTAGACATATTTCGATCTGGCCGGCATCTTGGGCAGCCTGGCGATTCATTCATGTGGAATGAATCGCCTGCTAGATGAAAACGCTAAGATTGATTCATCTTTCCTCGTTCGGGCTCGATCGTGATCATCTTTCCTCGACGACTTGATCTGCCGGGGCAACTCTTGCCTCTTCCTCCCCTTGCCGTCTCAAAATATCATCGTGGCTCATAGTCGTGATCCTTTGGCTTGGCAAGATTGAAAGCCGTCTCCAGGACATGTGTCAGGGCGCTGCGTAGACGCCTGATAGACTCATTGAAATCATGTGCTCGCGTCGTCGGGAAGTTCGAAGTCTCGCGTATCGAGTGACTCGATCGAATGGTCGCGTCGTGGAGTTCGTTCGCAAACTGTTCGGCTATGCTTTGCTGTGTTGATTGCTGGCTTGGTCGAGATCTTGCTCATAGGCCTCTGCAGACAGAGGCTGCTTTTCATCAACCACAACCGGCTCTTCCTGAAGGTTCATGGCCGCCACGAGGAACAAGCCGTAACCCGCGACTTGAACGACAGTTGATAATGCCGCAACTCCTGACTCCATGATCTCGAGAGCTTGAGGGAACTTTGGGTGGTGGTCTGGACTCCGAACTCAGCAGTCGGCGGAGATCGCGCTCCAAGACACGTGGAAGGAGGACATCTCTGTCATAAGTATATGATCCACGGCGATGTGGTGCTCGACTGTGGCTAGGAACAGGCATGGATTTCATCAGAAAAGACATGCGCGGGACTACATTAACCGAGCCTATTCAGTGGTGATCATGAACACGACTCAAGATGTTCGCCCCGAGTGCGACATATCACCCGAAGCCGAGCTCTTAGGGAAGCATTGACAAGGGCAATTACTCGCAGACGGTGACCCTGATGCCCAAACTAAAGCCCGAAATCCAACTGAAGTCGACGATGTGATCCTACAAGGAGTCAAGAGGAAATGTCGTTGTGCGCTGGCCAATCATGGACGCTGCGGACCTGCGGAGTGGAACCCTCCGCAGTCCCACGCGGTGGATATCACACATCTGCCGACCTCGTCGTACCTAGTCCTATCAGCTCTCTTTCAGGGTTGATCAGACTGCTTCTTTCTTAACGAATCGATTCTCACATGGGACATCTAGATAGTGACATGCATAGTTTCACTATGTTCCCTGTCTCTTAACTTCCGTTATCGACCAGGGCATCGTGACACCCGAACGATTTGCCAACAGTGAAGTTCGCAGTTCGACTGAATCAAAACACACGTGCTTGACTTGACTCGTGAGACACTTTAGGTCATGCGGGAATTACATGAATGAATTTCCGTAAGATAATCACTACCAAGAGAATCACCTGGCCGAATCCTTCAAACTCGGGGCAACTAAAGCACCGTTGGTACGTTAAAAAACTTGATATGAATTAACTAGCATTATGAGCCAAACAGCATATTGGCATTCTGTTTTGCCAAGGTTTTAATGGTAGACCCGTCAAACCGACTTCTATGAGCGTCCAATTGTCTATTTTACATTACACAGGTTACATCGTGTTCCAACGCGAGTTGTCTTTTGTTATGGCGCGTGACCGCAATGGTATCATCCGGAGACCTGGAATGTGGTCTTCACATGGATACCGTTGGGATCAATGTCGCGGCCAAGCTCCTCGTCCGAACGCTTGGCCGAGACAGCAACATCGTTCTGTGTCTTCATGATGCGTTCTTCGCTGTCGTTGTCAATCTCAGTCCATCCCAAACCCCTGCGGCCGTCTTTTGTCAGACGGTCGAGACGGTGGGTGCTCTCTTTTGCGCCAATCGTGACGATGTGACTGGCAGACTCTTGGCCGCCCGTCTTGGAACGGTTCTTGGACGTGCGGGAACGCACAGCCGAAGCGTTTTTGGCGATCCAAGGCCCTAAGACCGGGGCATTGACGGCTAGGATACCCACGAACTGCCAGGGTGGGAAGAAAAACGGGTTAGCTGAGGAGAGCACAAGACAGGGTTTGCTGGGATGTGTGAAAAGGGGGCTGGGGGGATTGCGTGAGGTGGGTTGGGCCACACGTACTGTTTCTCTGATTGACCAGATAGTTCCCAGGTTGATGGATTCCGCATCTTGCAGGCAAAGAATGCATCGGAGCAGTGTAGCAATGATGATGAAAACACCTGTGCAGAGCCATAGAGAGCAGATAATTTTGCTGGAAACGTGTTAGTCCATACGAGATGATTGCATGAAGGAAGCAACTTACCGAGCCAATGGCATCTGAACAGACCATAAGAGAGGCAGTGGAATGTAGAGAATCATCATGTCCGTGCTTCAGCAATGAATTAGCTTTTGAGACTTCATGTTGTAAAGAGAGCGAAATAACGTACGTGACGTTGGTAATTGCGAGCGCAATGTAGTTGGGAATATTCAGAGCGCAGGCATCTGGACAGTCAAGTCAGTGATACGAGCAAACACGAAGCCATCAGCGATAGGGTCCGAACGCACCACCTGGGTAAGGGTACACCTGCCAGTTCGCATGGAACGGCATGCACCGTGTCAAGATCACGATGATAGTGACAAGATATAGGACAACACAGGTGTAAGCAGTGATTAGAACCATCTTTTGCTGTTGCAAGTTGAGCCTACATCAGACAAAGTTCCGCGGTTAGCAAACTCGATTCGTGAAAGAAAGCAAAGACTGGAGTCTTACGTGAGTCTTCGGTATAAGAAGAGCATGCATGCTTTCAAGCACCAAATGAGCGTCACGTATAGAATCCATCCCGCGAGCAGACATTTTGAGCCGATGACGATTCTGTCGACTTGCTTATCGGAGAGCGTCAAGGCGAGCTCATCGTTCATTCCAGTAATGCTTCCATATTGCCCTAAGGAACGGTCAAGTTAGACTTTGGACTAGGAATATTGGCACAGAGTAGATGCAAGGAGGTCTTACCGATCAACTCTAACATCACCAGTTCTCCCTAAAGCAGAGTGTCAGCCCATCACCTTCACCAAGACCGTGCGTGCGGCCCAGAAACCTCCGCATACCGTCCAGAAGAACACCGCAATCAATGCGAAATAGTCATCTCCCTCCCAGTTGGTCCCGACAATTGTCGAGCGGTAAACGATGCGGATAAGGAGCACGAGCAAACCAACGGCATACTCACTCCAAGCCTCGACCTGGAACGGTGTCGCCATTGTGGAATGGTGGTGGTGGGGTGTTGATAGGGTATGCAGTTGCGGTGGTTTCTCGTCCGCAAGTTTGCCCCCTCTTTGATCTGATGTGGCCGGCCTCTCTTTTTCACAGCAAAGCTTATTGGGGCCTGAGCATGAATTATACAAAATTTCTCTCGGTCTTCATTAAGTCATGGCCCTTGCAGCCTTGCCCGCAGACTCTGCCGAATTCAGAAATTCTCTTCAGCAAGGGGAACAGATTGACTAGATGTGGTGCCATTTGACGCCCGAAGTTGCATTCCGGAAACCCGCTTTCAAGGAGGAATACCAATCTTTCGTCTGTGCCTGAATCGTAAAAGGGGACTTCCAAGGTGCTAGTGTCTTCGTTGCAATATAGATCAGCATGTGTGTACCGAATTCTGAGGCTGTTTAGCCTAGGAAGGTCGTCCTTCTGCCCACCGCGTTGTGGGGTGTGGTGTCCGTGGTGGAACATTAGTCGGAAGAGCACCGGTCTCACATCCCTGCGGAGACCCCTCTGGGATGCTGCCCAAGACATGACGAATAGACCGCGGTTCATGCGTCTGTCATCTGTTGAAGAAGATCTGTTTTGACTTCCCGGTGCGGATATGTCATGCCGCAATGCTATCTGAAGTTGGGTGCGGTGTTATCAAACTTGGCGCTAAAGTTGACCGTGAGGTGTATTATCATCGGACTTCGTCAGCTCATATCATGAGAGGCATTCTCTCGGAGATAACAAATTACACTTGAGCACTTTCGTATCGTTTCTGGACGTAGCGACCTGTTCAAACCACACCAAGACAGAAAGTAAAGCCCATTTTGGCCACATCAGCCTTCATCATACAAGCAAGGGGTTGCTCAACCGCGGTTAATCCCATGTCCAAACAGTGTGGTTTGCGCATTCCTCAAGATCCTTGCACATGCAGACAAAGAGAAACTAGCGGGTTTACTTGCCATGTTGGCCCATGGGTTCTCAATCAGAGAAAACGAGGGACCTGGTTCTCTGGTTATCAGCTGGTCCTTGTATCTCCATGTAGCTTAAAAGCATAGGCCCCCGAGCCCCTTTCTGATCCAGCACGAATCGTCAATTCACCTCCGCCAATCCCGTATCGCGTATTACAAGATGCTCGTCTCCGCCATCCCAGAACACCTTCAGTGCCCTCGCCGGCTCCCCGCCAAGACACCTCCCAACTTTCAACCACCGTTCCCAGCGTATAGTGCTGGCTTTCCCAAGGAAACAAAAGACCTCGTCTTTGCCGTTATTGGAGCCCAGTATGCTTCTGAGGCCAAGGCTGATGGCGATGCAGTCGCTCGGTTGACACAGTTCACCAACTCCAAGGCCGTTGAGGCCGAGTCCCGTCCCCAGTTCGCGGAATGGGCGGCCGTCACCGACAACCACGGATACTACAACATCGCTCACCTTGCATACTGGCCCAGTAAGACAGCCTACGAGAAGTGGTCTGTCGCATCTGGCTTCGAGACATGGTGGAAACAACTTGACCCCCAGGCCGAGCGCCACGGCTGGTTCCTCGAAATTTTCTTCCCGACTGCAGACCGTTTCGAGACCGTGTTCTCCAACAACGAGATTCCCGAAGGCGCAGCTCATATGAGAGAGTGCGTTATTGGCCCTATCCAGGAGCATGTGTACTGGGGCAGCATGCGCGACAGAATGGCAGCGGCTCAAAACGACGAGCTCGTGGGAGAGAAGGTCGAACGAGCCGCAACCAACGGACATACCAATGGAAACGGTGTACCGAAGCCTCGAAGAGTCCAAGTCTCTGGCAAGAAGAACCTCGCCGTCATCCGATCCGGCCAGGACTGGTCTGCCACGTTACCCGAGGAGCGTGAGCTATACCTCTCGACGATGCACCCGGTTCTCATCAAGGGCATGAACTTCCTCCGAGATCAAGGTGCCGAAGTTGGCTGTCACAGCTGTCGATTCATGGACCTTGTCGATCCGGTGACGGGTAAAGCGGACAAGGACCGCACGTTTGGACTGGCGTTCTTCGACGACCTTGCATCACTTGAGGGATGGGCGAAGGAACACTCGACGCATTTGGAGATCTTCGGAGGTTTTTTGCAATATGCGAAGAAGCTCGACAACAACGTCTCTCTCCGCTTGTTTCACGAAGTTTTGGTGTTGAAACCGGAGCAACAACAGTTTGAGTACGTCGGTTGTCACTCAGGGACGGGGCTTTTGGCCATCTTGTAGAAGCATGACATAGGCAATCTTGATACTATTGAAATCCTTGCTTCGCATTCATGTAGATATGTGCCATCGCACCCCTGGGGAGCAGACAGCAGGACTAAAGGTGAGCGCCGGTCAACCAGTGTGGAAAGACTGGCGACCATGCTGCATCCCAATGGCGGAGATTTCCACCGGGGGAGACCCGGAGCCTGTTCCCAGCCCCGGTCCGTGAGTCAAACGGGCCAACGTTATCTTGCGGAGCTGAAACCTCCGCAAACATGTGGAGACACGAGTTTATGTGAAATGCTGGCATGCATCCGCGGCTCGTGTCTGAAGACCTCTGGTTTTAGAACAAAGTCCTGCATCGTTCAACTACACGCGTTCAACTCGATTGGAATTGGGGGTGGTGGCGTCTCTAGACAGCTTGATCAGATGTCATCATACGCCAAGGCTTAACTCAATGATCAGCAGGAATCTTTGAGAATATGCTATCCTTAGAAGTTGAGAATCATCGAGGCACGGGTCAAATGTTTTTTTTCTTTTCTGGCTGTTTGATTATGTCCAAAGATATTACAATGCCTCAACCACGACACCCAAAGCCTTAGCTGCCTCTTGAATGCGCTCCTCCTTCCACTCAACACTCTCTTCCGGCAAAACGAAACTAGTAAACGCCTCGCCGGCGTTTTCGATCAGGTTCTCAATACCAGGGCCGTTTGTGAAAGTAATAGCCCTCACAAAACGGGTGCCAAACTCCAAAGTGAACGCCTGTCCTGCAGCAACCAGGAGCGTCTGGCCTTCCCGGACCTCAGTCCATGTGCCTGACTCCTTCAGCTTGATCTTCAAGACACCCTCTTGGACACAGAAGCAGTGATCCACCGTCGGGAACGTAATCCACCTCGCCAGAGGTGAGTTCCCGTAGAGCTTTGACGATTCAAGACTCGTGATTGAGAACTTGCCGCTGCACTGCGACGCGTTGATGAACGGACGCGAGATGACACCACCCAGGATATATCTCGGACCAGTGTTGGAGCGAAGGAAGTATGGTTCCAAAGGTCCAGGCAGGACGTTCTCGGAGTCTTGCCAATCTGCCACCTCAGGAGGGGTGTAGTTGCGCTCGAAGTTTACGTCAAACCTGTCCTTTGCTGCCATGACCTTGGGAATCAACAGGCTCTTAAGGTCTCGGTTATCGTTTTCTGGCACAATGACACCCTTGTAGGTCTCTCCAACATAGCGGAAAAAGTCAACCCAGTCACCGGGGGCGACCAAGCCCAGGGTCTCAGTATGGGGGCCCAAAAGCTCGGGGTTGTGAATAACTTTCTGATGGGAATTAGTACTTGACGGGCCTCTGACAAGAAACCAGGGAGACTCACAGGAGGAACATAGGCGAAGTCACCCGGGCCCATGACTCTGCACTTGTCGCCGTTCCAGAGCTTCAAGAAACCCTTGGTCACGAGGAACACGTCATGGGCTTCTGCGTGCCAGTGGAATCCAGGCGCATCAGACAAGGTCGCGCCGCTGGAGAAGACAGCAATGCCACCATTTGTCTGTTTTGAGGAAGCAAGAATTCTGAACACACCCTTGCTACCAGGGATCGTGACGCGCTCACCCTCGAGCTGGTCGATGATGTAGGTTGTCCTGGCATCAGGAGGAGTCGAGTGGACCGGAATGCTCATGGTGGGCAACAAAATCCAATAATCAGGTAAGAATACTTGTTTGCGAGAGAAGTACGAGTGGAGTGCAATGAACCGGAGGTTGACTTGCACGTGTTACTGAAGTTGGGGTTAGGGGATGAGGGGTTGGAGGGGTTGGATCTGGTCACGAAGAGCTCTTGTCGAGTGCTTCTCCAGCCTTTTTTAGAGATCGATTTCCCCGCGTCCCCCAACGGCACTAGATCCGAATTATTTAGCACTGCCCACCGGGACCACATGGCTTTGCTGTCCTCTAACGTCGGGATATCAGTGCGGTCTCTGCGGGGCCCGGGTGTTCCGGATTTCTTCGGAAATCCCGCGGGAGTTCCGCCGTTTCGAGCTGGCTTGCCACAACTCCACATGCCGGAACGCCGGCTCGGAGTGCATTCTCGCGAGACGCATCACGAACTCTTGTTCAACTATCTAGGTTGTTCCCGCCTCAATATTACCCCGGACTTTCATATTGAATTGCATCCGACGTTTCTCTTTGCAGAAAGTTCCCCGATCAAGGCCATCACTCAACCAACATGACGAGGGAAGCCCCTTTTCGAGCAGTCTACAAGACCATAGGTCAACAAGAAATCGATGTGGATGTCTACCTGCCTCCGCCAGCGGAGTCTAAGGCACCTCATCCGGTTGGTAGATATCATCCGTGATACCCCTTTTGTAACCTCTGGACTAATGGTGGACCCGTGCAATAGTCATCAATATTCATGGAGGTGCCTTCATGCTCGGCTCATCGAAGATGGTCAACAGAGACCAAATAGATGATTGTCTCGGCAGAGGATGGATTGTCCTGGCCCCGAACCATCGCCTCTGCCCTCAGGTGACTCTTCTTGATGGTCCGATGAAGGACTGCCGTGACCTTCTCGGCTGGGTGTACGACGGTGGTCTCCAAAAGGCCATTGATGCTCAAGCCAAGGAGTATTATGCGGTTGATACTGACCATGTGTTTGCATTTGGTACATCATCTGGAGGTACTTTGTCTCTAGCTCTGGTAAGTTCATCTGGTGTAAATACCTGGTCTATATCGGCATGTCCTGAGCGATACTGACAACGACCATATCAGGGGTTTGGCGTCCCCCGTCCTGTTGCAGGAATCTACGACATGTATGGTCCTAGCAACTTCACTGCCCCTTTTTGGACGCAGAAGTTACCGCATGTTGCGGCTCGACTTCCGCCAGGTCTCTCTGAAGAGTTTCTGAACAAAGTATTCGATGAGGACCCAGTGCCAATTGAGGGAGGCGTATCACTCGAAGGCCAGGCTCCGGGTCCTCCGAACTTCGACGACCCGAGACAGGCGTTTGCCATGACGCAAATTGCCAACGGCAACGTCATGAACACGATTGTTCCATCACAAAACTGGGACGAGGTTGACCCCATTAGAAACATCAGCTCTTCCTTTCCGCCGACATTCATCGTGCACGGCCAAGCGGACACCATGGTCTCCATTGATTTGAGCAGGGACTTGCTGAAAGTTTTGAAAGAGAAAGGGGTCAAGTCTGAGTTGAGGGAAATTCCGGGAGAAGAGCATACGTTTGCTGCAAAGATGAAGGTCGGGTCGCAGACGTGGAATCTCCAGCGGGAGGGATTTGATTTCTTGGAGAGTTTGATCAAATGAGATACACGCATTGAACTTCATACTTACTAGAATCAAAGACATGTCAGCTGCATTATGCGTGTGATTTCCATGGTAGTGACCCGGTCGGCGCAACGGAAGCAGTGAGACATCGCAACAGTCAACTTGGAGTTGGAGACATCCAATCGCGCAACACCATTTTCGGAACGGTTCGTCTTGTGTCGCGATTGGCCGCTGTCATGTCAACAGACATTGAACTCAATTCCCTTTGCATTGTCAGCAATGACTTACAAAACATGACTTCGTGTTCGGATGATCCGTTCTGTTGACTCTCGGTGTAATAGGCAGCGGGTGGCTGATGATGCCCAAACACGCAGCAAGAATCCCCAATTTTCGAACTTGTGGAAATGTGCGATCACCTGCACACTTACGTGTCAGACGTGACAGAATCAAGCCTTGCTCCAATTGAATTGCCGAAGCAGAATGCAGTTAGTAGCATCCGGGGTCCCCGCCGCCCTAAGCAACCTAAGTGTTGGAGAACAGTCTGGGGTGCAGTCGGGACTTCCGGGGGCAACGCCGGATCGATCCCGGCAAGTGTCGCAGGAACCTGCTTGTCGAGTCGGTGAACTTTGATATAACCCTCCGTGGCAATCAGCTCATCAACGCCCCGACATCGACTGATATCTCAATCTGTCAAAATCTCATCGGAAAGTCCACTCGCCGACGCTCCGTCTGAACCACAGATCTCAACAGCATCCCTGACACGTCGAACCCTTTGTGCATTGCGCAGGATCGTAAGCACAGTTGAACCAACCAGGATCGGCGTTACCACTCCGCCGACGACAACACTTCGCGGTCGCACCGCCGACTAGGCGAACGACTCCTACGATGGACTCACCTCGCGAGGAGGTTCACAGAGATATGTTGGCCGACAAGGCCGACGTTATACACAAGGAAGAGGCTTTGCGGGAGGCAGACCACCAGATGAGTCCGATGGAATGTCTGCGTCAGAACCCAAAGATTGCTCTTTGGACTCTGTACGCCAACAGTAAGTGGTTCATCCGAAAGTTGTGGACAGAAACTCTAACAAAGTCAACTCAGTTGGATCAACTCTGGTTGGTTATGAAAACCTCGCCTTGTCAGTATGCTTGGCAATGCCGGCTTTCCAGTAAGTAGACAAGAACAAAACACGAGTTAGGATCAATGAGCTTTTCTGACTGGCCGGTGTTTTCAGGATGACCTTCGCGTCTGAAGTCAATGGACAACTCATTATCCCGGCCTACTGGCAATCGGCATGGAATGCCATGTACAACACTATGATGTTCTTCGGCTCGTTCACTGCTGGATACGTTCAAGACTGGTTCGGCCGTCGTGCAGTTGTCGCCATGGCTATTGTTGTTGCTTCATGCGGCATTGCCATCAGCTTTGTGTCAGAGACGCCCTCACAATTCCTGGGCGGAAAGATCGTGACTGGTTTCTCCGTCGGCCTGTTTACGACAACAACTCAGACTTATGTCTCGGAAATCGCACCTCTTCCGATCAGAGGTATCGCGCTTTCGGTGAACACCATCATGCTGGTAAGTCAACTTTCTCCCGCATATAATCTGGGACAGTTTTCTGACATGTAGAACAGAACCTTGGCTTCCTCATCGCCATTGCGTCTAGTTTCTCTCGAACCGCGATCATGGACAAGTCTGCATTCCGCGTTGTCTTCGCCTCGGCGTGGGCATTCCCTGCTGTCCTTGCTATTGGCCTTCCCTTCCTCCCCGAATCGCCGACTTGGCTGGTCCTTAAGAACAAGCACGATAAGGCTCGTCGATCGCTGGAAAAGCTTTCTGGTCCCAAGGAGGATATCGATGCTCGTCTGAGCCAGATTATCGAGAACGTCGAGGCGGAGCGTCGTCTTGCCGCCGAGGGCGCCTCTTTCCTCGAATGCTTCAAGGGCACCAACTTGCGTCGTACTCGCATCATCCTCGCCTGCTTCTACATCCCGCAAGTTACTGGCGCTGTTCTCTCATCAAACGCCCCTTACTTCCTCAACCAGACTGGCCTTGACAGTCACACGGTCCTCATGCTGGTTCAAGTCGGTATTGCTGTTGGACTTGTCTCTGCCATCTTCAACGCCTTCTTGATGATGAGGTTCCGCCACCGCCCCCTCATGTTCTTCGGTATCGGCGTGTGCGTCTCCTTGTATCTCGCAATGGGCGTGGCTGCCTCGTTCCCCAAGACCAACGCGTCGCTTCTGACAATCGGCGTGGCGTTGATTTTCACGTCTATCTCCTACGGTCCTGCGGTCGGTGCCTCCATGGCAGTCGCTGGTGAAGTCTCTGCCTCTAAGCTCCGTGCCAAGTCACTTGGTATTGGTGTGGCTTTCTCTTCCTTCGTCAGCACCATCTGGACCATCATCCTGCCGTATCTCTTCAACACCGATCAGCTCAACATGGGTGGGCACATTGGGTGGATTTTCTTCATCATGGGCATCCTGATGTTCTTGGTCATCTACTTCGATGTTCCAGGCACCAAGGGCCGGACGTTTGAGGAGCTGGACCAGATGTTCGAGATGCGCATTTCGGCAAGGAATTTCGAGAAGTACCAACTCAACGAGGGGCCGGTGGATACCAAGTGAGGCGGGAAACAGGGGGTCCTGTTTTGAGTTTTGAGTTGTTTTGTTTATTTTAGCTACGAAACTGCTTTCTGTAGAGCTGGAAACTCTTTTTGCGGGTCTCGCTGCAGTTGCGATATCTTTCTCCATTGTGATTGCATCTGCATGTTGCCTTGATCCGCCATTTTGTGACAATGGAGACGGTGTTTTCGGGCCTTTTCTCTCGCTGCAACGGTGGCGGAGAACCCGACGTAAACAAACCGGAATTCCCGGCTACAAGTGGAGTTGACATGACTCCGAATCGCAGTGTTAGTAAGCGGTTCAGAGCGTTCACGGAGTGAACGATGTGCTTCAGGGTCACATTCTGGTCGGCATTGAACTTGAAAAATGAAGATCTTTTCATCTGATTTGAAAAGGGGACGAAGGCCATGTACGAATAGATGACATTCCCGTTGTCTATATTGTGTTGTGATATGGTTCCTCCCGGAACACGACATCGGGGAGAAGCCCCTTTTTGCTTTCACGACTCAGCTCGCCAATGTCTGCATAACTGGACAATATTGATGATGAAATCAGCTGAGCATTACAACAAGACTCCCCGACCAGAAGCCCATGTCATCCGCTTCACAGCCAGACAACCCCAGCCATGGATGACCAAGCTTACCAATAAAGACAAATGCAATTTCGCTGAAGACTTCCATGTCTCGATCTCCCCCACAGCTCAGCCGTCCCCGCATCATCTTGCCGTCCTCTGTGCCATTGTGCGGGGAAGTGGAGGTCGATCTCTGTTGCGGTGTTCCCACCGTTTCTGCGGCTTCCTGCGGCACCGCTGCGTTTCGGATGCGCGGCCATTGACGACAGCTTTTACCTCTGCATACAATCCTCCCCCGTCCCCCCTTTCACGAACGGTGGTTATTCACCGCACAAGCGACGGGTCTTCCGATTCTGAAGTCATCGAACATACGATTTCCATTCCGACAGCGGCAATTTTGACTTCTCAGACCCCTATGAGCCCTAGGCGCGCGGTTCACTACGCTTAAGCGATGGATTCTGCAGACGCCCAACGCACGACGCAAAACTCCGGCATCAAGGTCCGCCGACCCCGGGCTGCTCGAGCATGCGATCTTTGTAGAGCCAAAAAGAACAAGTGCGATGAGCTTTATCCATGCACTTACTGCAAAAGTGCGTTTTTGCGGGATTAAAATGCCTCAAAACTTTTGATGTGGCGACTAATGATGAAAATTCAGATCGCGGAGCAACATGCGTCTACAAGGGCCAAGACATGTCCAGGAGGCATTACACTCCCGAGTATGGTTTGACTCGAGCTCTAAACAAGGTTCAATCGTGACTCAACTGACACTTACTAGATATGTGAGACAGCTTGAGGAACAGGTTAAGAGCCTCTCAGCTCTGGCAGAGTCCCAGAAAGCACCATCAACAGACGACAATACCTCGGTGTCAGCGACCATCCCCGAGATTGCCGATGGATTCTCACCAGCAGAGTGTAATCTTCAACGCCGGCCTTCAAGGAGCACAACCGTCGGCTCTCCTTCAAACGCCCGGTCGAGGAATGCTGCGGGCCAGGAAGTTTCCGGCGTCAACCGGCACACTCGGAACGTGGAATTCTACGGCAGCTCATCATCAGTTGCTCTCCTATCACACGTACAACGAACCGGCGAAGAGCCTGTCGTAGCCAACGACCTTGACTCTGATGCCGGCACATTACTCTCGAACCTGCACAACCCAGCCTTCTCGTCTCCTGCCGCCGATCAACCGCAGGGGCCAGTGCATCAAGGAGAAGAAAGGTCATCTGCGCGGCCAGTAACTCATTACCCACAATGTCGATGCTTCTTGCAGAGCTTCTTTTCTAGCATTCACTACGTCCATCCTATTCTCGACAAGAAGATCTTCTTCGACCGCTGCGAAACTCTTTGGTCCAATCAAGAAGTTGCACGAACGCCTTCGAGTTTCATCGCTTTGTACTACAGCATTCTGTCATTAGGTGCGCTTATTGGTGTGAGAGAAGATGAGCCTATCGACGGAGTTGAGAACTTGCAATGGAGCAGGAAATTCTTCGACGAGGCGAAGAGGCGCTGTGATCAACTCGGAATGGTAACGGATCTGGAAATGGTCCAGTGCTATTTCTTCTTGGTGAGTCTTACATCGTGCGGCCAGCTCTGAATCAAGGCTAATTCTTTCTCAGGCCAAGGTCTGTCAGAATGAGTTGAATGCACATTGTAAGTTCATCTCGTATTTGATCGAACTTCGGAGCTGAGCTGACCGCTGTCTTCCAGGGTCGTACATGTACGTGGGACTTGCTGTGAGGACAGCACTCGCGATGGGCATCAACCGAGAACCTGGCACAGGCTCCAAGAAAGACCCAGCAGAGCTCAGAGCCGAAACAAGGACGTGGTGGTAAGATGGCCTTCGTCGTCAAATCAGAGAAGCTGGCTAACAATATTTTCAGGGGTCTATACTCATTAGAAACGTGAGCGACTTGCGTCACTTGTTCCCAACTTCCTTCTTCAAGCAACTGACCTCAAACCTAGAGAAATGTCATTTTCAATGGGCCGACCCGACACGCTGGGCGCAGATTTATATCACAACCGACAGTTCCCAATCATTGGTGAAACAGACAACGAGTACTCCTCTAGTTCCGACCTCACCGACCCTCCTTCATGCGCCATCATCAAGTCAATGGTCGACTACTCGAAAGTTATTCGGAGTATATGCCTGGGTATTTACTTGCCAGAAATAACAGTACCCAGGACTGTGACTCTGGCACACCAGATCGACCAAGACTTGCAGAAATGGGCCGAGTCCTTACCGGAACCCATTCGGCCAACAGGCTCAGTCCAGCCTCGTTCACTAAAGAGTGCGAAGGAGGCGCAGTGGATGAAGAGGCAAAGGCTTGTCCTTACTATGCGTACGTTTTAGCATGAGACTGAGATGAGAGTTTGAAGAGTACTAAATGGATTGCTAGGCTACCTCAACTTGAAGGTTCTCCTCTTTGGCTCAATCCTCTTAACGTCGTCATCGACAGAGCGTGCATCAATTCCAGGCTCACATGAGGGCATTCAAACTTGTCTTGAGTCAGCGAAACAAACGATCGAAATCATTTACCAGACGTATCAACATCACGATTTCTTCCGCACATGGTATGTCTTGGCCGCATCATAGTCTCGTCAAGGCCTCGACTAACAGCCACAGGTTTTACAACACCACATACACTGTATTCGCAGCATCCATGATTCTTGTTTATGTCACACAAGAGGCTACAGAACCAGAAGTGCAGCCTCTTTTGAAGCTTGTGAGCATGGCAATTGAGATTCTTGAGACCATGGACGAATGCGTAGTGGCTCTAAGGTCAGCTAAGCTTCTTCACAAAGCCATTGAAAAGGCCGAGAAGAAGTTTTCAGCTTCAACACCTTCAGCGCCAATGATACCAGCGATGCCACCGGCAGATGCGATGCTACAACTGAACCATTACTGGGGACCCTTGAATATTTTGGACAATGAGATGGATTTTGGGTTCGCGATGCAGTTTGCGGACTTTGAGGGGACGAATTCGCTCTTCATGGCCCTCGACGACCAAAGGCCAATGTAGATACTCGGTTTGACCATAATAGTATGAGCACAAGACTCAAAAACAGAGAATTCGCATGACCAAATAGAGTGCTTCTGAATGCATATGCAGTAAAATCCTTGATTCAACTGTCGCAGCACCGCCTCAACTGGGACTTTTGTAGAGGCTCTCAGGATCACGTATTTGCAAATGCCGATATCGACAAACCAACTGCCGGCTCCGAGGAATAAAAGGACGCGTCTTCGCTCTTAAATAGTAAACAGACCGTTCGGAGATTCCTACCACACTGAAGACCCGAGTTTTGCTCCAAAAATGCACACGAACCGGCGGAAAAGCCGAAGGGAGCGGGGATGGGATGTGGGGGAAGGGCCCTGGATTTCAAGCGGGGGAGTTCCGGGGTCGGAAGTCGGAGAGATCGGTGGTCTTTGGCCGACAAGTGCATCATCGTCACATGGAGAAGCTAGCTGCGGCAGCTCCGACATTACGATATTTTTTGGAGAAAGAAAACAAACAATTGAATGAATTTCAGATTCAGCTCATTCATCTTAAAGACCAAGACACCGTCCGACTTAAGGGGACTAGACTTTGCACAAGAACTCTCACGATCTCATCTCGACAATTGGTCATCAAAATACCTACGTAATTGGCCAGCAAGATTCGAATTCTATAACAAACGTCACCATGGGCTCCCAGATCGATGACAGAGACTTCACCTCTCTGCTCTCCGAATTGACCCTCGAAGAGAAGATTGCTTTGCTCTCCGGCCGAGACTTCTCTACAGCGGCGGGCGTCGCTCGCCTCAACATCCCACCTATCAGAGTGAGCACATCTCAGTGACGCATCTTGGCGTGGAAAAGGTGGATTTCTAACGATCAATTCACTTCCAGGTTGCAGATTCTATCGCCGGAGTGCGCCCCTCGGGCATCACCGCCGACCTCACGACAGCCTGCTTCCCCAACACTGCTTGCCTTGCTTCAACATGGGACGCCGAGCTCCTTGGACGGTTGGGCGAGGAGCTCGCCAACCAGGCCCGTCTGAAGAGTGCGCAAGTCGTTCTCGGTCCGACGATCAACATTCATCGCGATCCCCGCGCTGGACGCAACTTCGAGTGCATGAGCGAGGACCCCTTGCTCTCCGGTCAGCTGGCGGGTGCAATTGTCAACGGTATTCAGAAGAGCGGCGTTGGCGCATGCCCCAAGCACTTCGTCTGCAATGACTCGGAGACTCTGAGACACTTCTACGATGTCAAGCAGTCGCCCGATAGCAGGGCATTGCGGGAGGTCTATCTCGCGGCATGGCAGCATCTGTTGCGTACTTCTAACCCCACTGGTGTCATGACTGCGTACGTCCTCTTCTCTTCCGCTATACATACGCATAGCTAACGTAGAGATTATTGCAGCTACAACAAAGTCGACGGCACTTTCTGCAGCGAACACGGCCCGCTTACCGAAGGAGTTTTGCGAAAGGAATGGGGATTCGATGGCATCGTCATGAGCGATTGGTTCGCCGTCCACGACACCGTCGCCCCGATAAAGGCCGGTCTGGACCTTGAAATGCCATTTCCCGTGTTCAGAGGCGGAAGGCTAGTTGAGGCTGTCAAGTCAGGCAAGGTGACCGAAGCAGAGATTGATGCCAGGGCGCTGAAGATGCTGGAGCTCCGAAACCGCACAAGGAAATGTCATGGCGAGAGACCGGAGAGATCTGAGATCACCGAGGAGACAAACGCGATATCGCGGGAGCTGGCATCAAGCGGCATCGTGCTGTTGAAGAACGAAAAGGAAGCACTCCCGTTGGACCCTTCGAAGACCACGAAGGTGGCTCTGATTGGGGAGTACGCCGGATCGCCCGTTGTCACTGGTGGCGGAAGCGCTTCGTGTACGCCTCAGTACAGGCACTCTCCTCTCGAGGTTCTGAAGAAGGCCTTCCCTGGGGACGAGAGTGTCAGGTACGCCGCCGGAGTTCGCACACGACGGGTCATTCCTGTGGCCCCGGCATCCAAGCTCACGGCGCACGACGGGCGCCACGGTGTTGATGTCAAGTACTTCAACGACGACTCAGCCGAGCCGGTCTTGACGGAGTTCCAGGAGAAGGCCGAAGTCTGGATGCTGGGCGAGTTCAAGGCCGGCCTCAAGGTTCCCGGTTCCCATTTCGAGATCACGACCAAGTTGACCCCCGAGAGCACTGGAGAGCACACGCTTGCCGTCCGAACGACCGGAGAGTACACTCTCACTATTGACGGGAAGGAGGTGTTGTCAGGGCCGCAGAGAGAGATTGCCACGGAGCAGTTCATCTTCAACCACATCAAGCTCGAGACCCGCGTCCAAGTTTCCTTGAACGCAGGCCAGGCCTACGACATCAAGCTGAGCATGAAGTCTTGGGATCATCTGGTGAAGGGCGAGCCGACCCCCTATGCCGCATCGCTCTGCTTCGAGGAGTACCATTCCGAAGAAGCTGGCATCGCCGAGGCAGTCGAGCTTGCGCGGAGCTCCGATGTCAGCGTCATCTACGCCGGTCGAAATGAGCAATACGAGTCCGAGGGCTATGACCTCGAAGACATCCGCATGCCGGAAAACCAAGCGACTCTGATCAAGGCCGTTGCCGCCGCATCCAAGAAGACCGTACTTGTTCTGCACTGCGGCAACCCTATCGATGTCAGTGCCGTGGTGGACGACGTCGATGCCATCTTGAACGCCCACTTCCCCGGCCAAGAGGGCGCGCAGGCCACGGCGGATATTCTGACGGGAAAGACGAACCCCAGCGGACGTCTCGCAACGACCTGGTTCAGGAAACTGGAAGATGCCCCCAGCTTCGGCGACTTCCCGGCTACCAAGGGTGAAGATGGTAGCATAGCGTTCCGTTACGCGGAGGGGCTCGGCGTCGGGTACCGGCACGCCGAGGCGGCGAAGCGCTCGAGATGGGCTTTCGGGTATGGCTTGTCGTACACAACCTTCGCGTACTCGGACTTGGTGGCGACTGTAGATGAGGCGTCTGGTGTTGCCAAGCTGAAGTGCTCCGTCAAGATTACGAACACGGGATCTCGCGCTGGAAAGGAGGTTGTGCAGCTCTTTGTCACTCCACCAAAGGAGACTTCGGTTTGGAGACCTGAACGTGAGCTGAAGGCTTTCACCAAGATTGACCTGCAACCGGGAGAGTCCACATTGGCCACATTGGAGGTCGATCTCCAAGTGGCTTGTAGTTATTGGGACGAAGCGCAAAAGGCATGGAAGCTGGAGAAGGGACAGTACGGCGTTCGGGTTGGAGACCGCCAAAGTGACATTTCAGTCACAGCGGAGAAGACCTGGAATGGCTTGTAAATAGAACTGTACATATAACTGTCTGATTCTAAACTAGACTTTTCATACCTTGCACCATTTGAACAACGAAAACAGTCCATTCTATGAGGTGTTGGAATTGTGCCGTTGGACAGGAAACAGGTGTACAATGTGCTTAGCGAAAGATCTCCTGTCCTACCATTTTCTTGGGTCAACTGGCAGTACAAGCCACTAGATCTTTATTTCCCAACTAACTACAGTAGGATAAGTCCGATCAACTGAATCGTATATAATTAGAACAACGTGTCGCTAGAACACCAAGGCTGTAGGAGAATGCGCTTGTCTCAACTGATTACTGATTATATCACAATCGCGCTCTTTTACAAAATTGCCTGTCAGGTCACTCCACACTCATTGTCGAGAACTTAACCACTTCCTCACTTGGTATAGATACCCCGAAGCAAAATCCCACCCGGAGCATCCCTCCACAGGACCGTGACACCATCTTTGGCTGCTCAGTTCACGTCGAAACTACGGTGGAATTGGAGCGAATGGTCATTGCTCGTTGACATCACTCCTGTGAAGTCAAACCTTTTGTCAAGTCAGGGCGCAAACCACGAATGCTGCCCAGACGTTGTCGACACGCGAGGAATCAAGTCTAAAAGCATACACACCATCAAGTCAGCCATCGAATTCCAAGAAACATCAGCGCTGACCCCGGCTCCGAACCCAACCCGCCATCTGAGACCCCCTCATTCTGGGGTAGCAAGCTCGAAAGACGTGCAAATCACGCTGGGATCTAGCTGGTATCTCAATTCTTATCCATGTTGATGTGGATGGCAGCAAGGACCGTTGTTTTGTTTTCCAAAAGCTTAAGCAATGCGGGAGTCTAACCGCTTGTACCCATTGACCAATAGCGCAAATTACTTAGCGGAAGAAACAGAGGAATCCAGATGATCTGCAAGCTCGCCCTCGTCTCTGGAAAAGCAAAGGCCAGACGCCCAGACGGAGACTTTGTCCGTGCCTCAAGGCCCGTGAGGCCTCGTGAAATGGGAAGCTTAACCGCTTGAACTGCATGGTCGTGACTCCTGTTTGCTGCCCATCCCTGATGTAAAACAGGCATTCATCCCTTCGGCTTTATGCCCACGAAACGGAGTTTACCACTGCCTCACACCCACTCCAAGCTTTGCCAACAACTCGTCAGCTCACCAACCTGGTTTCGCGTTCCGCATAACCGCGATGCTCTTGGCCTCTTTGGGCCTTGGGACAGTGGACGAGGTGGACGCAGCGGACGTTTAGTCCGATGTGGCGCTTTAGCACCTACAATTGTTTTTGTTTTGTACATCGCCCGGTAGAAGGGCTGGGTAATGCCGCACCGCTCTGACTCTAATAATACTCTATTTGCGCTCAAGCAAGTATCCCAGGGCAGGATTGATATGCAGTCCAAACTGCTCGTTACTGAATGTTCGATTCTTTCTCCGCCACCGACTTTCCGCTCTGCCTACTTGCTGCTGATATCAACGACGAAGCATTCCACTTCCCTGTGAACAAGTCTTCGGACGCGGCGAACGAAACCTCGGGACGCAGGATTTTGCAAGAGGCGGAGGGACCGATGATTACAAGGAATTTCGGCGACAGCCCCGGCTCGGTCGCAATACGAAATGGCATCCATTGATGCCATCGAGGACGGAGGTCCGCCCGGCCTGGCGCCTCAAGGCCAGTCAGTCATCGCTTGCTCGGTAATCGCAGCGGGTTTGTCGGGTCTCATAGTCGGCTTGAGATTCTTTGCGCGGCTATCTCCGTCAAGATTATTGGGAAAGGAGGATTGGTGCATTCTTATTGCCTGGGTATGTTGGCATCCCCATCGCCCTGGAGGGTCCGGCGGTTGACTCGGTGGACTGTGGCGGACATCTTGGATTTGATGAGGTTGAATGGGACTTCAATATGACTGACAATAAACGTAACACAGCTTTGGTCAGTCGCCGAAACAATCGGCATGTGTATTCGTAAGTGACCTTGGTCTTTCTTCAACTTACGTATCTGACTGTCAGGATAGAAGCGGTCACAGGAATGGGCGAACGTTTTGATACATTGACTTTGTATCAGCAACAGACCTTCTTCAAGGTATGACATCTTGGCCTTATCGCCCACTCTCATTTCTGTTCAATGACGATGAGCTTCGCTAATACCACCGTCAGTGGTCATATATCACCATAATATTTTACAATACCGGCTTGGCCTTCTCCAAGGTTTCGATATTGTTGCTCTACCTGCGCATTTTACGGGACTTGAACTATCGCAAAGCTTGCTACATAGTGCTCTCAATAGTTATGGTTGTCTCACTATGGACGGTCATCTCATCAATATTGTTTTGCGTACCTATTCAGAGGAACTGGGATCGAAGGTCAGTCAGGACACACACCACTCCCAGAAGAAGAATACCACTGACCGAGATACCACAGTGTCCCTGGCCACTGCTTGAACCGAGCCGCACACTGGTTTGCCAATGCTGCACTCAACATCGTCACCGACTTCATGATACTCATCCTTCCGTTACCGATCCTCCCAAAGATCAAGCAAACCCGTCAACAAAAGATCGGTTTATACCTTATATTCGCACTTGGATTCTTGTGAGTATCTCTGGGTAGAAGTCGTTCAAGATGCATGCGGTACTGATGGCCATAAGCGTATGTGTTGTTTCCATACTGCGAATCCCTTCATTAATCACGGCCCAATATTCACCCGATGCCACGTATGAGAGCGCCGGCATAGCCATGTGGTCTGTCATCGAGTTCAACACGGCCATCGTATGCGCATGCCTCATCACTCTGAAGCCATTGATTGGACGAATATTTCCTCGATTCCTGGGATTAAAGAAGGATGTCGGCCGCCAACGAGGAGCTGGCTCGGACTTTGAAAACGATGGCGTTCCGGCGACGGTCGGGTCGAAGGAAACAGGCCAGAAACCAAACCTAACCCGAGGTCTGTCCGAAGAAACCGCCATACAACTCAATCACGACACATTCGGAGCAAGGTCTAGGAGCGATACTCATACTACCCACCAAAGCGAGCTTGAGTTGACAGATTTGGATCAGGGGGCGAAGACGATACCACTAGAGGATGATCCGACGAGTAAAAAGTAATACCCTTCGAGAATTATAGTACATGATGACACGATGTCGTCTTATTGTCATCGATGTGCTCTTTGTTAGGTGTCGAGAAGTGGTGGCCGCTACAACTACATCGTCAACGCTCCTAGTCTATGTCCGGCTGCGGGCGTGTTGATCGTAGCTCGTGTTCGTGACAGATAAGATTCCCTGCCTCGTACTCAGCGACGTCCAAGTAAGGGAATCTTCGCCTGTCAACATGATCTCTTGTCAAATGTCGTCGCATTGTGACGTTGCTCTAGCCTTATTTCACATTGGGGACGGTACCATCCGCTCACGGAGAGCTCCACAGCCCTTGTTAGCAAGCTTGGCTGTCAATGTCGACAGTTCGTATTCCGCTCGCTAGCCTCACAACCGCCATCAATTGCCCCTGTTCCTGCAGATTGCTTCCTTGTCAACAACCCCCGAAGCGTCTTCTCCAATGCTACGTCGGTGGATTATTCCAGTTCAAAAGCAACAAACCACTGCCGATCGCGGGATGCGCGGTTCACCTCATAGGGCAGGTGTTATGAGCAGCATGGTGTAATTCTTGGCGCTAAAATGCCTATTTCAACAGCAACATCACGCATCCGATGACCTGATGTTCATGGTGCTGTATTCGCACACATTCACGCTCGTTTTTGTCTGATTCCCGTCTGCGATCATGCGTGCGGCGACGGGTTTCCTGGCGCTTCTCGGCACAGCCCAGGCAGTCCATCAATTCAGGCCTCGCTCGGTCAACGACGCCGGTCCCAGCGATGTGACGCCGAGGAGATACATCGTCGAGTTGAAATCGCGACTCCACGGTTCCCGCGTGGCTTCCAAAGCTGCGTCCGGGTTTCCTGGACTTCGAGTTGTGAAGCAATTCGACTCGGACATATTTCCGGGCTTGGCGGTCGAATGCGATAGCGAATGCACGGTTGACTCTATCAGAGCATCCTTGGACAACTTCGCCGATGAGACAGTTGTCGCTTCTGTTTACAAATCTCAGGTCTTGCAACTGCTGCCGACAGTCGAGGG
Organism: Colletotrichum karsti; assembly: GCF_011947395.1. Lineage (NCBI taxonomy): Eukaryota > Fungi > Ascomycota > Sordariomycetes > Glomerellales > Glomerellaceae > Colletotrichum > Colletotrichum karsti. Next base: position 440,397 of record NW_024065942.1, read on the forward strand.
CGAGTCCTTCAGCGACGACGCTGCCGCGCAGAACTACTCGGTTCATGGGCTCACCGGAGTCGAAAAGTTGCACGAAGACGGCATTCTCGGAGAAGGCGCTATTGTTGCTATTGTCGACAGCGGTGTTCAGTACACTCATCCAGCGGTAAGGCATCCCATGTTCAGCGTTTCATCAATGAGGCTGATTTGGCTTTCAGCTTGGCGGGGGCATCGGCGACAACTTCACGGTCGCCGGAGGATATGATCTGGTCGGCGATGGTACGTGATGCATACGGAACCGGCGTCTTTGTGTGAATGTTCTGATTTAAAGTTGATAGCGTGGCCCGACGCGCCTGCTCAGCCGGACAACGATCCCATGGACAGGGTTGGACACGGAACCCATGTGGCCGGCATCATTGCCGGAAATAGTGAACAGTAACGACTTCTCGCTTCATACTTCGTTGTGAGTCTTGGGCTGACAATTCAAGGTTTGTTGGTGTCGCTCCTAAGGCCAAGCTTCTCTCTTTCAAGGTCTTCGGCACCACCGGGTATTCAAACGAAGAGACTGTGATCGAGGGCTTTCTCAAAGCCTTCGACTCCGGGGTAAGCCGCCGAACACTCACCTGGCTCGAATGACTGCTCAGATAACTTGGACAGGCGGATATCATCAGCGCCAGTGTGGGAGAGGGCAGCGGCTTCACCAACAACGCTCTCGCCGTCGTCGCATCCAGGATTGTTGACAATGGCGTCGTGGTCGTCTTTGCCGCCGGCAACTCCGGACAAGACGGCCCCTTCATCATGGCAAACGGCGCTTCGGGAGAGCATGTCTTGACTGTTGCGTCCAGCGACCCCGGTGTCTTCCCGGCCCAGGCATTCTCTGCCGACTTCAACCTCGATGGTCAGTTGAACAAGACTCAGGTCGCCTACGTCCCCGGATCAGGATTCTTCCCGGCCACAATTGCCAACTGGCCTATCAAGCCCGTCACCCTGAACGCATCAGTTGAGAATGATGCCTGCGAAGCGCTTCCGGGAGACACTCCTCCGCTCAACGAGACTGTAGTCCTCGTGAGACTCGGTGGTTGTACCACCACAACCAAGCACGACAACGTTGCCGCTTTCGGGGCACAATACATCCTGTTCTACAACAACGATGGCCCGTATCAGAGCCCAGTCAGCTCCAACAAGAACGGTCTTACTGGGGCCATCGAAGCAAATGCCGGAGAAGCGATCATCTCCACGATTATTGCCGGCGGCAACGTCACCGCGTCTTTCGATGTCGACACCGCTCACTATGTGGGAATCCAAAATGCCGGTGGCGGACGTCCTGCCCTGTACTCATCTTGGGGTAGCACATATGACCTTGCCCTCAAGCCAGATGTGTCGGGTCCTGGAACCAAGATTCTCAGCACATACCCGACCAACGAGTACCGCGTCCTCAGTGGCACGAGTATGGCCACTCCTTATCTTTCTGGCATTGCTGCGCTCTGGGTGAGCAAGTTCGGCGGGCGGTCGGCGCACAAAGATGATCCCGAGTGGGCAAAACGACTCATTGCCCGTATCACATCGACTGCTCGTGCTGTGCCGTGGGCAGACTGGGCGACCAGCGCCACCGACTACGGATTCTGGGCGCCCACGACACAGGTCGGCGGAGGCTTCGTTGATGCGGAAAGGGTATTGAGCTACACCACCGAGCTGGGTTTCGACGGCCGGAAGTTCGAGTTGAATGATACCGCGCACTTTACCGGCAAACACTCTGTCGAGATTACAAACCGTGGTACTGAGTCTGTCACGTACAGTTTCTCGCTGCAAGACGCCGGAGGATACGAGCCGTATGAGCCTTCGGTTGCTGGACAACAGCAATCCTTCGTTCCGGGCTTCCATCTCTACGCCGAGATCAACCCCGTGAAGATGACGCCTGAGGTTGTGCTGCCTGCCGAAATTGCAGTTGGACCGGGCGAAACACACGCTGTTGAGTATGTCCTCTTGACCAGAAGTCGTGACCACAGTACGTCGCCGAGGTTAACAAGATAAAAGATTCACATTCCAGGCTCCGCAAGACGTTAACGCCACGAGATTGCCAGTGTACAGTGGTAAGATCCTCGTAAGCGGCAGCAATGGCGAAGAGCTAGGCGTGCCCTACTTTGGTAAGCTTCAACGCACCGTCTTTTTGGAGCTTGGCTCATCTCGATGTCAATAGGTGTTGCAAGTGATTTGAACAAGACGATTGAAAACATCTGGGACTACGGTTGGAACGTGCCGTACATCGTCTCCGGGATATTCGATGTCAAACTTGACCAGAAGTCGAAGTTCGTTCCCACTCACTCTCTCTACCCGTTACTGCATATTAACGCTCAACAGCTTCACATTCAATCTGACCAGCGGTGCTCAAGACTTTCCCAGGCTCAACACCAAGTTTGCTTGGGGCACACAAGAAGTGCGGTGGGATGTAAGGCTATTGATTCAAGGTTTCAATGGGTGTCAGGCTAAATCTAGAACTGCAGATCTTCCACGCCAACTACACGGAATCCGAGTGGTCCTACCCTCCCCGTGTTGGCGAGAAGGGTTACGTAGGCTCAGCCACCAGCTGGAACGGCACTGACACTTCGGCTCGGTTTGTCCAAGGAGAAGACAGCGAGGACGACATCTTCTCGTTCCCGGTATATACCCAGCCGCGGGACAGATACCGTACGTTCTTCTGGCTCGGGAGATTCGCCAACGGATCTTATGTACAGCCTGGATCATACAAGTGAGTTCCATTGTTCATTTTCGACAGAGTTCTAATGCTGATCTTCCAAAGATTCCGTATTGCTGCACTCAGGCCCTTTGGTAACCCGCAGGTTTCGGCCGACTGGGACATTTGGAAGACGCCAGCGATAACTGTGCTGCCCGGGAACACTTTTGGGGATCTGTAGTTTCGGATAGGATTGAACAAATCTTCGGGTACTGTGTGGTTGCCGTCGCAACGGGTAGGAGGATGTCCTCATCCAAGCATTCGTATGAATCTTTTAGCAACGCACTTGACCGCATCCCGGTGACAACACTACTACGTCTGGTTACTTTGTGGAGGTCCGCGAAATATTGCCGCTAAAAGCTGTTATCTTAATTCCTGAAATACAAGAGTAAATAGCACCAATGCATCTCATGATTCGCCCCTCTCTACCCCTTGTTCCGGCCGTTGACGGGGTTGTAGAAGTGGAAGCGGTTGAAAGGATCGTACTTCTTCTTCAGTTGACGAAGCCTTTTCAAACGCCAATCTTCATGCCCATAAATCTGATCAAGGGTCTCAAAACCAGTGGCGTAGTTGAGATACACATTGAGGGATCGATCGGGCTGACCAGCCCGCCACTGATCTCTAACCTCATCAGCCCATTCCAAAGCGGCCTTCCGTGCAGTGGCATTGTCAGGAGGAACAACAGTACTAAATAGCATGAGATGATTATCGTCGCGGAAAGGATAGGCCGAGTCCATTGGGTTCTTCGCTTGCATGCCTGCGGTCGCGTATCCCTCGTGGAAAACGGAAGCTCCAGCCGCGAGTTGGGGGTGCAAGGGAACGCGCTTCTTGTAGGCTTCGAATATCTGCCGTTCCGCGGTCAGATTGTATACTTGTAAACCAACCGCAGACGTGACTCGGATTACGTTATGCCGGCAGTTCACTGAATCCTCGTCCTGCAGCTGGGCCGCCGCAACGGAAGGATATGGAACATCGCCAAAAGTCTCCGAAACAGCCTCGATGGCATTGAACGGCGCCAGGTATCGTTCAGCCGCCTTCGCGCTTCCGCGGTAGGCGAAGGTCCACATGATGATTGGCTCTTTGTCTGTGATGCTGGCATTCATGGAGAAGCCCCCGAAATTGGCTGCCATGTCGACCGGAGTGGTACCATTTCCGTGCAGCTTGTTGAGGGCATCAAAGACGGCTTCGAGTTTGTCTCCACGCCAGTAGTAATTGTGATAGTGCCAAGTCTCAGGGCCTCGAGGAAAGATGTTCATCTCGAAACTGGTTACGATACCGAACCCGTGGCCTGCGCCCCTCAGAGCCCAAAACAGATCACTGTGACTGGACTTGCTGACGCGTATAGAGGCTCCGTTGGCTAAGACGACGTTGAACTGGACGACGTTGTCGCTGATCAGACCGTAGAGACCTTCGAGGCGCCCATGGCCGCCACCAAGACCGGGACCCATCAGGCCGACGCAGTCGCAGGAGCCGGTGGTGGTGACGTAGCCTCGATCCCAGAGGTATTTCGCAACTGGCCCGGCGTAAGTACCGCCGCCAAACCAGGCCGACCTGCCGCTGCGTTGGATGTCGACATTCTGCAGATTTTCCAGGTCGATCTGGATGCCTTTGAAAGTGCCGAGGGTCTTGGTCCAGCCGTGGCCTCGGTTTACGGTCAGGAATTCTATGCTGTTCCGGTTGCAAAATTTGACCTTTTATCATGCGTTAGTAAACGAAACTTGTCGCGTTTGATTTGGTTTTGTGCGAACTTACGATAGTTGAGACGTCGGACTCTTTGCCAGGAACAACGACGACTTGGACGTTGGGCGGAGCGAAAGTGCTGTACCTGGACGTCGCGATTTCGTAGCGGGAGTCTTCAGGTCCGAAGATGGTAGTGGCTTTGGACACTCGGCTGCCCAGCTCTCTTCGGACCCGGTTGGCGTCCAACCGGCGAGGGGTCGTAGGGGATCTTTCGAAGTAGTTGGGAGCATCGCTTCCGCAGGCAAGGCCGTGTAACAGAGCGATAACAGAGATGAGGGGCAGGAAGCCCTTCATGGTGAAAGGCTTGAGTACTAAAAGACCGATGAGCATGAAAGCTTGGAAATTGACAAGACGGGATCTCGTGCAGGCTTGGATGGAATTACGTCCGTGGTGAGTCATTGGGACTTGTAGGCCGACACAAACAGATTATTTATCCTACCTGTCAGCCTCGTGTAACCTACTCCCTGTGTTCTGGACGGTCTGTTTCCATGTGAGCTGAACACTACAACACCCTCCGGAACACAAGTCGACTTCGTATTTCCTATTTGGGAAGTTCGGTCAAATTGTCATGTGACCGATACTAGAGGATGATTGGAGACAAGAGATCAAGTAAGGAGACTGTGCTGAACCCCTTGCAGTTTACGCGGACTTGGGAAAGCCTGCGCACACAGATACATCTTGAATTACCAGTCAAACACCTCGGACCTCCAATACTAAGCCCCTCTCCCTAACTCAATTGCCCGTTGACGATGCGACACATATCTGTCCAAAGTAAAGCTAGGGAAAGGAAGGGGAGAAACCACTATTGCCAATGATCTACAGTAGGTATGATGCGGTGTCGTAAGCTGGAGCTGACTGTACACCCTACTAATGGGCATCCGGTTGTCAGCCACCAGAGGTTATGTGTAACCCATCGATGTTAGAAGAGTTCCTGTTTGGCTTGATGATGAGTGTTGACTCACGTTTGCCCAGGCACATAGAACTCCCACATTGCTCTTGGAGTTTACAGGAAAATCACAGCACAAAATCAGTCAAATGTACATCGGCTTTGATGCCGTATTAGAGATTACTAAAGAGTAATTGATCTATCAAACCAATCGAGAAGCTGAATGATTCCATGCCGCATGAAGTAGTGACTTTATCCTGCTTCTCATAGAAATTGTGTTCCTTATCGCTTCGGGTGCCCAAATGGAATGGTTTCCAGTGTCGCATCGTATATGTCTGCATGACCCAAAAGAAATGCACTGCGGCTTCTAATAATCGTCCTCATCCTGCTCCTCGTCAGACTCGCCCTCTTCGGCCATGTTCATAAACATCCCGCTCTCCTCATCTTCATGTTCTTCATCGTCATCGAGATCGTCGTCATCATCGCCAATGGTACCCTCAGAGTCACCTTCTGACTCAGACTCAATCGGGTTCTTCCTGCGATGGGCCATGAGTTTCGCAGCGAGTGACATCTTTTTCGGCGGCGGTTGCTCTTCCTCCTCCGAACTCTCTTCTTCCTCCGATTCACCCTCGTCTGATACTGGGTTCTGTCGGCGATTGCGTTGTAGCCTTTCAGCGAGAGATAGCGGTTTGTTTGCACCCTCGTCCTCGGCAGTTATGACTTCAGCTCCGCCCTCATCTTCGTCTTCATCCTCCTCGTCGGAGGGCGGCATCCTATACCGACGGCCTGCAGGTCGTGCAGTTTTAGCTGTCTCGTCCTCTTCATCCTCGTCTTCGTCGTCGGAAAGAACAACGCGACGAGGTCGACCGGCGCGCTGAGAAGGTTTATCCTCTTCCTCTTCCTCTTCATCATCTGACACCACAACCGGGGCACGACGAATAGCGCGGGCCGGCTCTTCTGCACCCCTGTCTTCGTCTTCCTCCTCCTCCTCGTCTGAATCTATGATGGCGTGGCCGCGGCATTGGCGCTGAATGTTTCCATTTGTTTCCGGCTCGGGACTCGAGAACTGTGCAGCGCTCGCATCGCCATCAACAAACATGCTGCCACCCTCATCCCTGAGTGGGGAGAATCCGCCAAAGTCTGAAGCACCACCGTCTTCTTCGTCTTCGCTTTCCTGCTGGTTGTTCACTAAGAGGTCGTCCTCGTCCTCGTCAATAGACTCTTCATCGATGGTGGCGTCGTCGATACCGTCGCTCTCATACTCATTCTGATCTGAGTCGTCGTCCTCGTCTGAAGATCCATCCTTCTCGTCTTCATCGCCCTCACTGGGTGCGTCGTCTGGTGCGTCGCCGTACTTGGCCAGAAAAGCAGGAAATCGGTCTGCGGCATCCCAACCGAAACACGTCATTCGCCAGTAGCTGATGCCTCGGAGCTTGTCCAAAACTTGGTCGTCAATTATATCCTCAAGGTCCTCGTCATCCTCTCGAATCTCCTCGATTTCTTCCAAAGCCTCTGCAGCTTCCTCCATCTCAGACGCGTGCTTCTCGGCAAATGTTCTGTGCTTGACGATATCCGGCCAACAGTACACGAAATGCAGATCTTCGCCCACGCGGAAATCTTTCTGCAGCTGCTGAAGCTCGTAGCGGTGGACGTTCTCCGATGCGCACCACCGCAGTCTACGCGGGGGGCGGCCTTCGTTGTGCCATTCGAGTTTGTAGAAGTTGATGAGATTTGGGAAAGTCGTCAAGAATTGCATTTCCATTGCGTTGAAAAAGGGGACTTCGGCCGCCAGATGAAGCACATTCTCTGAAAAGCCGGAGACAAAGGCGTTGTGACTCCAAGGTTTTCTGTGGCCATTCAACTGCACTATGTCTCGCTCCTTGTTGAAATAAATAGTGCGGCGACCTTGGCGGATGGACAGCGTGTCAGGGAAGGCCTTGAGCGCGATCTGACGACTCTCTTGATGTACGCCAAGCATTGCATGAACGGGATGGATTTGGTTCTCCAGGGTCGTGTTTTCCCAGATAACGTCTTGCTTGGGGTTGCAGACCATCTGGAAGGACAGAACGCGTGGTGATGGATGCAGGTCGGGACAAAAAAGTTCCCAGATGCGATGGCGCAGCTCGATGGGCAACTTCTTGAACTGCGTGAAGACAGCCTTGGGCCCTCGCCGGCCGCCTCCTCCTAGAGTAGAATCGTCGTCTGATTCGGAGTCAGATGCATCATCGCTCGAGTCGGAATCGCTGTCGCCAGACTCAGATGCCTCAAGGTCGAGCAAGCCGTTGCCTCGTTCGGACCCGGAGCCGACGGAGCTTTCCGAGTCAGATGCATCGTTTTGGAGAAGGCCAACGCCCTCGGTAGCGGATTCATCCGATGATTCAGGCATTTGCAGTGTTTGTGGTTATCGTTGCTTGTGATGAAGTGAAGGAGTGTACCACGTCGTTTGTTGTGAAGTTGGTGTTTGCGCTGAGATGACGCCTGCTCCTGCCCTTGCCAGTTCAGGCCCGTCAGACGCGGTCGATCGCTGGCGCCGGCGCCGTGTGGATTTTTTTCGTCGCGCGAGGTCCGTGCCAGTTCACGTGACTGAGGCATGCGGGTCCACTGGCAGTCCCTTCACAGTGCTGCTCCTTCCCAGATGGCAGCAGCTGGTAGGTGAGCCCTCCAAGCCGTTTGCAAAACTCTCACTAACAATTTTTCATCTCAAACGCTGCAACGGGATTTGTGTTCTTCATGAGACTATTTCATCGTTCTGGTCCTCGTCTTCATTTTTTTGTCTTGATATAACGTATAGTTTGTGCTCATCTATGTGGATTGATTTATAGGAGTGAACTCTGCCATGCTTTACATTTGATCTCACCCATTCTTGAGCAGCCAACGGTTCTTACTTCACTTTTTTCGTTGCACGTTTTTGTGTCATGATTGAAAGCTTTGTGATTCTCAGAAGCAATCAAGTGTAAATCTTATACATTTCACAGGGTATAAGGTATTTTAGCCAGTGAGTTCATATTTCAAATAAGTATTATAGGATGGCTTAGTTGTTAAAGCAAAAGGGACCAAAATCAGCCATCAAAACTTCAAAGCCAGTTTCATCTTCTCAACACCACAGCATAATCTCAATATTGAAATTTTTACTGTCAGTTCTTCCTTTCATACAGATCAAAGTGGAGATAACCCCATCTCCCCGTAGGAAAGATTCCAACCTTTGTCGTCGCCCAACATGCAGCACACATCCACTTCTCGCTTGAGATCCACAAAGTAAGCTCCATATACTGAAAAATGCCTCGCTCCAGCATCCAACAGAGACATACGATCTTAACATCCCCGATGGCACAATTGGCTAGCGCGTCAGACTGTTAATCTGGAGGTTGGTGGTTCGAGCCCACCTCGGGGAGATTTAGTGGTTTAATTCCACTGTGGAGTTGAGACATTATACTTTTGTTTTTTTGTAGATATGCTGGTGTACTTGAAGTTTCCTTTAATATGCCCTAAGCTCTTTACTTTTGTTGACATTTGTCTTGTGAAATTGCGTTTTTAGTTATAATTAACGGCCGTCTCATAACGTAAGTCCTATATCACTATATAGAATCACGCGGCTTATTCATAACTATGTCGTATTGTCTTGAATAGAAATCTATTCTGTGAAAAGGGGCTGAGAAAATTCAAGATGTTTCTCCTGTTTTGACATGTGTTCTCGTCGGTTAGCTGAAACCAAAATTCGCAATCTAAGCACACCTTCCAGCTTGCTGAAGTAACGTAGTCAGTTTATTTACGTAACTCAACAATTATACTAGGTCTTCATCAGCGGCACTTGAAAATCGGGCCTCTTATGGTCTCAGCCGACATCTCTTTACAAACCTAGTCACAAATGGCTTTGCGTTATAGTAGGTCTTTTCCTATTCTTACTGCAGGGAGAGAGACGTTCTACAATGGGACTTCAATTGCAACGCAGTCAGACTGATGAAACGTAAACCTTTCTTTGCCTCTCCAGACACCTCCCGTCTTTCTGGTTTCTCATACCTCTTGTTGCGTTACCCAAAGACTAAGAATCAAGCCAAAAGCTCATACAACTGCAGACAAGATGTCTTGTCTGCAACTCTGGACACATCGGCTGCGTGGGTGATATTTTGAGAACGAGGAACTATGGCTCATTGCTCTCCCAAGTGCGAAAACGACTCCGCTACTGCCCAGACTACTATTACGCGAGGACACTCGGGATCATCCAAAAGCTCCGGAGCCTTTACCTTAATGCGAGCAACTTGGGTAGAAAACCAATAGCTCGCTTGACTGGGCCTTGGATTCATCTTTGAACGGGAATCCACGATTGCAGAAATGCGTCCTGTCCCGCCACGCGTTGGGTTTACATGAGAACTTGTGTGTTTCAGTTGTGCACCCCCAAGTTGCTGCGCCACGGCGATCAATGGCGTCGAAGGGAGACTCACCACAGGAGCATGACTCGCAGCTCTCAGTCCATTTCGTTCGAGAAGTTTGGTGCGTTGAATTGAGTTTGTTACGCATGGTTCGGATGCCCGCGGAGTGAGGAAACGTCAAGCCGAAAAGTCCGACTGCTTCGGCAGGCGGCTATTTCTCACCCCTTGCCATCCAAACAATGTGTTCATCTCATGTCATGCGATAAGACTAGATCCCGTCCACAGTCACCACATGACGTTGTCGAAGATCAGGGTGAACGTAAAACTGTGCCTGTCGCCTAACTGCTCAGAGTGCGAACAGATGGCCACCACATAGCATTGTCTACTATCGATCGATCGCCATGATCAAGAAGACTAATTACGTCACCATACTGCGGTCAATTATCTTTGAACGAAAAGTTGGCTTCCCAGTACCGAGCGATATTCGGCGTTGGCTTCAGGCTAAGGTCGCTATTGAAGAATTGACTCAGAAGTGATCTTTTAATAGACGCCAGAATCGCTTTCCTCAAATGAAGGCAGATATATACTGGCTCAAACCTTGACCCGACGTGGAATGGGCTTTTCAACTTGCCGAGTCCCACAAGGCTTGAACATGAAACGCTTACTCCCAGGCTGGTGAGGGAGCCAAGGTCAAACAATATAATTGAGTTGGACATGTGCAAGTTAGCGCCATGTCCAGTGATGCTCAAGCAGGGGCTCCTGGACAGAATTCCAGTCGAAGCTCCCAAAAAAGCAGTCGCATGACGGCCTGACAGATATTCTCCAGTCAATTCTGGTGAACAATCCCTGCAGACTGCCCGATCTAGACCCTTTGAGTTTACACAAGCTTCAGCTCGGGTAGAGCGGACGGCCTGTCCAAAATGTTGGCTGAACGAGTTCGGATGATAAAACAAACGCATCGCCCTACGAGGCGCGCTGGGTACTGGTTCAGCAGGTTGACCTTGGGCGTTCGCTCTTTTCACTCATTTCTTTTCTCATTCTCTCGTTCTTGACTTTCGCTTTACACCACCATTATGCGCGTTTCGACGTTACGCGGGGGCATAGTGCTCGCCGTTGCACTTGCAGTATCAGCGGTGGATGGTCAGACTGACAACACTGAGGAATGGGTTAGTTTACTTTGATGGTGTTAAAGTTGCCAGAACTGTTTGAGTTGACCCAATCAATCTTCGCAGGCCCTGGGCACGAAGCTCAAGTTATTCGCCACATCTGAGTCCCAGCAAACGTGTGCGGCAACTGTTGAAGATGCACAGAAAGACTCGGCCAACTTCTCCCCCGTCCAGGCCAGCAGTGACTCAGCCTCGGCCGGAAGTACGGCCAGCGGTCTTGATGCAACTTTCTACTTAACCAATGGCCTTTTAAAAGATGGAAGCTCCTTCACTGATGCCACCGGCATCAGAGTCACGGAGCCAGCTGGCAGCGGTGGTGGCTGCTGGGACACGTCAGATGGCTCGACTGTAAAGATCGCAGCTTGCTACTTGAATAAGAATCAGACTTTCTATGTAAGTTCTGGTTGCAACAAGGACTTGCCAAGGAATGGTAGCTCATCAACATGGTCGCAGGTCACGATTCCTGGAGATAAGACACCATTCTTCATCTTCACCTCGAACCTGAGGGCGATCGAAAGACCCGGAACTGCAGGAGACCCCCTCACATTCGCGTCGGCCAGCCAGACACAGTTATGTGCCTACGCAAATGAGACGGGGAAGCTCATCATCCCGCCTTCCTAGACTCCACTCTACTATCCACAGACCCAGTTGACGAATCTCACGGCCTCCTCCTTTGGCAACACACCACCCGACTCTGAGTCTGCCATTCCCGAATGCACTTTTGCCAACTCAGGCAATACCTCGGCATCCATGCTGGTGAGCATGGGTTCAACTGACTGCATCGTTGCCCGAACCTTCGCGACCATCCCCAGCGGATGCGATGCAAACCCCTCAAACAAGACCTGTATCCTACATCTTTGGCCAGCCTTTTGCCTCGACCTTCCTGAGGTTCGCAACGGTGCTAATTCTTCCGATGCCTTGGAAGTGTGCGTAAGGAAAATCAGCCAAGGCCCTTGCGTCGCCAACCCTTCCGGTGCGGCATGTGCATCCAACTTGTTCGCGGGCATCAAGTATGTCGGCGGCGTCGGCGGAGGTGGTGGCAGCGGTAGCGCAGCGTCCAAACGACAGACTTCTAATGATCCGCTGTTTGGAGACCCGGGTTCGGATATTCCACTGGAGGATCAGTTCTGGATGGGTAAGTAACGGACCACTTGTTTGGACGTATTGCTGATAAGACTCCGTAGGCGTGATGAAGAATGTTATTAATCAAGCAATCGGAGCTTTCAAATTTCTGGCGCAGCCGCAGGTAAAAGAGCTTCAAGTAACCTGTATGGGAATGAGTCACTTGACTTCCATCTTCGAGGCAAGTATCGGCAAGAAGATCAGAGAAGGATGTAGAGATGCATTCAAAGCCTTCGATGTCAGTTTACAACCCTTCGAGACTCTGTTGAAATTCGCTGCTGACGTCATGCAGAGTATCCATGAATTGAGCTACAACAACGACATCGAAAAGGCGGGCAGCATCTTTGCCGACGTCGTCTCATTGCTGAGCTTGGCTCGAGACGTCGTTCAAGCGGCCAGGGCCGTGGGTGCCATAGACTCAGTCCTAGCAAAGTTTGCCAAAGCCAGTACCACCATCGGTGAGGGTAAAGGTATCATGCTTGAAGCAAAGGAAGGAGAGAACACCGTCCAGATCTTTCGCGATGCTGGCGATGGGAAACCGAAGCTCTTATACACCGACACCGATGTGGCTGCGATGGAAAAGTCGATTGAAGAAGGCGGTGCGCAAACACTTCCTCACTTTATGAAGTATCATCACCTTGCTGACAACGATAGGTTTCGACAACTGCAGGGTTTGCGTTGAGGGCAGCGGCGCCAAGTTGCGACGTGCAGGCCTCTTGCGGAAGCTTTGCTGCTTTATGAGCCCCCAAACTTTGGAGGCGCCGGAGAGTGTTTGGAACGACAAGACTGGCCTCACAACAGAACTCGGCAATTCTGAGGCCATTCCTTTGGCTGAGCGCACAATCGCAGCATTGTCGAACACTGCCGGTATTACTGCGGAGGAAAGCAAGCTGATCACGACCATGAGCGAGGGATTCGCCAGCTGGTATACCAAAGCACAGAGTGTCTCGGCCAATGTCGACGAAATCAGCAGCCTCTTATTAGAAGCCTCGAAGAACACCGCCGACTGGCCAAAGATTGCGACCGCGACATCGAAGGCATACGCGCTGAGTGATCAGGAGAAATGGGCTCTCAAGACTTGGATCCAGTTCTACTATATCAACCCGGAGTTTGATTCTGCCATCGGAAAGCTTCCTGCAACCACGGGCTTGGTCATTCGGTCAACTGATCTCGACTCCACAACTGTTAACATGTTGAACAAGCTAGAAGCCGGGGTAGCTAGCAAGGGCACACCTGGAGTTTATGAGGTTCAAGGTGAGTATAATATGGCCGACTTGGCTTGAAATTGTTTTCAAATACTAATATTTTTTGCCAGATCTCGTTTTGAACATCAACACACTCTCAAACGATGGGAATGAAGTCCGAAAGGTGATGGCAACGACACTCAACCTCGGCGATGGCATGTTCACAACCACTAAGGACTACCTCTTTATGATCAACTCCAAGTCCGGTCGTTTCATTGCGCCTGTCTCCAACTCGGAGTATCGAGAGACGGATTTCGTTCAGGGCATCGCCGGGAAGTTCAAGCTCATCGGCCGACAAGAGTTGAACGGTGGAGAAACAGCCAAGGCAGCCGGCAAGCCTGGACCTTACGGAGTTTACTAGTAAGTCCCCCTTCTACATGGCTGTACATGCTATTTAAAATATGTGGTTCTAATTTGAGAGCAGTTTCGACGAAGTTGAAGCCCCAGCGTCTGGTGCGAAGGCAACTTTGGACGATGTTAAGAAGGCTCTGAGTGCCGAAGGCATCACCGTTGCGGGCGGTACAACAAAGCGCGGCCTGGATGGTTTCATGGCGTTATTACCATCTGGGAGGAAGCGGCATATCCATCCTGTCAGAAACCGGCGTCAGACATAAACATTCTTAGTGGTTTGATTACATATGTGTACCAATTCACACCGTGAACAAAGCAGAAATGAAAAGTCAGGAGTGCATATGTGAAGATTACGTAGCAAAAGAGGTTAACTGGTTTATTAATGACATGGGCAACCACAACGCTTTCTCCTTAGCATCTTAGTCAAATTGCTACTTGTAGAAGAGTCAAGCTAGGTTTCGAAATTCTTTCACTTCTAATGAGGATTGGTTTCACCAAAAGGTCACCACGTATATACCAGAGAGCATGCTCCCAATAGATGAGGTGTATTGCACAAATTGACGCAACAAGACTGCAGGTAGAAGCCATTGCGGATACACGTATGTCTTCCACGAAAGGTGCGGAGCATCATGTATCTCGTGCCATTGAGGGTAGCTTCTGTTCAGACACACATATAAAGACATCACGCTAGAACCTCCGCATCATTCCGCTTCAAACTCTCACGATTGTCGCTTTCTTGCGAGGACACTCATTGGTGAGCCGGTTTTAACCATGAAGACTGTGCAGCTAGATACAAGGCACAGATAGTAACAGGCTGCTCACGTCCTCACCGAATGTCGCATGAGATAGCTATATGTCATCGAGCTTGGTAAACGAAATGACTTTCCATGGGCAGGAGAGTCACGATGTCGTATCAGGGGAAAGGATGCCTCCTAGGCCACAAACGGTGACATTCTAACGGCTCTGCTCCGAAATCCTCCTTCTGGGCGAATACCAGGGGACATCAGGAAGTAACCAGTTCCGGCATCAGTAGCGGCTCTTAGCTACTCGATCTGGAACTGATGAGGCTTACCGGGATGAGGCAGCAGTTCCCACTGACCGAGATTCTCGGGAACCATGCTCGCAGGTTTCTGGGCCCGGTCAATATGGTTTGGGATTGCATGCAGGAGAACCAGAACTTGGGAAGCGAGAACATGTCGCCTCTAGAGGCCCAGACATGCTAGGCGCAGCATGCAGACGCGCGGTGATCTGGCTAGCAAAAGAAAACCGGTGTTCAGAGAGTTTTGTGCAGTCCTCGTTCAGTCTATTATGTGCAGCCTGGAATGCCTCATGTCGGTCGAGCTTACCATTATTTCTCCGTTGATATTGATGTCCCAGCGTCATTTACACCGGCTCTCCAGCACCAACAGCCTTCAGACTACGAGTTCAAGAGTTGTAACAAGAAAACTCGTATCCTGACCGAACGAGGCTTTTAGGTGACCCTGGCCTGGTCATTCTGGGCAGGGCTAATTGGCCCCCGTGCTGTCACATTTCACTCGCCGGTTGCCCGTTGGAACCAGGGGGTTTGCTCATCAAAAATCTTCAATACCCCGGCCACGGACCCGGATATCCACCAGGCAAAAATGTTCCCAGAGATGCGTTCAAGACTCCAAAAGCCTGGATCCTTCGCTTTGCATCGCTTGAGTCGCGTGTATCAGGGGCTATCAGGCAATCGAGGCGAGTGAACCCTTGGCGATAAGTTCATCGGGGGCGGAGCGACTCCGATGAAGTGAAGTGCGAGAGTTACGCAGCATTCGGTCTTTGCCGGTATCTACCTACCTGTACCAAAGTAGCCAAACTGCTAATGTTGACTTGACCATGGCATGAGAATGGTACATTCGGAATGAGCGGTGGGAACGCGCTGTAAGGTGTGCGTTTGACTTGCATTATCTTAGCTGCTGGACATAGTCGGCAGATGCACGCTTCGTTGCATCATGATTTGTGCATTGCAGCTGCAACACATTCGAAAAGGAACACATGGCAAATCGCCAGGAAGTGAAGTGCGCGCATTTCTTGCGCCGCATTATTCGCTGGACAATCCGAACGATCGCTGTACGTAGAGGATGGCGAGCGACTGATGGGACCAGAGGCAAAGTAGCTAACTCGCAGTGTTGAATATCTCCTCTGCTGTCGGGGGATCTTCCATGCGCGGCTCAATCTGATGTTCGCTTGTCAAACAGTGGTAGTCAGAACCTTGAATGAGATGGTGACATGAAGTCTGAGGGGTGAATACATAATCGATCGAACGAAGTGACAACAACCACCAACGTGACGTTTCATCCCGAAGTGTCGGTGATGAAATAATAACAAAAAAGATGCTGACCGATTTACGCTGCGCCATACGCTAATGTTCAACAACGGTTTTGGACGGCACTTCCCTCGTTTTACATGACACGGAAACCGGACGCCTTGCCAAATGGGTAGCAATATCGCGAGAGTAAAAACACCGAGGTGAACCGACCGGTACTGCAACTAACCAAGGTAGCGTGTGCTGTGCCGTTGCGTCGCATGAGTAGAGGGCCAGGGGATGAGAGAAGACGCCCGTGGCTGCATGAGAAAAGTCTGATAATCCATGACCGATAGCACTTTCTCGGCGAATCTTGCTTTCTGCGAAAGGTAAGACGTAGGATTCTAGAAGACAGTATCGAAAACTCAAATCAATTTCGGGTCCCAGGGCCGATGAGTGATGATACGGGCAGAGAAGATGAACGGTCACTTGTAGGTCTTGTCTGACATTTAATCGTGACTTTGGACGTACTCAAAGCCCGGACCTGATCTGACTTACGAATACAGGCGTCTTAACGAGCCAGCTATGGGGAGCAGAACTATTCCTGGTGACCAGCCAGCCCTTCCTCGCGAGGGCAAGGCCTGGAGCACTGGCAAGTGCAGAGATCCTTGGGAAATGTCTTCGACTGGTCAAGCGGCGCGGTTGGTGCGCTACAACATGTAAACTCCAGGGCTGGGAGTGGAGTTTGACTTGGATCACGGCATAGCGTTCCCGAAGCTCTCCACCAGCGAAAAGGCTTAGCCCTGGAAGGAGGAGGAGAGTCTGTGTCCTGGGGGAGGAGAAACATGAAAACGAGATCAATCCGTCCAGTTCTGCGTTGCCCTGTGGGTTTCTCGGTGGAATTACGTACGGGCCCAGAGGTGAACTTTTGAGACCACGCCCCCTAACCACTCCGAGATTAGCGGTCCAGGAATTACCGGCATCCCCTGCCATGTTCATGGACTTTGGTTGCGTAACGATTTTCTGTCTCAATAACTCGACCGTGATGAATTGGACTTTTCAATGGCCTAGGAACATCATGCTGAAGTCGTCCAGTTGTCAAAGGCATTCCTCACAGTCTGTTCGAGCGCATTCGTCATCGGACCGTCGCGTGGTTGCAGCGCTCCCTCCCGCTCCCGCTCTGCCTTGCCGGTTGATGAATCGCTGAACGAAAGGCGACGGGACCTTGCCGTAAGGGTCCTGAGGGCCGCCAGCACCCGTCGAAGGCGTCTCTTAGGTGGTGTGGACTGTGGCCTTTTGTGGCGCCGGGGAGGTGCTCCGCGATCCTCCCGTTCCGTGGGACTCGCCTCCAAGGTGATCCTTGCCGGAACCCCCGACATCAGGCGACACTCCCCCTCCAACACCCCTGTTGTCCTCGCAAGCTCCAAGGGCAACGGAAGTGGGATTAGAGTTTTTGGTTTAGAATTAGCAGCGGGGTGGTTCGATGGGTTGGGAAACGGGGGTTTTCTGGGCCAGAGTGAAATTGGACGTCCGCAGGTGTTGAAGCCGTTGACCATTTGGCTTTGGTTATCCAAGTTCCAGCAGAGCCAAGTTGACGTCCCTTGGATATACGCACCGTTCGTAAGTAGCATAATACAGCCCGGTACTACTTCTCATTGGTGCCGTCTCTGCTCTTTTGTGTTTCATTTGGCTGCTTACCCTGACGCCGCTACCACTGCACCAGCGCACATCAAAAAGCAAAAGTGTCCTTTCGTGAAGTAGCACACCCTGTACCCAATCCATCATTTGTCAAACACCGCAACCGAGAAGCCATGGCGGAACACGACCAAGACCAAGACCAAGCGCAAGGGCCCCTCCCCGTCATCATCATCGGCGCCGGTGTCAGCGGCCTGCTACTCGCCCAGTTCTTCCGCAAGAACGGCATCCCCTTCCGCATCTTCGAGCGAGACACGGACCTGACTACCCGCGGCGTCGGCTGGGGCTTGACTCTGCACTGGTCGCTGCCGGCCCTGAGGGCTCTCTTGCCCGAAGACCTGGTCTCCCGGCTGCCAGAGGCCTACGTCGACCGCGCCGCCGTTGCCAGAGGTGAGGCCTCCGCGTTCCCTTTCTTCGACCTGAGCACCGGCGAGCTCAAGGGCGCAAGTCCCCGCGCGCCGGAGAGTCTGCGGATCAGAGTCACCAGGGAGAGGTTGCGTCGGCTTGTTGCGACCGACATCGATATCCAGGTACGCTCGCATTTTTTACCTTTTTGGATTATGGGTCTTTTCTCACGGGGGCATTGCCGATGCCGTCGATCACGATACTGAGTTGCATTGCAGTGGGGGAGGGCCTTTGCCAGCTTCCAAGAAAAGGAGGGCGCTGTTGTTGCGACTTTTGAAGATGGCTCGACATGCACCGGTCGCGTGCTTGTTGCGTGCGACGGAGGGGCATCCCGAGTCCGGACACAGCTCTTCCCGGATCAGCATGAGAGGCACCGGATCCCGGTCCGGGTCCTTGGCTTGAAGGTGTTCTTGTCACCCGATCAAATGGAGCCGATCAGGAAGCTTGATCCCTTCTTTCTGCAAGGAACGTCGTCTCAGAATGACACCTTTCTCTATCTCAGCAGTAAGTTTCGTCCTTCCGCTTACTGTCGTATTCGATTTCAATGTCTTATCAAAATCCCAACGATGGTGAGGATGATTATCGTCGTATCGCGGAGCCGGGATTGTCCCTGACAATGCCGCGAATCTCGACGGCAACACTATCGGGACCGCAAAACCTTGATACTGAATTACCCCCAACCTTTATTCCTTCAAAAGCTCCATCTGGAAATAACGACGCGCGCGACGGCATCATGCGACTAATGCAAACTGTGTTTTTCTTTAGTGCTTGACGCTCCCGATAACAACGAGGAAAGCAAAGGCAAATACAGCTGTCAGATGTGCATCTCGTGGCCGGACCGCCCGGGCTTCCTGGGCAAGCCGGAGCCAACGGAATTCCCTCCGACTAATGACGGCCGACTCAGTCTCATCAGATCGTTTGCCGAAGGCTGGTCGGAGCCATTTCGATCTCTTGCGCTTGGCATCCCCACTGACACTGACGTGAAACACCTCGACCTCTTCGATTATCCTCCACCAAAGGGTCTTCGGTCTACAGGAAAGGCGGTGTTGATGGGCGACGCCTTTCACGCAATGGCCATGTGTAAGTTGACAAGCACCGTCGGCAATTGAATCACTCAGGGTTCTCTGCTGCTGCGGTCGTTTCTCTCGGGATATTGTTTCCATATGGGAGGTTCGTCTCAAATAAACGAGGATAATGGCTGACGGCACGCACAGACAGAGGCGAGGGTGCAAACCACGCCATCCTCGATGCCCTGGATTTTGCAGAAAACGTAGCGCCGAAATTGGACGCCACCTTCGACGACCTCAGAGCAGCCATGGACATCTACGAAGATGCCGTCGTTTCCAGAGCCCGGCCCGGCGTGCTAGCATCGCGGCGGGCCTGTCTTGATGCCCACGACTGGCCCAAGATTAGCCCTACAAGCCCACTCCTCAGCAAGCGAGAGATGAAGCTTCAGTTTGATGAAGAGTAGATGGAGGATATACCAATTTAGATTAATTTGAAATAAAGACGTGCGTGGCGAAGATCGCGTACACCGCATTCTTGGGAATTAGAGGGGGAGATTTCCATCTACAATCGTTCGACTACCCATCCCCGTGATGTGGGATATGGGGGTTTGATTCATGACATACGCAATTGTGCCCCGTCTGAGGGCCCTCTAGTCAGTGGGGGAGATCAACAGCCCGTGCAGTCCATGTCTCCTTCGTCGATGCTCATGATCCCGATCACTTTTGAGTCGTGAGATCAATCCCCAGACTTCACATAGCCTCAATGGGAAGTGATCGCTCACAACAACAAACTTTAACCCTGCAAACGCCATTTGGTAGATCTATCAATAGTTCAGGGCTTCTCTAGTGCTCTTGCACATTATCATGTACATCTTTTCCTTCTTGACCAGAACAATATGCGGTGCATGAATCATTCTCTCCGCATCTAGACTGACTCTCGCGAATCCCTTCGCCGTGTTGACGATTTTCCTTCCTTTCTGTCGTCGACCTCGACGCTGTACGTCACAGATTTTATAATATTCCCCGGGAGAATGTTCTCCTCGCTGCCGTTGTCGCCCTTGCTGTGATTTGCTGAAGCGAAGACGCTCTTGTCGTGGTTCATTTCGCTGAGTTTGTATCTTTCAGCGCCTTTCAAGCCACTTCGGCCGTGAGATGATCCACCAGAGTATTTCGAGCGGTAGTTCTTCGCCTTTTTCATGCATACGGGCGCAAGGAAGGGAAGGGAGGAAACGATATTCTGTGCCGCTCGTTAGCATGTCGGTTGTAAGACCCTGTCTCTCGGAAACACTTACGCCAACGTTAAATTCGATGGTTCCCCACAAGACCAACATTGTTGAGTTTCCGTCGCCAAACTGAATCCGGTTGATCTCGAGATATCGCAAGATAGAACACAGCGTCGTAAAAAGACCGAGCAGGAAAATAGCGATGAGTCCGACCTTCTTCTCTAGACGGATGTTGAGTTTGAGAAGGACTGGAATGGGGAGAAGAGCCACGACAACGTCGGAGACAATGGTGACAACAGCGTATGCGGTGAATGAAGGACCCGGCGCCAAGCAAGTTCCATCTTTCAGCGGGTTCCATGACTTGTCGACCTGTTGAGATAAAGTCAGCACGAGAGGTTTTACAAGTGTACGACATATATGCTTACCGGAGTGCATGCAAAGATGAGTGAGAATGCGCATCCCAGGTGTGCAAGAAAGACGAGAATGATGGTCAGCCAAACGACGCGGCGATAGTTCTTCTGATCGGTGCCCTTGAGCAAACGCAGGTAGCTGATCAAGAGAGCAATCTTGAAAAAGCTGATGCCAATCTGATAGATGGGGCGGCCAGCGAAGTTAATGCGGGTGTACTTGATCAGGTTCGCCTTTGGACGCGACTTGACTGGTAAACCAAGTCCGTATCTCGTCTCTGAGGGAACAGTCAGAAGCAGCTTTGATCTCCAGAACTTGCCAACTTACGACCAATGGTAAGACCAGAGTAGGCTAGTGCAAATATCACAGACAGCAAAGACATCCAGTCGTCCGAAGCCAACCCTCTAGCGGTGTGCCGAATCCATAGTCGAGACCCCACGATGGCGAGAGACAAGACTGAGAGAACGGTGCATATGGCGATGATGGTAGGCCATTGAGACTCGGCCTCAACCTCCGGAGTGGCGTTCAGTACCCAGCCCATGGCGTCAAGTCCCACGGCTAGTTGCGTTGTTCAAACCGACAAACGATCGATCGAGTTGCCGCGCGGTTGTGGCTTGAAGACAAGACTAACAAGTAAGGTACAAGACACGGCCAACACGCGAGGGAGGATATCAACGACGTGCGACCAACAACAAAAATGAGGAGAATTCAAGCCAACAAGTAAGGAGGAGGCGCCGGCGGACTGTTGAAGAAAGACCTAGCCTGCAGGTGGAAGCAAGGGAAAATGGTGGAGGCCGGACCGCGCTCCACGGTGTTGAATGACTGGGGGAGCCGCTTTAATCTTTATGACTTCTGCCCTGCTCCTTTCTGTCTGATGCTGGCTGGAAAATCACCTTATCCACCCCAAATAAGGCAGCTGGACCATTGATGAGTTTCTTCTGCGTTCCCGTCTGCGCGGTAAACCCCTTTGCTGGGCCACGACATTCGGGGGTGGAGAGGAGGGGTGAGTGAATCTTTGGATGGTAGGTGATTTGGCCGATTGTGCGAGAGTCGGGACGCCCTGCCACGCCGGCGTGGTAAAGCAAATTCGGCCCTCAAATGTCTCAAACATGACAAGGATGATTCTGGTGTGTCTATCTCGATAATTCCGAATAATATGATAGGGTTTTACCAGGCGTCGAGAGCGTTGAGCGGCCAAGACTAGCATGGCCTTGCAAGGCCAATGAACGGGCCTGCAGGGCATGTTCACGGAGCGCGGAGGAAATCAGCGATGCCACTCCGGGCGGATTTCCCTCCATCGTGGTGACATTGGGAAGTCGGAAGACCTGGTGCTTTTGGGGGATCAACAGGTCCCCGCCGACAATGCACGCCTGCATCGTCTCTCTCTTTGGCTAGTCTCTGGCTGAGGCAATCGAGGGGTGCCTGGTTCGCCAAGACCGCATGTCTGGTTTCCGAACTTTTGCTTCTTCCTACCGTCCGGAGTCACATCCGAAAGGGACTCAGATGGGCCCCCAAAACCATTGAACCATCGCTTTCGTATTCTAAGTGGATGGTGCGGCGAAATAGGTTCGGCGTTGTATGGACATGGGTAGTGGGATATCAGGGACCGACGAGATCAAATGTTGGCCGAATTGCCAAGATGGGGAATGGAAGACTGAAAGGGAAAGAGACCAGAACTCAGAAGACGGTTACTGCCAAACCGTCGTAACGGTCAGTTAAACTCTGCTGTGCCGCCGTCTTGCTGCCAGGCGAGGCGAGACGAAAGTTTCTGCTCGGCGCGCTGATGCGTCGTCCTCCGGCTTGGGCAGAAGATTAATGTCGTTCGACCACGGAAGCCAGATTGACACTTTGACATCGGCAAACTCGTGCGGCCCTTTCGACCGCCCTGCTGTTATTAAAAAGGCGCCCCCAATACTACTCGCGTTTTCCCCGCCCGAGGAAATTTGACGATTTCATGTCGAACATGCTCAGAGGGACATTTTCATGCCCGCAGAAAGACCCTCAGCCGCCACATTACGGTATTTACCTTGCGGCCTTGGTCGATGAGAAGACGATAATCTGCAGAAAACTTTCGCGCAGGTACAACAGACGGGATAGTTCTCAAAGTCGCCCCCGAAGCGAATCCCCGCAGAGCCGGAGCGCATTCTGAAGAGGGGCCTGGTCCGGCTATGGCATTGGCAATCGATCATAGGCTCACTTGCGATGCGGCCGGATATGAATGGGACTGCCTTCAATGGGGCTCTGACGGGGATTCTGACTATCGGCCCAGGTTGTGGCTTCCTCTGGATCCAGTCCTCAGCTGAGAACGCATCACTCCTCCTGTGGATGGCGATGCTGGCTCGCGAACTGGAGGTCCAGGTTGCATGCATCGGCTACAAGGGGTTGTTGGCGAGGAGGTAAGGGTCCGCCCTTGTCGAGAAGCTATTCAGGGGCCCCCCGGTCCCCTGCCCAGACCACATCAACCTTGCAAAATGCAGGCGAGGATCGGGGAGCCTGCGCCGTACGGCACTACGAGCTCCCAAGACCGGCCTCAGGGAAGGATGGGTTACATCCAGCAAGATACAGATACTTCGTGCAAAGTCCTTGAGAAAATATTGCACCACGAGGGGGCGGATGTAGAAAGGCTTTTCGTGCGAGGTGCTCGCGGTCATGCTACCTACCACCAAGTGCCAAGTTCCCAACAAGCATGCTGTGTTTCTGGGCCCTTGAACCAGAATTGGAACGAGATTTACAATTAAATGGGACACAATCTTGCCCGGAGTCGCAGGGGTGATCACATTGGAGAGAATTCGTCGAATCGAACGAGGTCTTGTTCTCTCGTTGCTTCTTCCTCCCTCTTCATTACCACCATCCCATCCCTTCTCGTCCAACTGTTCTGGTCGTCACTTACTTTCTTTTCCATCTGACATCTCTTTATTTTGCTGATCAGCAAAACCTTAAGAGGTCAGCTCCGCAGCGGAAGCCTGTGCGTTCTCATCACAGACATCGTCTCTTTACCGAGCTTGTAATACAGTGCGTCACGTCACTCGTCACCCACTTGCGCTGGAGCTTCTTTTCTTTTCACTTTGGATTGCCTCTTCTTCAAACACTCTAGTTCGGAATGTCTACCGACGAGAAGTCGCCAAAGGACTTCGTGAGCTCGGCCTCGTCCGACCACGATGGCTCCTCCGGATCCGTTGACGCAGCGTGGAAGTTCCTCAACGACCATCGCGAAGCCGGCGGTGATACGAGCTCCGTCGACCTCAATGCGCTCCGACGAAAGATTGACTGGCGCATCGTGCCCCTCATGTTTGGCTGTTACACGATGCAATTCCTGGACAAGGTCATTCTCAACGTACGTCTTTCCCCTGAAGGAGCCGCCTGGCCCGTGTTTCTACGGTCAAGCCCAGACTTTCGAAGTGTGACAGTGATCTGACAGGCAGAAACAGTACGCAGCTGTCATGGGTCTTAGCAAGGACCTCAAGCTGGTCGGAAACGACTTCTCCAACATCGCCACGTTCCTATTTGTTGGTTTGCTGTGCTTCGAGATCCCCAACAGTTCGTCAGCCGCCCCGATCATCCGTCTCGCTTGAGGAAGAAGAAAGGAGAAAAGACCTCGTGAGGTTCGGAAAAAGCAACAGAGAATGCGCTGACACCCATTCGCAGTCTACTTTCTCCAGATGGTTCCCGCGGCGAAATGGCTGGGCCTCAATGTCATCCTCTGGGGTACTGCGACCGCGTGCGGCGCCGCTGCTCACAACTACACGTCTCTGCTCGTCTCGCGTATCTTCCTGGGTATATTCGAGGCGACGATCGGTCCATCCCTGATGCTCATCAGCTCCCAGTGGTACACCAAGTCCGAACAGGCCCCGCGCTTCTCGTTCTGGTACCTGGGTCTGGGCCTGGGCCAGATTTTGGGAGGCGCCATCTCCTACGGCTTCCAACACATTGCTCCTGGCGCTGGTCTCGCCGGATGGCGCATCATGTTCATCGTCCTCGGATGCCTTACCGTCACCATTGGTCTGGCCACTCTTCTCTTGGTCCCCGACACTCCGATGAAGGCCCGCTGGTTGAGCGACACCGAGAAGGTTGCTCTTCTGAAGCACGTCAGTGTCAACCAGACCGGTATTGAGAGCCGCAAGTTCCGTCCCAAGCAGATTCTCGAGGCCCTCATGGACCCCCAGATGTACCTGATGACCCTTGCCGTTGTCCTCGTACGTACCTGATCCCTCACGGCCAGTTCCTCTTTCTAACCCCTAGCAGCTTTCCGTCTCCAGCGGTGTTGTCACCACCTACTCGGCCACACTTATTCGCAACCTGGGCTACGACTCCAAGCGCGCCGCCCTGATGAACATGCCTTCCGGTGTTGTGAGCATCTTCTTTACGCTTCTCGTCGGATACGGCATCCGCTACCAGTCGAACCGTTGGGCGTGGATCGTTGCCTGCATCATCCCAGCGTAAGTCATCAATCGTTCGAGAACGGGAAGAAAAAGAAACTTGCTAATCTTGCCCCCAGTATCATTGGTGGCGCTCTGATGTCTTTCCTCCCCGTGAGCAACCGTTCTGGGTGCTTGGCTGGTATTTACCTGGTCAACGCCGTCGTTGCTCCCCTGACTGTCTTCTACGCCGTAAGTAGCTCTTCAACCATCAGGTTTCGAGGTAGAATTTTGTGGATCAATGTCTGACACATCTTCTTCAGTGGACCGCCGCCAACTTTGGCGGTGCTACCAAGCGAGCCTTTGCCGCGGCAATCGTCAGCGGGTCATTTTCTCTCGGCAACATCATCGGCCCCCAGACGTTCCAGGCCCGCGACGCCCCCGATTACCGCCCGGCGAAGATCGCCGTCATGGGCACTCAGGCAGGCTGTGCTCTTGTGACATTGGTTCTGTACGCATACTACCGATGGGAGAACAAGAGACGCGGTGCCAAGCAGCAGACTGAAGAGGCTTTCATGGCCCCTGAGGTGTGGGCTTCTATGACGGACAAGGAGAACAAGCAGTTCCGCTACACCTACTAGACGGGAATTGTAAGCGCAAGCGAACCGGTGTAAGAGTTTGGTTTGCCCCATAGATGTATATAAATCCGGGAAATATTTTATCCAACTGTACACCACAGAATCTCTTAGACATGGATACAACCAATCAGATGGCATGCTTGACGACGAAACCGTTCACGTCTGTGGGTGCAAGGTTTCGAGAACAGACTTGGCAGGTCCATCGTCAACGTGCTCGGCTCCGAGTCCTAACGGCTGGGTGGACATCACACTTTCCAAACCTCCGTGCCACGTACCCTCGCTAGTCGACCCTGGACACTGGTTCCAGGTGATCCGCTGCCTGCCCCGAGTTGAGCGGATGAATGGATGAATCTTTCGTACCGATCATGTGTTGGTACGTGAGTTTGTTCGAACTTCGGCCTATATTTGGATGAGAATGGATTCACCAACTCGGGTCTTAAGGCCGACGGTGTTATTTCCATTTAAGCTTCGTTGAACGCTCATGCTATCGTCCGTTCGGGCGGTATCGCTGTAGATCGTCCCTTCAAATTCTAGATTCAACCGATCACCACCGTTGCACGTCATACGAATTTCTCTACCTCGCCTCATTCTGATCTATGTCCATTAGTGGTTTGATTGTCTGGGTCCACGATCTCTTTGTTGTTGACGTATTCACCGCTTCGCAGCTTTAGTCATTTAAGCTTCATTGTAGGGTCGTGCCATGTCCTATTCGGGTAATCCGGGAGTCTTCTCCCACATCCCGAAGCAGGGAGGCGCCAACTAAAGAGGTCGGTGCCCGTGGACAACTCTATTTCTAGTCTTTACATAGTACACGAGTGGACTAAATCTCTAAAGACGACTGTAGTTGTGCTTGGCGTAACGCACTACGTCCATTTGAAGGCAATCTTTCCGCGGAGTATGCACCGTCTCAGCTCTACGGCGTGACCCGTCGGATCTTTACAACTAAAGAGTTTCAGGTTTAATCATGGTTATCTATCTTGACTGTACGCCTAGTCTAACGCCTTTCAACGACGTAAGGCACATGCATAACGTTGCTTGCCATTGGTTTCTTCAGTTTCAGTCAAGCCAAGGATCTGACAATCTCCTGGAACTGTTTTTCGGTGATGGTCTCAACACCGAGCAACTCATTGGCCTTCTGGGTATCGGACGTAAGCTGTAGCTCCGAATCGAAAACGAATCTCAAAACTATGTCTCCCACGACCGACAGGTCAAAGATGCCCGAGACAAGCTTCTTGACGCCTCGTTCGTAGCGTTCCATGGTGTTGACTTCGATTATTTCGAGTTCTACTTCCGGTAGGGCCTCTTTGACAAGTTCCAGGATGCGGTTCTGAGTTAAACTGATAACCTCGATGGTGAATGTCTGGTTCTTCGTCTCTTCGGGATGTCTGAGCACGCCCGCAACAGCGTCGCCAAAAGCACTTCGCGTAGTCAGACCAAACGGGATAGTCCCTCCGTCATGACGATAAAACTTCCGCTTGGGGATGCTCATGCCCTCCTCAAACGTCATGATCCATTCAATCCATGGCCCTCCCAAGATAGACGTGTATTCGATTTGGCCCGCGGCGGCGGCTGCTTGTAGGGCCTCGTCGACTTTGATCTTGCTCGCCGAGAGAGGTGAGGAGTGGGCGGCCGGTTGACGGTGATCTGAGCCAAACTCTGATGGTATGAAGCGCTTTACGCCCGCAGCAATGACTGCGTCAAGGACTCGGAGAAGAAGAGCCTCGAGATGGCCAGGAAGTGTACAGACAACCGCGTCGAAGCCCCTGAATGCTTCAGTCAGGCTGTCGAGTGATTCGTACTCGGCCTCTACGGCCTTGGCGCCGAGGGGGAGGGCTTTGGCTCGTGTGTCTCGGGAGGCTCGGGTGACAACTGAGATGTCGAAGATGCCGGCGGCAATAAGACGCTCTACGATGATATGGCCGAGGTCGCCAGTTCCCTACAGGCCACGTGCGGGCGTTGGTCAGTGCTGGAGGGCGGAGGCACCCGGGGAAGGGGGGCAGGAGGCTTTGTAGCTTACCCCTATGACAGCCACCTTTGTAAGTACAGCCATGTTGCAAGTGGTGGTCGTGTACGTAGTGACAGGAAAGTAAGTAGGTAGTGTCTCAGGTCGCGAAATCTTCGGCGGAGGAGGTCGCCGAATATATGCTCGTCCAAGGCTCTCGAATGCTCTGTGTCCACTCCATGACGTGATATCGCGTCTTGTGTCTTGTCTTATACCGGAGGTCTCTCCGGAATACCTTCAAATCGATTCCATAAGCTCCGTGATGGTTGAACGGTCCTCCTACCGGCTCGCCGGCGGAGGGTGAAGAATCTCGGCGTCCGGAGGCCCCGCGCCGGGGATCTAGGCCCCACAATACCGGCATCCCACCAGCTGAGTCATCTCGGATGACAAATGATCGGGAGGGTGGGAGACCAATCATTAGCGAGCTTTGGCGCGTACAGCTGCCGCGGGAGGTTTAGCCCGGGATCCATAGTTCCCAGGGGGGGCCCTCGGAGAGAAGCGAAGGTCCTGTCCGAACATCACAACGCACACAATCCAAGGCTTCCGGTGGTATCTTATGCACCGGGCCCCTTCTACAGAGTCCTTTTTTTACTCATCCTTAGTCAACACATTGGGACAACCCTCAGTGCGATGGATCTGTTCCTATCGTACTCTGGAGGTGCCCAGCATGCCGTTCACCTGCGACCATGAAGGCTGCGGCCGCTCGTATTTGCGTAAAGAACACCTCACGCGTCACAAGAAAGAACACGCAGCAACTCCATCCTTCTGTTGCCCATCATGCGGTACGAAATTCACAAGAGGGTATGTTGAACACAAGAACAGTGCTCTTTTTCGGCGGTGGTTTCTGCTTTGGCGTCTCTCTGCAGGCAAGCTCGTGATCCGGTCAACGGGACATGGTTTCCGAATAGCTCGCATTAATCGGGTTTGGTTCCGAGGACAACTCCAGACTAACACTCTAAATCCGCAAAATAGAGATACACTACGTAGGCATATGGTACTCCACGGCCCGACAGCCCCGCCAACTCGCGTGGCACAAGCCTGCGTCCCATGCCACCGGACCAAGACAAGATGCGATGGTCAGCAACCAATTTGTTCAACATGCAACGACAAGGGCAGATCGTGCGAATGGCCGCAACCGCGCGGTGGTGGTAAACAACAAATGGTTGGATCGTCACCCTCCCCCAGTTCAGGCCTGTTGGCTGCATGCATGGCGCCTCCGAATCCCGTCATCCTATCGACCCCCTTGACGACAACGGGCATATCGCCCACCGGCTTGCTTACGCACGCGACTATGCCACCGGCGCCGATGACGATGAACGACACCTTCGACTTCGCACCTGGTTCGATGCTGGATGATGGGATGAGGTTGCAGCTACAGAGCGTCTACTTTGACCAGTTCCATCCACAATGGCCGATGCTACACCGCGAGACTTTCGAGTCGACGTTACAACCCAAGTTATTGATGCAAGCCGTGATTACTGTTGGTTTGTGGTTTTCTTCAGCACCGGGGTCGAAAGACCTCGCCGTCAGATTCCATGATCACCTGCTCGCAGAGGTGGGCAACAGAATTGTAAGTAATCCATCTGGCCTTGGGTCCGTACGAACAGTACAACTCGACACCCAAGTGCGAAAGACCCGAGACAAGATGGGAGAGTACCAAACTAATACTGGTATCTGTAGCTCGAGCTCCTAGAACAATCGAGACAAGGCTTGCTCTCCCCACGGCTAGACTTGCTACCCATATTCCAAGCAATGCTGATTTCGACAATCTTGGTCCCGTATCGAGCAGACAAAACAATGGAGAATGTGATGATGACACATTCCATGCTGCTAGAAACGTTTAAGGCTACCGGAATATACGATCAGGCGAAGATTAACGCGGCCTCGCATCTTTGCGGAACCAGTGGATATCCGTGGGTTTTCCGGGAATCATATCAGCGGTACGTTGGAACTTGAAAGTGTCTCCCATCGGCAACAGTTCAGGGAAGCAACGTCGGATCAAGTTCGTTGTAACCTAGGAAGATTCATCTGTAATTTTCCAGCACGGAGAATTGTGTATTGAAAGTGGGCGTTTTCTTTCTTCATTTGCATCGAACTCCAGTCGCGCACGTTCGGGGCCAATGCTAACGAAATTCCACAACAGTCTCGCAGTTTTCCAGTTCAAACTTCATTTGATTCTTCAAGCCGTTTTCATTACAATATACCCCGCTTTACGAATATCCCGAAACGCAGAACCAGCCATGCTCCGAGTCAAGGTGCCGATGCCCTTGATGATGTGGGACGGCCCGGCTGCACAGTGGTTTGGCATGATACCGACAGATCCAGAACTGCTCGACGACGGCGACGACGATGTGCTGGTTATCAGCAAAATGTGCGATAAGGCGATCATGATGATGGACAACAAGCCACTTCTCCCGCTACTTTCGTGGGACCGGTGCCTGGGCATGGCCATCTGGTGTTGGTGTATGAAGCACTCGGAAAGCGATAGGGACTTCATAGAGAACATCAAGCCATTTGTACTGGAGCCGTTAAAAGGCACAGGAGTAAATTACGGTCATAGCTAGCATTGAATAGAAAAGACGAACAGTATATGAATCCTTCTCTACGTGACAACCGTGCATATTCTCGGGTGCTGCAGTGCGAGGCACCAGACAGAGCTGAAGGGACATAGTTCACGTGACAGTCGAGCCTTTTCTCAGAGCCTTGTCGAATTTGGCACAAGTGTCCTTTTAGGAAAAGCGGCTAAGGTCTCTCCCACACGTTCTTTTCTCGGCTCCCGCATGGCGTTCGCCCAGGGGCATGGTGTGCCGGTGGGATAACGGCAAATTTTGCATGGCTGGGCATCGTTTAGCATGGGTGTGACGGAATGGATTATCAAGAAGAGGGGTCTGGAGCTTTCGACCGGAATATGTGGGATACAGCCAGAAGTCAAATTCCACGTCAATTGTCAAGTGTCAACTCAATTTCATCAAGCAGACGTAACTGCACTTCTCGAACAACAACTCAACTGCAAAGAAAATAAATCATAGACTCTGATATCCTCAATCAGTTCCAAACATGGGCGATACCGTCAACTGGACCCGCGTTCTCCAACTCGTCAATGTGGTTGGAGCCGCGCATCTCGCAGGTGAGGGGGAAAAGATGTCCGTACAGAGCGAATGGCTTTCAGAGACTGACACAAGCATTTCAGGATATCACTGGGCAAGCGACCAAATCGCAATGCACAACATTCTTCAACTCCGGGACAAGGACATCATAACTCAGCAGTGGTTCCGTGGCTGGGACTTCGGCCGGGTGTACGGCCCCGCTATGGTGATCGGCACCGCCTCCGTGTTTGGCTTCCTTGCTTGGAAAGGTGGGTCTCCGATACCCGTCTACATCCACTTTCCCCGGCTCCGCTCTGGCGGAACCTTAAATCGGAATACGAAGCTGTCGTATTCTTACCCGACAAGAGCTAATATTTCGCGTTTTTCGGATAGATGGCACTCAAAGCCCGAGCTTCATTTACAACCTCGCCGCGTCGGTGCTCATGGGATTCGTTGGGCCCTACACCCAGATTCGCGTCTTTCCCGTCAACGACAAACTCCTTGCCGAACACGATCGCATCGTCAAGGGAGGCAAAAAGGCAGATGAGCAGGCCAAGGGCGCCAGCTACGAGGAAGTGCGGCAGTGGGCCGTCGACTGGAAGAGATTGGACTTGCACCGGCAAATGCTTGCCTTCTCTGCCGTTGTGGCTGGTCTAATCGCGGCCCTGAGAACGTGAGAAGTGTTTACATCGAAATCCTGAGCTAGGATACTAATTGCTGCCGGTCGTGCATAACTGTCGTACATGAGAATAGCCACACAAACTTTCATTTGTCTCAAGGTTTCAACTCATGTATTCATACAAGAACTTGTCTATGTTGTACATATCTGCCGGCAATGCATGCTACTTGAAATGCTTTGATATCGGAAAATTTCAACGAAGAAAACACAATATTTGTTAGTTGGCGCTGAGAAGACTGGAGATTAGGCCTTGCCGACCTCATTGACCACAGTCTTCATCGCCAAGCTGTCGGCACCCTCGAACTTGCCCAGGGACTGCCAATTGAACTTCTCATTTGACTTCGTGGTGGCCGTCATAGTAACGTTAATGTTGACGTCGATCTTGAATTGCAGGAAGGTAGCAGCTGCGACGCAATCGGTTCGGGCAGGGCAGTTGAGCTGGAAGGTGGCAGCTTGGGTATGAGTCTCGCCCGTCATCTCCTGCTCGTCCTACATGACTGTTAGATCGATGGATCGTTAATAAGTATTCAGTGATGGACCTACCGTGGACTCGGTCAACGACCAAGAAGCGGTGCCAGAAGCCTTGCCTTCTGAAAGCAGCGGGATGCCGACCTTACTCTCGACGGTCGTCGAAGCTCCGACGGTGTAAGCGGAGCCAGTCGTGATTGTGTAGGACCTCGTAGTGGCGGAAGTGGTGGTCAAGACTTTTATAATCATGTCAGCGCCAAGCATTGTGCCATCTTTGAAGAGGCCTCTTACGAATTTGCTGCTGAATGCTCGAGTTTCTGTTGTCAAGCATTTGAGACGCAACGGTCAAAGAGCTCCCCTTTCCTGCATCCTTGATGTTGCTGACAAAGCCATCATACGTGATGTTGCTGACGCTGATGGAGGCAAGGTCATCCAGGTAGCTGATCACAAGCCCGTCAATAGCAGAGGTATCTGAGCAAGCACTGCCACTGACGCGAGCAATGATGCCAGAGCCGGTGGAAAGCTCATATGACGTCTTGCCGTCGGCGTTGGCCGCCTTCATGGTTCTCACTCGGCTGTTCAAACCGTTATCGATGGCAAAGTCGAAGCCAAAAAGTTCGTAAGTGGGGTCGCCAGAGTGAAGGGTCATCTTAGAGATGCGCTCGTTTCCCTCGAGGTTGAAACCTTGAAGGTTGGCATTGGTGGTCTAAGACAATGTCAGAATGTCTGGCTTCAGGCTGCAATTACAAAAGTATTACATATGACAAGGCCACTTACACCAGGAGCAATGGAATGAGATTGCCCGGAGACATCAGTGATGTTCAGGGTCGCAATGGTGGTATCCGCCATGCCGAACATCATGCTTACAAACGGGCCATCGAAAGAGAAGGGCTTGCAGTTGGCATTGCCAATGCTCGTCGTAGCGGTGATGTTCACCTCCCGAAAAGCACCATTGACACTGTTTCCCACCAGGAGGCTTCCCTGGCGACGTTGAAGGCCGGTCGGGCTGGCAAGTGCTGTACCGGCCAGAATTGAGAGTGCGAAAGCCTTGATCGACATGATTTTGGACAGCGGATATTCGTCGATAATTGAAACGAAAGTGATAAAGCTTCAAGCTTTGGGCGAAAGAATGAATGAAGTTGGAATGCACTTGGCTGAAAGGAACGAAGAATGCGATAGTGAAAGGAATGAAATCGTGATGAGCTACAGCAACTCATCGTTCAGTTGGAAGATGGCGAGTTTATACAAACATGTCCATGATCAATAATCATCCATCAACCTCTCGCGCTTAATCTAGCGGCCCGCAGGCTATCCTGAATATCTCCCCTCACGTTTCTGGGATGTTTTCCGTCACTATAAACTAGTCATGCCGTTGCATTCTTTCCATATTTCTATATCGGTCTCAGATGTTGGGGTGTCCTGACATCAGCACGAGGAACAGTAGCTATCCTGCCAAGCGATCAATGGTTCGTCCGAACCCGAAAACGATAATTCCTATACCGCGCCCTACGTTTCCGCCTAGTGACAAATCACAAGCAACTTGAGTCATGAAAACCACACTTCATTTTCTATGCCCCATATTTTCAACTACGCCTTAGCATGCGCAGAGCAAGCCCCTGATGTCTAGACACGCTTCGGCTCGTAAGACGACCAATTAGACGAGATAATGCTGATTGCGGTCCCAGTCTGGTGATCTCATCCTTCTCTATTTTCAGAGCACAAGTCTTGTTAGTCGTGCTAAATGGTTGCGAAGGTTCTGGCTGACTATCCACACCTCCGCACCAACTCCTCCATGTGTACATGGCACCTGTATGGCGCCTTCGGCTGGTGGAAACGGGCCCTTGTGATATTCATCACTATGAAACAGGCGCTCAAGTATAAGTGTCTGTTGGTTCACGGAGACTCCGAGTAGTAAAATCAGATCATAGCTGACGATACCTAATAACAATCATCGACCAGTGTACATACAGCTTGAGAAGATAGCGCCTAAGTAGTCTGCTGCTAACAGCATGAAAACAGATACGTGTTTATATCATTAATCTTCACGTTGTATGTTCATAGAAGTTGATGATCTGCGTATTGATGGAGCCACTCAGGGGCTGTGAGAGACTCGAGATGCTTGTGGTTATTGCAATGATATGTATCATGCGAATGCGATGAACATCATGACATCGATTCTAGATGAGCAAAGCGGCTCCTGACGAGGCGTTTCAGTCAGAATGTCAAGGTCACATTTTCAGTGAGTGGGTGTGGAGCTGGGTTGATCGCTTCGGTTCGCGCCAGCCTTAGCTTCCCAGCGGAGAAGCTCCGCGGCGGGAACGGCGGCTGTGATGCCGCTAAAGATCCGTCTCCGTGCCGGAAGAGCGTCCATCCCGTTCCCCTTAATGTGTGGGCCCATACAAACTCGGGAGTTTATTACAATCTCTCGAATAATTATATATAACTCTTTCACGTCAACCGCGAGGAATGAGTTTTATTTCTATAACTCACACCCCCCTTTCGGTCATTCAGGAGTGATATACGACATGAGTAAACGCTTGACTGCGACACAACAGCTATCGATTTATTTGTTCTTAACGGTTCATTCGTCTGTTCTTACCCCAAGGTGGAGTGGCCAGACCAGACCAGACCAGATCCAGGAATATCAATGAACGGGCTCAATACTGCCGTGCAGCTGCGCATTATCCAACGTGGCCATAGTCATTTTAGCAACCTGCTGGCAGACAAGCAATCATGACCAAAAGCTTTAACTGATCAATCTATGTTCAATGATAAATCATGCTCGATAACCTAGGTTTTACAGTGAGCTAGCTCTTGAAGATCTAAGTCCCTTGCCAAGGCCTAGGGAGATCTCTGCATCATTTTGCTCATGTATTCAGGTATTATACGCTAGATCAAATCAAGCAGTCAATCGTGCTATTCCCACAAAGAAGGGGAAGAAAAATCAAATCAAATTAAGCCGTGTTATCCAGCTTAAGTTTTGTTTCACTCACCTTCTGCGATGTTGACCTGAGTTATACAGCTCGTTTCCCAAAACAGGGAGGCTCTCGAGTTTCAAAGCCCAGTATGTCATGGAACTATAACAACATAGCCTAACGATTCAGCGACGTATGAAAAGTTCCACGGTTATTTGAACTGCTTGAAGTATCTGGAAATCTCATGTTGCGTACCCGGCACCGGCACATCACTTGGTGACGGCTCGGAAGTCTGGACGTTTAGTTTGTATATAAATCCCAGTCTTGCTCGGTTGAGTTATGCTGGTTTCTGACAGGCGAAAGAATTTGCCCAAACTCTGTTGTTTTGCATTGCTCTCGTGAAGACACAGGACCCCCATCAACATTTAATCACATCAATTAGTCCTCAAAGTTGGCTCACTGGCACCCCTGCACTCACCTGACTCTCGTTTCTGAGCAGAATGTTAGATATTCATTTC
The DNA here is from genome assembly GCF_011947395.1 of Colletotrichum karsti. NCBI lineage: Eukaryota > Fungi > Ascomycota > Sordariomycetes > Glomerellales > Glomerellaceae > Colletotrichum > Colletotrichum karsti. The sequence goes on from NW_024065942.1 coordinate 475,648, forward strand.
TTTACCAGATTTAGAAATGTCATGTCTCGGCCCAAGTGTGTGAGAGCAACATGAACAAATTTATGGAGATATAACTGAAGAATGTCAACAGAGGTTGCTACGTCTCCGCGACATCATCGATACCGGTGGCATTACTGACAACGCCAAAATCAGCGAGTGTATGATAGGGTTTTGAAAATCGTGAGTACATGTATCGCTGAAGCTTTGACGACAGAAAGCAAAGCTTTCATAATTCGTGTCGGCTTAAAGCGAGGCGCTCGCGTTTGGGTTCACGTAAGCTGTGGAGTTGAACACAAGATTAAGTTTGCCCCTGATTTCAAGCCAGTTGGAAGAACTGCATCATTTATGTTGAGGTAATGCCGCCCGGTCTCGTGCCAATACTGTCCGGGTTGGTCTATGTATGGTGGAGTGCTCCCTTCATGGTTGCTTTTCGTCACGACTGGTTTTGAGAGAGCCGCGGAACTCTCATGAAATGACAATCTCGTCTTACTTAAAGCAACTTTCAAATAACTGAGAAAGCGTATTCAATGATATATGTAATGAAAAGAGTAATATTTCATCTCTTTCTCATTCAAACCAGGACAGCTACGTGATCGGATAATTGACTTCCCTGCCCGACATCCAGTTCGTCTCATTCTACCGCCGTCTAGGTTTCAGAGGTTTCAAAATCTCTCAAGTCAGCAGAAGCCTATACATCTCTCCGACTCAGACTCTGCTGGCTGTGCTTGACAAGTTGGTGTCAGTGGTGGTTGTGATTCAGGGACGTCACAACCAGGATCGAGTTGAGACTCTCGAACCCTAGTTCGAATCGGACTAATCTCTGCAGAGATCCGGGATCAATATGAGCTCAACTGGGTTGAGTCATTAAGAGACCTACACTTCAATAGTATAAAAGGAAGGGCTCAGGCAGGCGGAAATTCCTTCAGTCCTACTGCTACAGCTCGAATTCATTGCCCAAAGGCCTACCAATCACAATCAATCTCGTCATCAAATCAACCAATTTAATCTCGAGTCGACAACTTCAAACAACCAAGTCATTGCAATTATTAAGTCTCAAGAAACCACTGTCAAGATGAAGTTCCCAACCTTTGCCTCCGCCCTGGTTCTCTTCGCAGGACTTGTGGTAGCCAATCCAGCAGCGTCGGGTGAACTGGTATGGTTACTTTCCAGGGCCGTTTATCTTCGAACATTTTGGTATTTGGACCACAAACTAACGATTCTTGCTCCTATGCAACAGATCAGTCGTCAAAGCTGTTCCTGTTGCGTCAATGACGTCAGCGTTCTGGCTTCATGCAATGGCTGCTGTGTCACTTCATCCTCGCTTGGCACCTCTTGTGCCGGGAAGGCCTGTGGAACTTAGATACTGGGGACTTGAATTGGCTTCGACGTACGTAAGTTGAGCCGTCAAGTGGCTTCATACTCTAGTAGGAATGTAGTCGAAAGACACGTCGCACTTGACTTCTGGTTGAGTTTATAGACACCCTGAGTTTCAAAGAATTTGATCAAATGAGACCCCTTCCGCACTAAAAGTGATACTCAATAGAATTCTTCTCGAGTCAATTGAATATTTGGTCTTCCAGGTTCTACAATGGACTTCAACAATATAGGTATATCTACACTGGAATAAAACGGCTTGCTTCACGATGCCCGCTACGCTGTCTCAATGCTAGATTACCACAGCCAGCTTCAAAACGACTTCTCAAAGCTTCGGCGTAATCTTGATGCCCAACTCCTTTGCAATGATATCGGCCGCCTTCTCGCCCACCACGAACGCTGTGTTGTTGGTGTTAGCGCCCACGTTCTCAGGGCAAATACTCAAATCCACAAGCTTCAGCTTCTCCACGCCGTACACACTCAGACTTGAGTCCACCACACCCTTGTCTGCCCTTGGCGCCATCTTGGCCGTGCCAAGGGAGTGCCAAGTCGTGTTGACATTCTCTCTCACAAACTGCTCGATTGCCTTGTCATCCTCAGCGGAATACTCCAGATTGGTCACGTTCTTGTACGTGTCTGCCGACACATCCTCAATAATAGCAGCCTTTGACCCAGCTGGAAAGGCAGGGTGACCGCCGGCCACCTCGCCGCGGTAGAATGGGGTGCGGCGTGCTACCTCACGCCCGTGCTTGTACGCCCAGATGTGCTTCTTAAGGTCGATATCGTCTGGATCAGAGAGAAATCCAGTATTGAAGTCAACAGGGTCCGAGATGGAAGGACCCGTGATGTGGATGCTGCCACGAGAATAGGGGTAGGCGGTGTAGTTAGCACCAGTCGTATACTGGCCTACTGGAATAGCTGAGTGATCGCCGAGATATCTGGTTGCCGTTAGTTGCCAACCTGATTCTCTATAGTGCTCGCTTTACATACCCGTGAAGGAAACCGCTGAGCATGAGCGGTCTGTTAGGGTCTTTCTTGAAGTCCTTGTTCCAAGCCTTGCGGAACTCGGGGCCCAATCTGTCCACTTCCTCCTCGGCAGGACGGATCTTACCGATGACATCGACTCCATTCCAGCCAAGCATCTTATGTTTTTGCGCTATCGCATCTTCGTGGCTGATGCGTCCACTGAATAGTTCATCGAGCGTCTCCTCCTTCTTCAACGCCGTCTTGTAGGGGTACAAGATGAGATGGTGATCCTGGTAGTCATGGCCGACACCGGGTAGGTCGGAAACCAGCGGGACACCTGCCTTTTCAAGCACGCTCTTGGCGCCAACGCCTGATCTCTCGAGGACTCCGGGCGTACCACATGCGCCGCAAGAGACCACAACCAGCTTTCTCGCTTTCACTGTCTGGACGGGGTGCCTTGTCGTGTTCAGCACGGCCTGATAATCCGGGTTCGGGGTGTACTCGACGCCCACGGCACGCTTATGCTCATCAAACAACACCCTCACGACCTTGGACTCGACCAAAACGTGGAGATTTGGATGCTTTCCGTCCTCAAGAAGAGGGTGCAAGAACGTGTGCGCAGAGTCCTGTCTCTTACCATCGAGTGAGACATATCGCATCCAGCGTTCGTAACCATTGTTCGCTTCGAGGTTCTGCAGGTCACGGATTTCAGGGTATCCTAGATGCTTTGCTGCGGCGAGGATCTCGTCTTCGGCACCGGGAACACGGAAGCCGCCGGAGGAAATATGTACGGGGCCGGAGTTTCCGTGGTCGGCTGCATCGCCGTTGCCATGGTATGTCTCGAAGCGGTTCAAGTAAGGCCGGAGGTCCTGAGCCGACCAGCCTGGGGTCTTCCAAGAGTCGAAGTCGGATTTCTGGGCGCGGGTGTAGCTGAAGTAGGAATCATGACTCGTTAGTTCGGAGTTTTGTGAAGGAGGGGAGAGTCAGAAGAGTCCGAGCTACCCCAGCTTTTGCTTTCTCGGTTCCAACTACAGCACACATCTAGGGGTAGGAATGAAACGGGTAGCCAACGGCTTGGGTAAGGTGTTGGTGGAGGAGGTGCGGAGTTGGAACCGCGGAAATGCGGAATACGTACAGCATAAAGTTGATGGAGGAGCCGCCACCAAGCATACCCCCTGATGGGACGATGGGGCTGCGGCCGGCCAGTTGGTCGGATTTGTTGCCCTGGTAGAAGATTGCGGTTTTACTTTCGGGAGCCAGATGGTCTAGAAAGAAGGCGGGATGAACGACGTTGGGAACATCGCGATTATTGGTGCCGCCCTCGATCACGAGAATTGAAAGGTCCGGTGCTTGGCCGGCAAGCCGACCGGCAACAACACATGCCGCAGTTCCTCCTGCTTGCTGTCAGTGATCGTTTTAGCAGAGAGCATCATTGATTCATACCTCCTGCGATAATCACATCGACTTCGTCGAGGCCATCGGCCAGTTTCTTGCAGAGGCCCATAGTTGCAAAGGTAAAGACGCAGGTTTGGGTGTGTCGACGAGATGCAGATATGACCGAAGAATTCGGGACGAAGACCGGTGGCGTGAACGCCTGAAGGGTCCTAGGTTTTATACAGTTCCACGTTCACGCATTGAAGAAGCGCGCCCGGCCATGATTGACACACAATTCCGCGTTGCTTCCGCTTGCTGATCTCTTCAAACTGGTTTCCATTGTCCCATTGTTGGGATCGCGTGGCAGCACGATGGCAGCTTCGGGCTGGCAGGTGGCGGACTCGACCCATGCATCGGGTGCGGGGAAGGGTGTTCTTAGGCGAAGCAACTTCCATGTCGTATTTGCGTCGCGTAACATCGTGGAAGCAGCCAAGACGTGAACCTCGTACGCGGTGTCTTAGATAGCGGGACTTGTTAGGCGGGAATGGCCAATAGCGGTCTTCATGTTTGCTACCTAGTTTGACGTGCTTTAGCTTCATGGGTCTGCATGCTCTTCCGGGCCGGACTTGCTTTTCGCTGTGTAGCTGAACTGCAAGTTGGCGTTTAGTTACTGCAGAAATGCGGTGTTGACTAACAGGTTATCGGATGTGAACCCTGGAGTTGGGCAGACTCGCCGAGGAAAGGCGGTTCTGACTCGGCCTGGTCAGAGCTTCACGGGGCGGAATGTGTCATGCTGCCGATGGTCTTCGATGATCGTTGGGGCTGAGGAGAAGTCGGGGGCGGGTGCGGGGATGAGGGGAAAGATGTGGGAGGTTCCCATTCCCGAGACGACTGCCGTTGATCCCCGACGAATGACCTTTCAAAGAGAAACCGAAGTTTTTCCCACTCGAGGATGGCGGGTAAGTAGGCAGGGTCGTATTTGCGGGGAGAACAGGGGGCCTGGTTGTCAAGGAGGTTGCTTGCTGTCGGCATACCGCGGTTCATTGACTGGACGGTGAATGAAGCTATTGAATCTTAGCTAGTTCTCTTTGTCAGCTTGTCTGCAACGTATATGTGCTTGTCGTAAGTTAAAAAGGGACTTTGGTTTTCGACCTCATGTGTTGATGTTGATGTGAGTTGAGATTCAGGGGCCATGACCGCTCATCGTCGCAGGCCTTGGCTGAAGGCCATCAATGCCGAGAGCAATTGAGACAGAACCACAATTAATGACTCATGTATTTTGACGAGGTTAGTTCACTTCAATTGACTTGGACTGCGCTCGAGATGAGCAGAATGAATTCGAAGTCAGATGATAATCGAATCATGAGTGAATTAATGCTAGGCGTGTCTAGTCTTTTGAGGATGATTTTCGGCCTGAATGAAACTGAGCTGTTGTGATCCTTTCCGACAGCACTTATTATAAACTCAAGAAGTTGTTCCAGTACTCCCAATCCAGGTTCCCGTCATCCATGAGCCCGAGGCCGTCCAGGTTCTGCAGATCTGAGACCTGCTCGTCAGCTTCCGCCTCGTTTCTCGCCCTCTCCCGGAGCGACTGGATGAAAGCCGGCGTTTCACACTCTCCCGATCTTGGGTCATGAACCGAAGCCTTCCTTCGAGCCTCCCAGGCTTCCAGTGTCAAGCTCCCTAGCGCTTGAAAGAAACTGTTTTTGCTGTCCTGAAGTAGCTCTGGATACTCGTCATAAAACCGCTCGATCAGCCCCCAAGCCCGATCTACGCGATCTCCTGAACAGCGTCGTCGGAGCTCGCTGATAAGGTAGATATAGGCATCGATGTGGCATTTGGACGTCATGTGCGTGAAAATGTGCGATGAGAACCTGCTGCGTAGACCTTCTTCGGCCAGCTCAACCCATTTCATGGCCAACTCGAAGACCATTTCGTTCTCTTCTCGACTGGTGATCCCGTCTGCTCCATTGGTTGGTGCCCGCCCTCGCGGATGGAAGACTTTGAACCTCATACGAGCGAGGACCAAGTTGGCCATGGAATATGTCTGGGCGTGAAGGGGGATTCTCTTATCCATATGTTGGAGATATTTTGTGTTGTAGATAGCCTCGATCTCGTTGATGGCGTTGCTTTCAACCTCAATCGCGGTTTTGTCTCGAAGACGGCTCTGCGCGATGTGCTCGAAGACCTGAGCAGCCGCGGGCGAGGAACGAATCCAATTGAAGACTTCGTACTTCATCAAGACGCACATCATTTCGGTCGGACCGCTATGCTCGGATGGGGCTTCTGTCATGTCTGGGTGCAAGTCCGTATCATTGACGTTCAGTGGGGGCCGGACGTCGCCGAACTCGTTCTTCGAAGGCGGTGTCCTTGCATCTGGGGTCGTCAGAGCTCGAGTTCGAGCTTCCAGGCCGTACAGCTGCCACCAGAGACGGATGCGCATTTCCCTCTGGAAGAAAGAGATTTTCGGGTCTGGTCGGGTATTGTGCACGCCCATGTTCCTACACAGCTTGAGAGCGGCAGCTGTAAGTGTGGATGCCAACTCCGACTCAGGGTTGGTGAATAGGAATAGCACCAGCGCTTGCACTACTTCGAAATCTCTCGTTGTGAGGAAGTCGGCGTTGACTAGAGCTTGGAAGGCTGCGGTTCGGTAGCGAGTCATCAATGTCGGTCTGGTCTCGTTGAAGGCACCTAGGCAGTCGTCTGGGGACATTGAGGTGACTGAAAGTGCGTAGATGGCAAACATGATAGCTGTCAACGATCTTGGAGCCTTAGAAGGGTCCCAGCTAGCATCTAAGAAGCGCTGTTGCAAAGTTGGAACATGAACAAGTTTCAGAAGCGGGTTGACGTTCTCGACGAATATTTGCCAAAGTCGGTATATGTACCTTGGATCCGGATGTTGTTTCGATAAATCGAGAGACCCAGAAAACATCTGAGGCAATGGTGGCATTGGAGTCAACACGGGATCGTCTCGGTGACATAAGCCATATATCGGTGGGTGTTTTAGCTGTAGCTGTCAGTCATCGACATTTCTGAAAAGGGAGAAGGAATATCAATACCTCTGGACTGAGGGTAGACCACAAGCATCTGAACAAGTGTTAGCATTTCTCGTTAACGATAAAGAGGTGGCAAGTGTACCTTTCCATGTCGTCCATGCTTTGATGAGTCTCCTCTAGCAAACCATTTCCCGAGCCCGGAGTCGTAAGTGCAGGTGTCAAGGGGACGCATTTCACCGGTTCATTCTCTGGAGGCCTCGCTTCCAGCTTGGAGGGAATCCACGTCTGTGAGAGTGGACCGAAGTCGACGTTATGCTTCCGCATCAGGTCTTCATATGCGGCCAATCGACTGAGCAGTTCGTCGTCGGCAGCTCGCTTCCGTGGTCGCCGATGTAGGGCAGGTGCCTCATAGATACACTGAGATTGAGACTTGAGGCAATTGGAACACGGGTTGCCTTTGTCGCATTTCACCTTTCGTCTGGAGCAGATCGAACAGGCTGGCTTCTGGGGTGATGGGGAACCTGAAGCCATGGTTGAAAAGATCTTGACACAGTCCTATTGCTAGAAAGCAAGAACATTGATATCGCCAGAGAGTTCTTTTCAAAAAGATACGGATCATCAGCTCAGAGATTGTTAAGGTGATGAGAGTGTTGGGGCCGGATTCGTTGAAAAAGGAGACACCAGAATTGCAGGCAAGCGACTTCGGGTGATTCGGCCGCCAAAGTGGCTTAGTCTCTGTCGATCTCGGCATCCGACCGCCCAATTACGCTCAGATTTTGGCTGCGCTATTCCTCTTGCGGTCACGAAGGATCATGGTGAGATTGCCCGCCGGCTTTGGCTACAAAGATGTCCGCTATTGTCCCGGTTCTAGATTCTCACTAAAACACGCAGCAGAGGGTCTTTGGTCCGTGGAGATTTTGATAAGATCGAGTCCGACCCGCTCCAGGCTTCAACTACGCTAGCCATATGTTGACTTTTCGGGCCCGAAAAGCCTCAGACAATGGACAATCAACCAATGAGACGGAATACTCATCTGGCCCTCTTCGGGAGGCCAAGTTGAGCCCCCGAAGGTCTTCACCAAGAGATCATCTACCATATTGATAAATACAGCATGTCACCCAGCGCCAAGTCTCTTCTTTCTGGACCACAGCCACCATCGTCTTACAGTCAAAGATCTTTCGCTCTGCTAGCATCCACTTGACATTATCACCCTTGTCGAAAAACTGCATACTCTCCCTGCCTCAAATCATCCCCAATACCACTAGCGATGTTCTTCAAGAAACCCCAACAAACACAAAGTCAGCTTCCAGTTGAGAAGCCCGATGTTTTTTCAACAGGCCGGAACTCGACCGGGGAAGACACGCATACGTCCAAAGATACTGACGAAGAGAGGCGACCCCAGTCAGACGCAGAAGATGGAGTTCAGTACCCTTCCGGACTGAACCTCGCCTTGGTTCTTACGTCGCTCTTCATTAGCATGTTCTTGGTTTCTCTGGTAATTTCCTCTCTTCTCTCTCGCCGGTTGCAACAGTTGACTAATACGGTTTCAATAGGATCGACTTATCATCACGACTGCCATCCCCAAGATTACCGACGAGTTCGATTCCGTAACTGATGTGGGTTGGTACGGCTCTATCTACCTCCTGACAACTTGTGCCTTCCAACTACTATTCGGCAAAGTATACTCTTTCTATAACGTTAAGGCCACTTTCCTAGCCTCTGTGCTCCTCTTCGAAGTTGGGTCTACAATTTGCGGGGCTGCTCCGAACTCAGACGTTTTCATCTTCGGACGAGCTCTCGCAGGAGTAGGATCAGCTGGAATCCTCAGCGGCGTAGTAAGTACCACCCGAATCAGCCCTTTCGCTGCAATGCTTCAGCTTTTTTTTGTTCAATTGCTGACTCGAACTTTCAGATCATCGTTATCGTCCATGTGGTTCCCTTGCACAAACGCCCGCTCTACCAAGGCATGTTTGGCGCCGTCTTCGGTATCGCGTCTATCATCGGGCCTTTGGTTGGAGGAGCCTTCACATCCAAGGTCACTTGGAGATGGTGTTTCTACATCAATCTACCATTTGGAGGAGTGGCTGCTCTGGTCATCATCTTTCTCTTGAGGATCCCAGAGAGGGAGACAACCAAGCTGTCAACCAAAGCCAAATTGGCACAGTTAGATTTCTACGGTACTTCATTGCTTATCCCGGGCACTGTCTGCTTGCTTTTGGCGCTTCAGTGGGGAGGGTTGACTTACCCCGTAAGTTCCATGTTCCGTTCATTGTTTCCCGCCGCCTACTAATGTCTCATGTGCTTGATAGTGGAGCGAAGGACGCATCGTTGCATTGCTTGTCCTCGCCGGTGTTCTGTTGTTGGGCTTTGTTGCTGTCCAGGCTCTTCTGCCCAACACGGCTACCATTCCCCCACGAATCTTTAAGCAGCGCAGCATCCTTGCTGGTGTCTTCACCACATTGTGCATTGGATCGCAGAACATGATCATCAGTGAGTACTATGCTCACCCAGATAATGATGCCTTGGTTTCTGACGTGTTCCAGTCTACTATCTCCCCATCTACTTCCAAGCAATCCAGGGGGTGTCGGCTGTAGAGTCAGGCATTCGCCTACTCCCTCTCGTCTTGGCCATGGTCGTCGCATCTCTTATGACTGGCGCCCTCATCCGTCGGACGGGTTACTTCACACCCTTCTTGATTGCCGGCATCTGCTTCATGAGCATCGGTGCTGGTCTTCTCAACACGCTGCAGATCGACACTCCCAGCTCCAAATGGATTGGATACCAGGTCCTCTATGGCTTTGGTACTGGCTGCGCTTCACAAGTCCCCAATATCGCAGCCCAGGCCGTATTGCCGAAAAAGGATGTCCCCATCGGCATGTCTCTCATGTTCTTCGCCCAGCTTCTCGGAGGTGCCATCTTCATCTCAGTTGGCCAAAATGTCCTCAACAATCAACTACTTGAGCGACTTTCGTCGGTTCCCGGGTTCAGCCCAGCCCTGATTGAGAACAGCGGTGCCACATCGTTGACGAACCTACCGGCCGACGTCAAGACCACTGTTCTGATCGGATACAATGAGTCTCTGCGGGTTGTCTTCCGACTTGGTATGATCCTGACTTGTATTTCTATTCTTGGTGCTTTGGCAATGGAGTGGAAGAGCGTGAAGCAAGGCGCAAATAAGCAGACGGAGAAGATTGGGGTAGATGAGGCGGCCGAGAAGGTTTGAAATAAGACAGCTTCAAGCTGTTAAGCGGATTCCAATCCACGGGCTAAATCTCAACGGCTGTATCCGCCGTGTTGCTCTTAATGTCAAATGTATTCATAGATCTCCTCTCCTTTTTAAACCGCATCTCAATAGATAGTATCCAGCAAAGAGGTTTCACCTGATCATTGTGGTCCTACCCCTTAGACGTCATTGAGACAAATCATTGCGAGCTTGCCGACCTGCTCGTACGCCTCGTCGCCTACTAACATACCATGTTGAACCTGGCTTCCATGCGTACACTATCATCTTGTCAGATCATCCTTCATTAGATGGAGGACACTGACAGAATGCTCATACTCACAGAGACAGCATGAGACTGCTCAACCTCTCTGTGATTCCAACGGTTAGTATCACTGAGGCGGACGTGACAAATGCTCGAGCCCACTCTCCAATCAGACACCGATTTACTACCCATGTCGAAGATCATGAAAACCATGTTTCTGAATGTACGCACATGAAAAGTTGCGCCTGTCAAAACCTGCCAAGTGAATCGCCAGCCCGGGCTTCAAAGTGTTTAGAACTATTCGGAATCGAATGACAGATTGACGGATCGAGATGCGATTGGCACAACAGGATAGTGGGTTCCTAGGGCTCCGACGGTTCCCGGAGCAGCCGGGGGCCCTAGCATCCCGCGCCCTGTCAAAACTTGCTTCAACGGACTTCCATGCTGCACTGGCCGGGGGCAAGGATCACGGGAGAAGTGCCGGCCTCCTCGGCGCGGGCAAGAGAGGTCTAAGCCGTTTGTCAAGTGGCCAGGCGCTTGGCGGTCGGCAACGGCACGTGGAACGACGTCTGTCAGTGAGCCATAACTTAGGGCAGAGGCGTTGGGGGCTATGACGTGGAACGGATTGTTCGTGATAGTGGCTTGGCTTGTGTCAAAAGAACTCTGATGTTGCGCGGGGAGAGTTCTGTCATGAATCTGCCAAGCGGGGCATTAATACTGCACGGTATAAGACGCCAAATATTACCATCGCCATCTCAAATACTTCATTGTGAAGGATGAGTTGTCGTTGAGAAGGGGCCGGGATGATGGGGCTGAAAAAGCCTGGCCAAAGCTTCGGCCGCGGCATCACAAGGCAAAGTTGCGGCTGCTCAGCTGCGCCTCCCCTCATGCTGTTACCGTGGCTCTATGATCGACAGATGACCGATATTGAACCGGCATTCTATGGTGAGATACACGGCGACTTTTCAGAGGTACGCGGCGGTTTAACCCGGGATTCTTCTCCGGTGATCTCAACGGGCCCCGAAGATCTACGAAACCTGGCTGTAAAGGCGATCGTGCCATGCCTTAGGAGATCACCCGCAAGTCGTGTTTCATAGGCATTCACACCGGGAAGCAAATGATACGTTCGCATGGTTGAATGACCGCAATGACGATGAAGTTGATGAGAAGATTCACGCTAGAAGGTCTGGGCACTCTGGGCGAAGAGCCGGAGCGAAAGTGAAAGATCCAACAATGATGATTTGCTACAGGCTAACTAAGCTGCAAGGAGTATCCCGGTCTGTACTTTATTCTTCATCCTCCAATGCCGCGTCTTCTGAGAAATCCACCACGTTCGCCTTCGTCGCGCCAGTTCCCGTAGCTCCACCACCGAGACCGCCGAGGAGAGCACCCAGTCCACCAGCACCACCTGCACCGGCCGCACCTCCGGCTCCAGCTCCAGCTCCGCCAGTGAGTCCTCCGAGAAGAGCACCCAGACCGCCGGCACCCGCAGCACCATTGGCACCGCCGGCACCGCCGCCAAGAAGACCACCGAGCAGGCCCTCCAGACCCCCTGCAGGAGCAGCAGGGGCAGCAGCTGGCGTTTTGGGAGTAGCAGGAGCAGAAGCAGGGGGAGCAGCACCAGGCTTGCTAGGAGTTGCAGGAGTCGCTGGAAGATTTGGTTGCGTTCGTTAGTTTTTATCGATTAAACGGTTCTCTTCGGACGGACGAGCGGACACGGACGGGGGGGAGAGCGGGGGACGGCGCGCGACGGAGGAGGGTGCTTTACGCACCACCGGCACCACCAGCGGCACCGCCGTAGGCCTGGATACCCTTGTCGAGTGCCGCGGTGATCTGATCGATAGACTGCTGAGCGATACCCTGGCCGATGGCGGGAACCTTGGAAACGATAGCCTGGCCGAGTCCCTGGGAAGCTTGCTTCTGGGCAGTGAGCTGTTGTCCAACAACTTGGGAGACACCAAGCTGGTCGAAGGTGGCCTTCTTGGCAATGAGGTCGTCAACAGTCGTCGTGGCAGCGGTCGTCAGATCAGTGGCAAGTTGCTGAAGTCCGAGAGCCTCCTGCAGCTGGAGGGCCTGGGCGCCCTGGATGTCGGTCTGAGCCTTGGTGATCGTGGTCTGAACATCTTGAGAAGCGGTCTGGACGGCAGCGACGCTGTTGGCGTCAGTGGCAGCCTGCGTGTTGCATTTTGTTAGTCTCATTATTCTTGCGGTACTGTCGCGTGGGAAGTCCAGTCGAGAGGCTTCCCGTGAATCCCACAACCGTTGAAAGCCCGAAGTTCAGACTAACGTACCTTCACAGCGGTATCGAGCTTTTGGAGAGACTGCTGCACGGAGGTAACCGCGCCTTGGATCGTCGCAAGTTGGCGCTTCTCGGTCGGGAGGGCGAAGGCCGTGCCGATGAGGGTGAAAATGAGGGTCTTGGTCAACTGCATTTTGATTCACTATCCAGAGTGATCGTGTTACTAGAAGCGGTGATTGAGATTAGAGGTAACAAGGAGGATACAAGTCTCCAGCCCGGGAGTATATATGTAAGAGCGTTGAATGTGTCTGTGCCGGCAAAGTTTGTTTGGTGAGGAACTCTTTCATCCCCGATTGTTGGCCGGAAACTATCAGCATAATATACAAACCAGATGGATGCACACTGACCTCATGTCCCACAAGCATTCTCATCTCGTGAGTTCACCTCGGCAGCAAACCGCCCTCCATCATCGAACCGATGGGTGTGCTGGATGCTGGTCGGGCCAGGATGAGCACAGCCCCTCCGAAGTCTGAGACGGAGGAAACCATACGTGTGGGTATTATTATTGCATCAAATCAGCAATCAAAGGCAACAACGAGGAGCACGCAGTTTTCGGACGTCTCAAGTGGTTCGAGAGCACTCCCTTGTTTAGGGAGGGATATGGCACAGAGTCCCTGTCGTCTACGGCCAGGCTCTCAGCAAGTCAGTGGTGTTCTTGGTTGTTAAGTTGAGGGGGGCAGCAATAGCTTCCATGGCGTTGCCACGGCGTGTTTGACGAATCGAGGATTGCGCCGTGTTGGAGATAGGCGTGTGTAAATCGGCGTTGTATCGTTTAGTGTGGGGGGCCAGCAGCATATGCTGGCAGTAGTCAGTCGTACGCGCTGCGTTGAAGTTCAGATGAAACAAAACTCGACCGTGTCGTCTCAGAGCGTCGACTGCAACTACCTTTTACGAGTTCGGCAAGGAGCTCCATGTCTGAGCGGCAACGCTTATTACGGACGTCGTGAGACGTTATTGGGAGAATATCGTCAATTCTCCAAGGATCCCCCAACAAATGTTTGGTGGCAACGTGGAAGTCGCAGGGTTGAGGCTCTCATGGGTTTGCCAGTTTCGGCTCTCCGCACGTCGACATCGAGTCAGAGAGTCAAGGAGCCTCAAGCGCGACGACATCTGTCATTCGTTGACGATTTGCATGGATTCATCGACAACATCGACACATGCCACACCAAGTGACCAAAGCTCAGAGCACTCAGCCAGCTATTCACACGCATCGGTGGAGACGATGCGTATGGCTTGCCTTAATAGGCAATGAGGGGGAGAAAACCTTCTCCGGGAGGGTCGCTGTCGGTTAGCCGGGAATGGCCTCAAAACAAGTTCAAACGGGGCATCCATCTGGATCGCCGCATGGGTTACGCAGACTTCTGGCTAGCTCAGAGCGGCTGGCGGCTCACGGCTGGCGGCTCTACTCCACGACGGCACAAGATTTAACCTTAGTGGTCTGGATGACCGCCATTCAGGGTATGGAAGCAGGCTTCCGATCCCCGCGAAAAGAGAAAGGGTCCATCGCCGGGGTCTTGCCTTTCTTGGCCCTAACTGCCGCTTCATCTAGGGGATACGCGGCATCATCTTGGCTGTTTATGGGGAGAGGAGGCGATGATGTCTTTGCCCAGCCTGGCATGTCATAGCCAGGCATGACCGAAATCGAATGACACGGATGATCGGCTGGCAGCCAAATTCGGCTACGCAGGGCCCCTACGTTCATTGCCCAAACATCGAACATGGAACAGGACGACCTGGAAGCCGGATCACTAGTTAAGCGACTTGCCAAGAAAGTGATACATTGGCTCAATCGGTTCCTGTCACCTAGGCCCTGTCTAGACGTCCGCCACGCATAACTTGGACCACGTCTCCGAGTTCCTCCCGCCTTCCTAAGAAGGTAACCCATGAGTCAACTCGAGGGCGGGTAATGACAGAAAGAAGTTTTGCAAATGGGCAAACGCGGTTTGGTGTCAAGTTGCAGACTCGCGGAGCCACGGCCGTTCCGTTCTCCTGGCGCCTCTGCGAAGAAGGCGGGATTTGTTCGAGAAGGAATCTGTCTGACACCTTGCCGTGGTGCCGTTCTCAGGCCCTATCTCAGCCTGAAAGAGGATAAGCCGCCGATGCGAGTGCGATAATTCGCTGCTTCGGGGAGGCGGCAAAAAGAAACATCGGACGACGACTGAGTAAGCCGTCTCCCATCTGCGGAATGCGATTCGCGCGTCAGCTGAATGGAGCTATGGTGGCTGGGCGCTTGATCGACTCGAGGGTCTTTGTGGATATTTGGAAAATCCTCCTTCGGCCCTTTCGGGTTTCGGCCGGTTGGCTCGTTTTTCGAATGTCGCCTGGGTTTTTTGACAGCGTGTTCCATGCTAAATCACCGAGACCATTCGGCCCCGCTACAGCCGTGGTCTACCTCCGGACAATCGGGCTTTTCGGTGAAATGTGGGTCCATTTCGGCCGGGCTGCGATCGGCCTCGGGCACGGGAAATTAGCTCGGTGAATTCAATAGTGCATCCTGCCCGCAGTAAAACCAGAAGCCAAAATGTAACCAAAAAGGTAGTATTCATGAGAGAGGTTAAATAAGGTGAAGGAAATCCGGTTCACTGTCCGGAATCAGAATGCTTTATCATCATCCAAGTTCTCAGCCATACCTTCGATCAAGTCACAAACAGCGCAACCCCACAACTTCACAGCTTCATCATGGCAGCTTGTACTGAAACTCTTATGGACTTGGCTGTTCAGCTGACAAGTGTTGTCAACTCGGCCACTCCTGACTCGGAAAAGACCGCCGCTGCCACTTCCATCGCAAAGCAGATACTCAAAGCAGCCAAAGGCCCCGCCCCTGATTGGATGGAACGAGCTTTCAACAACGTGGAGATCGCTGCTCTAAAGCTTTTCCTTGACTGGGGTGCTTTTGAAATTATTCCAGAGCGTGGCACCATTACATTCAATGGGCTTGCGAAGAAGTTGAGCGCCGATGTGTCGCTGATCCGTAAGTACATCTCTCAGATTGGATCAGTGAAATGTCTTACAATCTTCAAGGACGTATCACCTGGGTGCTTGTTGCCGGCGGCACTTTGCGCCAACATGGCGAAGACCAGATAGCGCACACCTCAGTATCTCGGCAATACCTCCCCGGAACTCCAGATGGACTACTCCTACAAATGATGTAAGTGAGCCTAGGCTTGAGCTATAGATCGCACGCTTATGTACTTTTTCCTTTAGCTATGATGAGCACATGCTCCCTGCTCTGAAGTTGCCGGAGTACTTCTCAGAGTACGGCCGTCGTGAGCCAGTTGATCGACTCCATACGCCTCACGCCTACGCTGTCGGTCAGCCCGACAAAGAGATCTGGGAAATCCAGAAGCAGAATCCCGAGAGAATGAAGCGATTCATCAAAGCGATGGAGGTTTCGCAAAAGTTCATACCAATGATCGGCATCTACGACTTCAGCTGGGTCAAATCGAAACTCTCTGAGAGCCCCGACAGAATCGTTTTCGTTGACGTCGGCGGTGGCAAAGGACACATGATCAAAGCGGTCATGAACGAAAACCCCTTCATTAGACCCAAGAATTTCATGCTAGAAGATCGCGACGAAGTCATCAACGAGGTGATCCAGATGAAGGAACCCGAACTCAACGGAGTCCAGCTCAAAGTGCACGACTTCCATCAGCCACAACCTGTGAGGAGTAAGTAACAAAACTCCTGGTACATGTACCATCTGATCTTATTTCATATGATCTGACCTATGCAGACGCACTGATCTACTACATTCGACGATGCCTGCACGATTACGGTGACGACGTCTGTGCCAAGATGCTTACGCATCTGTCGGACGCGATGGCCTCGGACAGTAAGGTTCTCATCAGCGAATATGTTCTGTCAAACCCGCCGACCCCTCTAGGCGCCATGACTGACTTTGGGATGCTGGAAATTGGCGGCAAAGAGCGGACGGCGAATGACTGGGACGTACTCGTCGCACGGGCCGGACTGAAGGTTGAGAAGATTCACGGTTTAGACCAAAGGATGCAGGTCCTAGAATGCATCAAGATCTAAGGTGGCTTCTACTACAGCAGAGTGAATGGCCGGATGGAATGACGATAGACGTCGTCTTCGCAGTTGATTATGAAGCTTGGCATGACGACCCCTTAGAACTAAATTGCCCGAAGTTATCTCCTCTCTTTCAACCTTCCACGCACCCCAAAGCCCTCAGAGGTCGTGATACCATACCATTCGGCTAATTCCGAGGTTCCGACAGGAAGGTTCAAGAGAAGGTCCCTTCCAATCTGCTTCGCGGTGGGAGATCTGTGTAATAAACGCGGATTCTGAGTCTTTCCGCGACATTTCTCGCGCTCGGCAAGAAGTAATTCTGCAATGATCCCAAGTTCAAATGAGATTCCTTACAGAACACGCTTCAACCAAAGATATTGTTGACTCTACGTTCAACCCCTGCAGCTGCTTGATGAAACAACCTTAAAGGAATTTATAAAAGCTAGAGTTCACTGACACGGGAAGGTACGAAACCGAAAACACAAAGCCGGTATTTGGTCATCCAATAGCCTTTCACGAAAGATGAGATGGTCCTGTCAGTCGTTATCGGCCGACGAGAAGGAATTGTGGAGGCCATTACTCATGAACTATGACCGGGCATATTTTGAGAAAATTATGTTGTGATCACAAACATTGTATTCTTGGGCGGAGTGGGTTGGTGCACTATCTCTGAAGCCGCATTGTTGATCACACGCTTTTGCTTTTCCCTGAGTCGGATGTTTTCATCAGAGCTGACTAATAAAGTCAAGTAAGTCGTGAGATAGGCAGGAGTGAGAGAAGCCTACAATTATTCAGCTCCCTAGACATGAATATTGACTAGAAGATTCGACCTGCCGTTAAACACAGAAATAGGTTAAATACTGATTATGAGAATCTTTGCAGTTTTATGAAGCCGACCGCGTCCTTCATATCTGGAAGTTCCCGCTGATCCTAAGGAGACCAGATCTTGTCTCAAAAGCATAGCAGCTGTCGGAGATGCGTGAAAGAGTTGCGGAGCAGGACTAAACATGAAGAGACCTCGATTCCGAACTTCACTTTAATTCTCTTTCTAAGCAAATGATGGAAGAGCAGTGTCTTAGTAGCACCAGTGGTTCAGTAATCGACTTTGTCTTGCCAACTGGTAGATTGTAATGTCTCAACTAAAGACAGTCGGTGCTGCAGAGAGTACTGTCAAGTGCAACCTCCATAAATGGTATGTTCCTACCCATGGTTCCTCGTTTGAGGGGTCTCCTGATGGAACGCATTTCACAGTAGTCGGTCTTATTGTTCAGTGCTCGACGAGGCTCGACAACAGTTGAGCTGACGCATTTGACGAACTCAGAGAGGCCCTTTCGAGTTGTTCGATACTCATCACTACCCAGTCCTTGGCCGAATCTCCCGTTGCTCTATTATATGAAATTTGGATAAGGGAATGCGAGGGGGAAATTTACGTTTGGAGATGTTGGACCACTAACGACGCCTAGTCACATTGTCCAGTTCGCGTTTTCAACCGACACTGCCACCGAGTCCTGATATGGGTCTGTTCCTGAGATCTATCCTCAATTAATTTCTAGATTGATTGTTATGTTCTTCTATATTCCAACTTCTCTGCTTTGTCTGTTTCAATTCACATAGCTTCATCTCCATGAGTAGCGCTACCACTTCTCGTCTGCAAGCCTTGTCGTAGCTACTGTCAATGCATAAAAGGATTTATAGCCTTTACATGTAAGTATAGGTGTGGGAAGTTATATTTCTCAGGTTAAGAATATGTAGATAAAGAACTACACTTGAAGCCTTCGATTAGATGAGCATATCGAATACAGGTCACTGGAAAACAATCCTGCTACGAGAGCAAGGCGGTCGGTCCGTAAATATATGTAACCAGTGCCACTGGTATTCTATATGGTCTACTTATGTGTTAATACTCTCAAACTAAACCCTCGAAACATTAACCGCTATCTCTCAGTAAACTGAGCTGCTTAACCGTCACAGTATATCATTTTCGGCTTGGATAGCCATTGGGCCTGAAACTCTTTTGTCGCTGAAAGTTCAACCTATACAGAAAGCTCCCTGACATCTCTAGATTGTAGCAGCCGAATATTCTTCCTGGGTCATTGTATTGTGCATGGCTTACCAATATCAACGCGCTTCACATATAGTATCCAAAGGTACCGTTTTGGGCAAGACTCAAGAGCGAATTCTAACATGACAGCAACAAAGAAAACCGCACCGGATTTCAGGTTAATCACATTTTGTTCATGTACAAGTGAGGTGCATTTAGATCTTGTCATGAATATGATGCGTTAGTTGCTAGGTTTCGTGGTTTCTGGGGAGTCCTCAGCTATGGGATTCTCCGTGTTGTGTGGATGTAAGCTGTGACTAATTCAATCGATCACTCCCCAACGAGTTTTAAGAGACTGGACGTACTACCCTCGTCCGAAGTCCGCACGTGGGAGTAGGTGGGTGCGAGCTGTGAGTCTCAGCAGTTCCATTCCTTCTTTTCCGCCTGGGATCGCTTGTTGGCTAAGGAATGACGGATAGGGCTATGTGTCTAATAATAGTTGATGAATCGGCTGTTTTGTACATCGACCACGCGCTCAGCTCCGGACACTCAGAGGGAGTAAAGTGCGGGGTCTCGCTACGATTTACTATGTTATGTTGGGGCTTGAGCCTTCTCCCCATGAGTTTCCGTGATGCAGTCGGGCCGTCCCATGTTTAAGATTGTTATGCATAACATCATTGAGTTACTCTTTGCGAGCTTAATACTTTCCAGGCACATCAGCGGCAGACAAAACCTTATGCTCACACACTCCTCAGCCGTAGGCTAATTCGCCCTCAAAAAGGAAACCACATCGGCCCTGTAGTCGGTGAGATGCGCTTACGGGTTCATACATTTACCATATACAGGCTCAGAAATACACTGCATATTCAGCAACAGTTTCTGTACTTGGGTCACGACTCTTGACATGTTTTCCAAACTAGGGTATATGCCGCTTACGATGTCATTGATGGCTTTCTATGGCATCGACGATCGCAGAGACTTTGCGCGTTACTGGCGGTCTATTGAGCTTCTTTAATCCTTCAATTCGAAGGCGCATTCAATGTTGTTTTATCTATAATTGTAGCATCAATGAGACTCAGACGACTTTAGTTCGCGCAGGCAAGGAAACTGGACCTCATCCTAGACTTGACTGGGATACCGAAAAGCACTTTACACCTAGTTACCAACGTACATGTCTTAATTGCCTCATAACATACACTTGTCTTACACCAGTTCCTCGGGTGTCTATTGGGAGAGAACCTGAAGAGACCTTTAGAGCAGTAGCGCTGCTTAGTTCAGATCTGCAAGTCCTGAGTAGCGCTCAGTTGCTCAAATTGGCTATCCCAGCCAAGTGTTATCCTTCCGAAGAGTTTGAAAGGCAATGAGGCATTACGGCACTGACTGCTAATCTTTGTTGAGTATATGTATTGTTCAACAAGCATCCCCATTGCCTATGTCAATTGTGATAGTATTGCTGTGTAATTCACCCTGCATATAACTTTGGGCTTACTTTTATGGGTTCGTATTCAAGAGAAGCACTCATACCGTTACCAGTATATCATTATGAACCTGACCCATGAGTATGTTTTGTATTGTCTGCCGCTGACTGCGATGCTTTGGTCTCGACAAATGATCACTTTTGACCGGGTTCGGACATGATCCAGGTCTCATCATTCTATTTTCCCCTCTTCTGATTATACGTGATTTGAGCGCTGTATTGCCAATTCGTCCTTTTGTCGTGCAAGATTCAGCCTTGATCCCAGCTGGGGGAGCGGTATCGCGGGGTTGGTGATAGCTGCAGATGACGCCATCACTCAACAAATAACGTGACGTTCCACCAGGGTGATGACAACCCCAGAGAACAACTCATAATGCGACAAAATAGATAGTACTCCCCTCATTTCAGAACTATCACGACATTTTCAAATCGCGCAAGTCGCTTGGATCTGCATGAGATCTGGAGCGTTCCTGGCGGTCACCGCTGGTTGTGAGATTGACTTGCATACGCTGTGATTCGAGGCTTACCAAGCACGCCATCAGGTAAGCCATCTTACAAATCTCTCACGATATGAAGTGCTGTTCACTTCGTCCCAATATAAAGTTGATCTGAAGTCTTGTCCTGCAGTCATTGTTTCACGTAACTTCAGCACATTCTCCTCAAGAACCATCCTTATATAAACCACCCCTCATCTATCCGCATCTTCCGGTCATTCTTCTCAAATTCTCAACCTCACATCCGCAAAAATGGCCTCAGTCTCTGTTTACGACGCAACTATCCCCACCTTCACAAAGGGCCTCAAGACCTTTGATCACATTCTCACCAAGGCCGCAGAGCACGCCAAGGCTAATGGCGTCGACGTCAACACTTACGCCGAAGCCCGCATCATCGAGGACCAGCTGCCTCTGACGTTCCAGGTGCAGAATGCTACCAAGACAGTGAAGACCAACATCGGTCGCCTGACTGGTGTCGAGCTCGAGCCCTTTGAGAACAAAGAGAAGACGTTCGAGGACCTGCATAAGCGCATCAAGGAGACGCTTGATCTTCTCAGCAAGGTCGACGTTGCTGCCATCAACGCCAAGGCCGATGCCGAGGTTGACTTGTAAGTGACTACTTCCTGTTTGGGGGTTTGAGATTCTGACGCTTCTTCGCAGGCCTATCTTCGGTGGAAAGACCTTGAAGGTCTCAGCTAAGGAGGCGGCACTGAGCCATGGAATCCCCAACTTCTTCTTTCACCTAAATGCCGGTTACGCTATTCTGAGAGCTAAAGGCGTACCTGTTGGCAAGGCGGACTACCTCGGCAGCTTCGTCCTCCCATAGAGGTGTAGTTCGATAGTGAGGCAATTGAAATTATTAAATGACAGATCCAGCTGCATCTAATGTTATATATATGTGATAACTCACTTGTTTCATATATTCAAAGTCACAAAATATTTATATCCAATTATAAACATCAATATGAAAGTAGTAATGTAGCATTGTGTCGTTAGTCGCTTCTTCTACGCCTAGAAGACTCAACTAAAAAAGAGATACTCATATGCAGCAAAAGTGAACGCGCATTCGCGCGCCTACGACCAACGTGGGACTCGAACCCACAACCTTCAGCTAACTATTCCCATGGATCATGAGTAGGAGGCTGACGCGCTACCATTGCGCCAGCCGGCCGGGCTGGTGCTGCGATATCGGCCCATTATTCGAACCTGTGATGGTATGGCGGAGAAGGTCCCACTCGAAGATCGCGAGTTGTCCCACTGATTTTTGCCTCGTGGATGGCATGGGCACGGAAAACACCTAGAGAAACCATCTGCTGTCAATGAGGGGGTGTGGGACGTTGATAAGGAAAGTTAACAAAGCGATGAACTGAAGGCTCTGTAAAGCTAATACATAATAAGCTAGCATGGCGTCAAGGTTCTCGACGCGCTCATTCATGATTCTACGGCTAGTTACCGAGCTTTTTCTCAGTAGGATATTGACAGATACCGTTGTTAATACGAAAGACACTTGACAATCCCTACTTCAGGCTCGGCGCTCAGAAGCGCCACCGGCGAGCGAAAATGATTAGAGTGCTCTCCGAGAACATATCAGACTTCCGCGAGATGTCTGAGAGCTTACATTAGTAGCAATTTACAGGACGAACCGCTGAAAGCAAGCTGTACATTGGTGTGTGTGCGTGCATATGCCAGGGGCACTGTCAGCGTTACATGGGCCAAGGGCATCAAAATCGGGGCTTTGGAAAGGAGGCGTTTTCCTGCTCTTCTGCGGACGATTTCGATGTCTGTTACCCGTGAACGAGTCAGTATGTTGCTCCCTCGGTCTTGAATTCCGTAAGCACGTAATTAATCAAGTACGAATCCTTCGCCGATTGCGACCAGAAACGCCTGGCCTGCTGCCGAAGTCATCACCGAACACACTCTCACCGGGCGCACCGGACTTAGCCCGCCAGCTGAGCAGGCTATTTACTGGTCAGGTCACATCGGCCAAGTTAGATTCACCGCGGAAGCTCGGATCTAATGATGGCATTGAATTGATATCCATACGGAGTACCCATCAATGAATTCGGTCATTGGTCATAGCTACCGGCTCACATGTTGTCGGGATTTGTGCGGTAATGACGTTTGGCCGCTAACTACACCGAAATGAAGAGAGTTTGTGGCCGCGGACGAACGACCAACGCTCGCGCTCTAACGAAGTTACACGCACTGCCGTGGCTCACTGGCCACGCGGCTCTTCAGGATATCCCGGTCCTTCTCAGAGTCAGGACCGATCCTACTATAGAATACAGATATCAGTCCTGATGAAAGATAATAGCATCACGGAGAACTGTGGCGCGTACACTATTTACCACCCAACGGACTTCGGCATCTTTGTTGTCCCCGCCAAACATACTGCGGGGGAACCAAATGCGGTCCGAGCGAAACCAGCCTGCCATCCATCCATTGTCGTCCACCCGTCTTTCAGACCAACAACAAAGACCCAAGAGCCGACGAAGAAATCAAGCAGGACGGCCCGGTGGTGGAGTTGAAGCGCGGCAAACAAGGCAAATAATGGAGCGGCACGTTTCGCCAGCAATCAACTCTGTACGAGATAAGCACCATGCCGCTCGGCTCGACGCCTTCGACCTTATTACTTTACTCAGTGGGAACAACTCCGCAGGACACTACGACGTGGATCATCGCTTCCCACGATACAACGAGTTCCTTGCTAAACGTTGATTGATTTGCACGCGATGAAGCAGGAACAGCAACTCCGTGGCTGCTCAACGCCAATCCGCGGCTGCTTCAGTTCATGTATCGCACGTGGGCCCCAGGGTCTTGGTGAAGCCCCGTCCTGGGCAGCAGCGAGAACAGACGCCGTCGCCATTCATGTCATCCACGTTGTGTTCTGGGGAGCGATTCATTCACATCACTATCACAACACTCAGCCCCCGCCTGCGGAGCCGGGCCAGCCTGATTTGCAGTCACGTTTGGTCACCGGTGCGACATTTCAGGCTGTTTCAGACGCGGAAGAGACACTCTTGAACCGCAAAATCTGGTGATTTGCTAGTCATGCGGAGGGGAGAAGTTGCTTGTTGATGGGGAGCTCTCACAAATTCGGTTCTAGCGTACCAAAAGAAAAACGACCATCATGGCCATCCCATCTCGTGCAGGCTGGCCTGTTTTTAACCCCGCGCGCCGTTTCTTTGACAGCGTGACGGTGCGGCCCGGTTGACGGATGTGTTGCTTGGGCCTATTGACCGTTTTCAGTGATTGAGGCAATTGAAAGACGGGGATTCCATCAGCGGCCAGTGCTCAACTAATGTGACTTATATGATCGCAAATATCCTCAATTGGCAACAAGCTTTATTCTTATCATCGCCGGTGTGATTGCTCTTGCAGATACACTCAGTCCTCGAAGCCTTTGCAATCACAGTGATGACTGCCAGATGCCCTGTGCATATGCATCTGGGTAGGATGGTTGCTCATGAAGGTGAACGACATGGCCGTGCTCATATTTGACGTGATGCTCTCGATAGGCGACACACTGGAGCCATGCGAGTGACGGGCGGGGTAGTTGTCACCCTTGCTCTCCATTTCACGCATGAACCTGCCACTTGCTGTTTCGTCTGCAGAAGATGACAAAAATACCGAGGAAACTTACTGGGAACACCTCGTGCTTCAAAGTATCTACTCAATATTAGGAACAAAAGCTGGCGTAAGGGAAAGTCTCAAGGATCACACTCCTTCCACTAACCCAAGGCCGTACCTTGCAGAACACAAATGCGCCTGTCATCACCTCTGAGCAGGTTTGTAACAAGTCAATAAACCCGCTGATCCTGAACTTCACGAAGCGCCACTGACCCGTTCACATGCATTGGGCTGAAGTCTAATTCCCCTGCGACCGCTGTGGCTTCTCCTCGAAGGAGAATAGGAGCTTCCAGGGTCCTCTCACAGATGGTCAAGATTGTCCTTCAACGAGACATCTACTTTGACCGAGGATTCGGGCGTTGCTGAAGATGATTGACCTTCGTGCCGTCTCCGGCTCGTCTCTCCGAGAATGTGCTTGCGATCAGACCTCCAATTGCCATTGCCCAGCCGGAAAGAGTCATTCAATGACATGATTGACGAGACCCTGGTCTCAAAGACAGCAAGGTAGTCCCTTCGGCAGGCTGGGAGGCTAGAACCAGCAGCACAGAAGCCGTGGAAGCGTCTCTTCAGCGCCGCAGTTCGGCCACCGTCGCCGGAACTGCCCGGATAAGCATCAGCAACTTGACCGTAAGCCGTGAGTATTCAACGATGAAGCTCGATGCCTTCCTCTCTATTGACCAGGTATCTTTCTTGCACAGACGGAAGAAACACTGGGTCCGAAAACGACCCTCAGTTGGCTTGCCGCGGCGGAAGAATGGAGCTCCCCGCGCGGTTGCTGTCTTCTCGGACGGCTTGCAAGTCCGCCGTCTAACAACTGGACGTCTCTGTTTCATTCGATTCTGAACCCTAGAGTTAGTCTTTCATCAGATGAACAACGGTCTCTGCGGACGCCATACAGCCTTGTATTTTATCTTTTCTAACCTTAGTATCTATATACAGAGTGCCTGCCGTTCAGCCCAATTTCTTTTTGACTTCCCGCCAGCGGTGATCATCGATGCAGAGTACCACCAAACTCTCGTCCTGCCATGCCGTGCATGCGAGTCAGCTATGACCCTGAGAAAATCCCCGCGATGCTCTCCTCACTCACCAGGCCTCGGGAAGGGGTGACCCCGGCCTCTCCCTGAATACTAGCTGCATTATCAAAACCTGCGGTTCAAGCCCGTCACCAAGTCAAGTCGGCCAGCATTGGGCTGCCCTGCCAATACTATGGATCTGGCTTCAACTTGCAAGCCATTTCCAAATCGTCAGCTCCATGTCTGCTCCATAGCTGCACACACCAGGAGGTGGTCTGAGACACCGATAGTCTCTCTGTCGGATAGCTGAATCGCGTCCACCACCCAAGATCTGGAACGGAGACAGGCCTCTCTTGGGAATATGAATGCGCCGTTAGTATTTCGATACGACCTGGAATGGCCGTTAATATGCTGCGCACGAAATACCGTCGTGTTCCCAGATTACTAGACGCATTGCTGAGTGGCAGAGCTGCAACACCGCAAACCATCCACTGCCCAGTGCTGCTGCCACCCTCCTCATCCCACATCCCGCCCGCAAATGAGCATAATCAAGGTTCATCCAACCGCCTGCACCAATACCGCGGCGTACGGCTTCGTCCCGGTAACAGATTGTTACTCTGTGTTCATCGATTTGAGGTGGTGGTCATGTAGTCGTACGGAGGGCATTCCAATATGCCATCGTCCGAACCAACAACCGTTTAAGACGCCCCTCATTCTAATGACCAGCCTTTCCATGCGCACGGTTCCTGGTCATCTGCAAAAGGCAATCGGCCAGAGGAGAATCCATGGGAATAGATCCGTCGATCCTTCAATGTTCTCCACGTTCGACCCATATGAGACACGGAATATGGCAGGACCTGACAGGCCTCGAGTTTGCAGGCGTTGCGGTGTTGCACTCTTTGCGGGTTTGCCTTGTGTGGAATAGTGTCTCACACCCTCTTTCCTTTCGTCCCCTTTCCCAGGCTCGCTAGCCGAGTCCAAACCACATCCTTTGATCAAGGAAGGGTCCTTGTAGTCCAGGCTGAGATGGCCAAGCTTCGGGGTTAAAGATGGACAACGTCCTCGGTGACCTGTCATCCCATTGTTTCCTCGGTCGACTGTATTACGTCCACAGTCGTCACTTTCTTCCTCGCTCAGCTGGACTAGTGCGGACCGCGGTCGAAACCAGATATCTGCGTAACAGTGCTCCCACGACAGTTCTCGCCCCAGGAATCCTCGCTCCTCAGCATCTAGAAACTGCCAGCGCTTGCTAGAGCGCTTACCACACAGACATCATGGAAGCTCCTCCAGGCATCGATCCGAGCGAGTCGCGACAGACGCTCATCGTCGGAGTCACGGCATTTGTGCTTTCAGTCGCCTTCCTCGCAGTATCAATACGAACATATACCAGGGCCTTGATGCTCCGACAATTCGGCCTCGATGACTGGACTGCCATTTTCACTTTTGTAAGCCAATGGCCACGTTTATTCAAGGTCGACAACCTGCTTATACTGTTTCCCCAGCTACTGATATTTGCTTGCGGCTTTTCCGTTGCAATAAGTAAGCGTTGATCTTCCCTTTTTTGAAATACAGATTGCTTATGCAACGTAGACACGAAGAATGGCTTCGGAACGCATGTGTACTTCCTCAACCCAGATCAAATCAAGTCATATTTGCGGGTATGTTTCTCCCCATATCCGCCGCACGCTCGATATCGGTACCTAACGGCAAACATCACAGACGTTTTACATCACGATTGTCTTCTATAATGCCGCCCTCGCCGGTATCAAGATGACTTTCTTATTCCAATACTACCGCGTATTAGCTATCCAGAAGATGAAGAAGGTTTTCATTGCCTGTATGATCCTAGTGGGTGGTTGGAGCATCTCACAAATCCTCGTCGAGATCTTCATCTGCACCCCTATTCCTACCTTCTGGGACGCAGACGTGAAGGGAACTTGCATCCCGAACTACCCACAGTGGTATATCAATGCTGCCGGCAATATCATCACAGATCTCATCGTCTTTGTACTGCCGCTTCCAGTCATTGGCAATCTGAAGCTCGCTCCGGGCCAGAAATACGTTCTTCTTGGTATCTTCTGCCTAGGATTCTTGTACGTCGCGCCACGTCCAGCACGTTCTTCGGCTCAGCCAACACGAGTTTTTAGGTAACTGGCTAACAATATCAATAGTACCTGCACAATCTCCTTCGTTCGAATTCGCTTCCTCCACCAAGCCGAGGACTTCACTTGGGAAAACGTCGAAACCGCCGGCTGGTCAATCGGCGAGCTTTGCTGCGGCCTGACCTGCGCTTGCCTTCCTACCTTCCGTCCCCTCGTCTCCAAATTCATCCCCGCCCTCTCAAGTCGCATCACGAAGGCCTCCAAGTACCATCATGGCTACGGCTACGCCTCAAGTAGAACCCCTGGTACTTCTAAGCAGCAAGATGTCGAACTTGGTGCCACTCCTCCGCACGACAGTCATAGCTCACACCGATACTCGAAACGCAGACCCGATTCCTCCGATAGCAAAGCCGACCTATACGGAGCTGCAAATTACGACCTCAGCCATTCCGATTCGAACCGTGATACGGGGCTCCCCATCCAGGGCCATAAAGAGAATGGGCAAATCACAGACAGCGAGATTGTGCCTTCGCCTATGATGTTCCGACATCAGAAGCAGGAAACAATAGAGGTTGGAGGCTATGTATCCGATCATAGCCCAAGGGTTGAGACACGTATCGAGGCTGGAAAGAGGTCTTCTGACTTCGGAGGGAAGCAAGCAGGTCCCATCGCAGTCACCTGTGACATTGTGCAGGTTGCTTCTCCCAGGGTTGAGCCGAAGGGATTCCCATGAGCATCATCACAAGGAGGTGATTCACGCATCTTTTGACGATAATTTTCTTATTTCATAATGAGGTTGCTCTGGCCATGAGCCTTTATGCTTTGGAGTTTGGGGTACTCGTTGTTTGTTTCATCTATCCGTCCCTACCTGGCGCCTTCAGGCTTCATACGGGCTGGTCACCATGCCCCTAAACTTGAAGCACCATTTACGTAGTGCTCTTTCTCCATTAATGAAAATCATGATAATAATTCGATAAGGCTCGACAGTTGATATAGATCGGGTACATGGTGTCCAATGACGTGCTGCCGTACGGCCTCTCAGGGGTTGATGTTGGCTAAAGTGAGTGAGAGACAACCCTGTCAACCTTGTTATGCCAAGCATCTTGTTATGGATCAAACGTGTTCATTAAGGTTTTGTTCAGTTGGATTTGCTTTAGCCTGAAAGCTTCCCGCCGTTAGATGCTACCTACCACCTGCCCTTGCCCTAGCAATATGATTCTTTCTTGGATCGGTTGGTTCATGGTTTACATAGAATGCGTCTTTCTCTTCTTCGGTGTATTCAATTCCCTTTCCCGAATTTCAATGCTCACTAATGCTGTATAATCTCATTATTATAGTCTTTCGTGGAATACGCAGTGCCTATGGCCTCGAATGGTAGTATCGTGAGCCCAGTACCGAAAGGATCACGGCAGCCTTCTCCCGTGGCAGATTGACAACGTCTTTGGAAGATAAAATCTAGAACTGGGTCTTGAAAGCTATCACTTGAGTACGTCCAGCCAACCTCAAGATAGCAGCGGCCTTGTCGTCCGATGCTCTTATTCGATTGGGGAGGGAGTTGGTCCGTTGGAGTGGAATATAAGGCCCCTGCATCATCATCGTCAGGGGTAATCAGAAGGTTTGCAGGGTCGACACGTTGATAGAGTGACATTCTAGATCTCTTAACTTATGCCGCTTAAACTTACAACAATATCATTATGGATTATGATGCGCTTGCGGGGTTCTGCTGCAAGCGTGCCTATCAAAGTCGCACCCGTTTCTGAGTTGATCTAATCCTCAGGGTGATTTTGGTCCCCCAGACTTCCCCTTGCGATCTTTATCGCTTTGTAATGATTCGGCCCTAATGCTTCAACTGATCTTGCAGACTATCGCGCGGTTTTGAAGGCTATATCATTGTATTCCTTTGTGGCTAGTAATAGAGTAGACCACGTCATAATGACCGCTTCCTTGACATTCAACGAGAGCCTCCACTAGGTGGACGGAAGGGCGTCATTCCATCCATCCAACTAACTGCCCATCATATTCCTGCTCAAGGTGAACAAGGTGTGTCGTTCTGGCTGAATACCAGTTTGTTATCGTTGCATCCTTTGGCCATCGCCTGCTGAACTTTGATGTTGTTATTTCGAATACAGCAGAACTGTCGAGCATCACGTTAGCTGCAGCTGCAATGAAAACTCATACTCGAATCCAGTCAGGATGCGGGAACGAAGTAGAATATCGGAGACAAAAAAGAGCTTTCAGAAGAGAGTTTGCAAACTCACACCAGCAGAAGCCAGGACAGCTCCACCAGCAGCCTGGCAGAAGTTGTTGCTGGCGACGAGCTTCCCATTGTCCTTGCCGACATCGCTGCGTGTCTTGCAGAAGTATGTTCCAAAGTCTGTGGCCTTGCCGGTGATAGCTTGACTGTGTTTAGGGGTGTTGATGTCAGCAACTATGCCTCCTTCGTGAGAAAGTATTGCGTCGATTATTCCATCGGGCAAGGAAAACCTACGGAAGCGACAAGACTCCGGTGGAAAGAGCCAGTATAGTAGCAATAAAAGTAGCGGAGAACTGCATGATGAAGTACGAGGCAAAGTATGGTAGTATCAAGGCGCCAATAAAGTAGAAGGGAAAACGGGTGAAAGAGACGTCTAGACTTTGCTCGGCGATCGACGCGATGGGCAAAACTAGGGTGCAAGACAACAATTGGAAGAACAGATGAAGCATCACCACCACCACCACCACCATTCTCTCAGCTCTGCCTGTCAGATTTATACTAATTTTCCTCGGACTGGCACGGCGATATATGAACTAGGAAACTTCCTATTTGGGGTGCCCATCGTGCGCGAGTCGGTGTCAATAGGATACAAGCTGCATTGCGATAAGACCACCAGACCCCACGAAGGCAAGCATTCGGTCAAAGCCGAGGATATGCTACAGATAAGCCGGGGAAGTGAATTTTTGTCTGTGTTTGGACGAGTTAAGCTCATGGCTCCAGAACCAAAGGCTCGGGGCCGGGCAGTGGCTACGAGGTTCTCACGGCCACCTGCGCAAGTTTCTCGGATTTGATGAAGGTCCCGGCGCACAACTACTCCTGACAAGTTGTCAGGACCCATGATGAGCCTATTGAGTTTCGTATGAACGTGGTCGTTTACTTGAATGCCCATTTCTGTTCCATTAATCTACGTTAATTCAGACGTCTGTACTATGTCTCAGCCGCTCAAGATCTCGCAATCTGATCGTTCGAAATGAAGTGCGATCCTCCGGCGCAGCGAAATCCATCAGCTTGTTTGATCCATTCATAGCCCACCGGGCATTTTCCCATCATCGCCGCCTTCTTTCGTTCCTGTTCCTCTCGTTTCCGCCGCTCCTCTTCTTCGATCAACTCCTTAAGAATTCTCTCTCGAGCAGCACCCGCCGCATCCTTCTTAGCCTTCAGCAATGCTCGATACTTGGCATCCCGTTCTTCCTGAGCCTTCTTATCACGCTCGAGCTGCTCCCAGACCTCATCGCTGACACCAGCATCACGAACCACAACACGCTTCCTGAAAGGATTGCCGTCTTCTTCCGAGCTGCTTCCTGGGGTCGCTGGGGAATCTTCCATTGCAGAAGAAGCTTCCACTTCTTCTGCCTCAACAGTATTTGTCTTTACCGACTGCTGAGTCTGAATGCGGTCTGGTGCTCGGGGCGGAGGTGGCATCTGAAGATGTTGGAAATTTGCCAGATTCGTCGCGTTCGCCTGCCGGTTCCGGCTTTCTTGCTCCATAAGCATCTTATCCAGCTCCTCCTTAACGGTTACCTCTGAAATGGTAATACAAGCTCCCTGTCGTGCTTTCAGGGCCTCATTGAAGATAGACTTTGCAAGAGTTTCAACGTCTCGTGCACTTGCCCAGCTAGACTGCTTGGAAAGAGCATTGAACGTGATGATAGCCTCTGCTTTGAACATCGGGGTAGGGTTTTCCAGGCAACCCACCACAACGCTGTTCGTGGACTTTTTGGCTTCTAGCTTGTGCTTTTGCTTCAAGAGCAGATTCACAAGTAGGTTGAAACAGTTCTCGGGACTGAGGCTGTGGAAGTCGATGACTTCAGGGAAACGGCTAGACATGCCTGGGTTGATGGACAGCAGCTGGTTGATTTCATTGTCATAGCCTGCCAAGATGATCACCAGTCGGCCCTTGTACTTGTCTTTGGTGACGCAATCGACAAGCTCGTCGACGGCTTCCTTGGCAAAACCTCCACCGGCAAGACGGTAAGCTTCGTCCACAAACAGAACACGGCCCAGAGCCTTGTCGAGGAGCTGCTGGACCTTGGGTCCTGTCTGCCCGACGTATTGACCGATGAGGTCAGTCGCCGAGCGGTCCACAACCTCGGCATTGGCAAGGAAGCCCATGTCGTAAAAGACCTTCCCCATTTTCCTCGCAGTCGAAGTCTTGCCAGTTCCTGGCGG
Organism: Colletotrichum karsti; assembly: GCF_011947395.1. Taxonomy (NCBI): domain Eukaryota; kingdom Fungi; phylum Ascomycota; class Sordariomycetes; order Glomerellales; family Glomerellaceae; genus Colletotrichum; species Colletotrichum karsti. Next base: position 507,351 of record NW_024065942.1, read on the forward strand.
TCCACGGAAGAGGAAGTTGAACGGAATGTTTTCCTTTGGATCCATGCCAAGCTCCTTCATAGACCGAACGTTCTGCTGGAAGCCCTCGAGTTTGGCAACGATCATCTCACATCCAACGGTGCCCTCGAACAGTTTCGCTACATTCGTCTCTGTCCTCTCTGCGCGGTCGAAGTTCTCGTCGAAGTCGAGGGCCTCAAGTGTCGAGACTTGATCTGTCTGTTTAGACGTGAGGCGTCGTTGGTGGCGAGCCTTCGCGTCGTTGAGGATGATGTCCACCTCGCCCGCGTTGCCAAAGTTGGGCCGATTACGAGCACGATCCAGCATCTCGATTGCCACTTGCTTTGCCTGGTCTGTAGCCTTGAATCCCTGATTCTTGAGCTTTAGGTCGAGAATTTTCCGCAAGTCGGGGCTACTGAAGTCTTCGAAGTTGAAAGCAGACGCCAGGGGGAACCTTCGGCTGAGTCCAGGGTTAACGTTCTGGAACATCTGCTCCATTTCGTCTTTGTAGCCAAGAAGGAGGACGCAACGGTCCTCTCCGGGGACACTCTGGACCTCAGCTACAATTGTATCAACGACAGCCGTCTTGTATGGGTCTGAAGTGCTTCCCCCCATAGAGCCGCCACCGCCGTATAGACCGTAAGCTTCATCGATGACGAGGACCTTGCCTACTGTTGATGCGAGGATGCCCTTGGTCTGAGCCTCGGAGCCGCCGAGTGCGGCGCCGACGAAGTCTGAGGGGCTCTTCACAATCACTGTCTTGAGTTAATAACACTTGAGATTGGACCCGGAAACCTGCAGAGGACATACCTTCGCCATTTGATAAGAGACCAAGATCCACCAGTATCTGACCGTACAGCTTGGCAACGGTCGTCTTCCCTGTGCCCGGCGATCCGAGGAAGACCCTATTCAAGGTGTATTCGATCACCGGTTCCTCGGCCAGCTCCCGGTGATAGTTCGTTTGAATGCTGTCGATCAGGGCCTTGACCGACTCCTTAACTGAGAAAAGTCCAATGAGACTTCGCAACTTATTCCAGGCTTCAGACTTGCTGAGCGCGCTCGCCGGCTCTGGCCCAATGAGGTCCTCCTTGGTGAAAAAGAGAGGGTCAACCTTCTGACCAGATCGTCGCGCTTTCCGAAACCTATTACCCTGCCTGCTCGAGATAATCGACAGTAAGTTCTCCACCGCCCGGGCATTCCCGAATCCCTCCTTTCCTCGCCCTCGTCCAAGTCTGCGGCACGCAACGCGTAGATAAAGATCGTCTTCCCACTTCATGCGTCCTCCGTATTTATTGTCAATCTGATACCTCAGAATACTAACTAACTCGTCGTCGCTATAATCCTCAAACTTCATGGTGACAGGAAACCTGCTGGGAAATCCCGGGTTATGGGCGAAAAACGACTCCATCTGTTTGCCGTACCCGGCGAGGATGAAAACCACCTTGCCTGTGAGGTTTTCAACCTCTGCGAGCAGGAAATCGAGCACGGCACGGCCTCCGGAACTGTTGCCGGACGATAGTTGGTATGCTTCATCAACGAAGATGACGCCTCCACCGTCCTCGAGAACATCATCCAACATTTTCTGACACCCGCCCACACCCAAGTGGGCAAGCTTTGAACCAGACGTTTCCTTGAACGCACTGCCGGCGATGACGCCTACAGACGTTAAGAACTTGCTGTAGATGCGGGCGACCGTGGTTTTCCCTACTGATCGTCAGACGCTGCGCACTACGTTCTGAGGTTGACCTACCAGTGCCTGGATTACCTAGCAGCGTGCAGCTGAATCTCTCCTTGGACAGCGAGATACCTTGCCGAACTGATGTATCGACCTTGTTCTTAATCGAAAGAAACTCCTCTTTGACGCTCTCGAGACCGATCATGCCCATGAGATTGTCCAAGGCAGCACTGCTTGCTCCACCTTCCTTCATGCTGTTCCACTCTTCCTGTGCGCCGCCTGGCTCAGGTGTCCATGGTTTTTCCTCAGGAAAAGCGCCCGGGACCACGGGTTGTGAGGCTTTTACGGCAGCCTTTATCTTTTCTGCTCGTTTTCTCATATCCTTTAATGCTAAGAGCTCTAAATGGGTCTACTCTAGCTACTTCTTCTAATCCTTATCTTCTTAGGCGTATCTAAGCTTTTATCTCTTATAATTAAGCTTATCCTATATTTACTAGAGCTCTTAAGTATAGCGTTTCTCTATTAGTATATATTCCTCTTCTATCCTAAGATTATACTAGATCCTCCTATAGTTAGCTTTATCTTCTTTAAGGTAAGCTATATAAATAGCTTCTTAGTTAGTATATAGGACCTTATAGTTATAACCTCTCTTATAGGTCTTCTAGATATATTTATAATAGGTAACCTTATTATAATTTATAATTTAATAATACTATTTTAGATAATTATATTTACTATAAGCTAATAAAGTATTACTATATATATATATTATTAATATAACTTACCTTTTATAGCTAAATTATCTTAAAGGGGTAGGAACTTATTAACTTTTATTATATTTACTATTAGGATATTTAACTATAAACTCCTTAGGGCTCTTTAGAAGGAAGGTCTTTTTAGGGTGCTATTAATAATAAACTAATATACTATTATATAAGTTATCTTTCTCTTTAAGGAGGGTAAAAAATAGTAACTATATAGCTTTACCTTAAGAAGACGCTAAGAATATCTCTATATTACTAATTATAATAAGGTAAGCTCTAATATAGAAGTATAAGATATTTAGTTACTTAGGAGCCTTTTATTACGACCCGTTAGGCATAACCAATAAAGAACGCCCCACTAGGATACTAAGCGGTTATAACAGCACCTTTATATATAGGATCACGGGAACACGTGGGGCTCCCCCCGGGACGGAAGAACTATAGTATAAGTTGTTATAACCCGTTAGGCATAACCAACAAAGGACGCCCCACTAGGATACTAGGCGGTTATAATAACACATTTATATATAGGATCACGGGAACACATAAGGATCCCTTAGGAACAGAAGAACTATAGTATAGGTCACATAACAATAAGATAAAAGATTAGATCCATATAATCAAGATATAGCATCCATATTCCAGAAAGATGGAAGCCATATGCTAAGGATATAGGAGCCGTACAGGGTATATACAGCACCCAGCAATAGGACTACCCAGGACCTATATATAGGATAGACTTAAGTCCGCTTAAGGATAAACTTCTATAGCTCTTTAGCAATTAACTTATAATTCTCACTTAAGACTTTTAGCTATACCTAAGTAATAATTACTCTATAACTCTTATTAAGGACTTAACTAATTACTAAGACCTTTAAAGACCTATAATTACTTAACTAGACCTATAAAATAACTAATTACTATTTATAGTTCTCAATCCCTAACTTACTACTAATATAAACCCACTATTAGTTAGCTAGCTATAATACTTTAATTACTCCTATTTAATAAGTTACCTTTTAAAAACTACTAATAATATCATAATATCTTTATAACTCTCTAGAAAGACCCCTAGCACTAGATCCCCCTCTAGCGCTAGGAAGGCCCCCATCAAGAAGAACCTTACTTAAGAACTTAGGGATTAGAGAATAAAAGATAATAGTAATAGTAACGATAATAATACACTTAAGGAATAGCTTAAATAAGCTAACTATAATATCTAATAGATATAGGAAATATTTAATACTAATACCTACGCTACTAAAGAACTTTAGGCTGCTATACGCCTATCTAACTAGTATACCTAGGAACTTAAATAGTAGAACTATACTCTTTAAGCTACTACTAATATTATTACTACCCCTATTATAGAAGGATAAGAGAAGCTTTAACTTAACCCTCCTAATCCTTTTAATAGATCCCTAGGATAGCTTAAGGGATTCCTTATCTAAGTTAAGAACTACTAGAATTTCTATTATAGTAACTTTAAGAATAGAACTAAGAAGGTTATCTATATATCTACCTTCCTTAAGGGATAAGCCCTCTAGTAGTTTAAACCCTTCCTTAAAGAGTACCTTAATAAGGAAATACTTAACCACTATTCCACTAAAGTTAGAGACATTTTCAGCAGCTTCTAGGGCTTTAAGTCCGCCCTAAAGTCTCTATTCTAAGACCCTAATAAGAAACAATAAGCTAAATAAGACTTACTTTACCTCAAATAGACTAAGTTAGCTAAGGACTACACTATAGAGTTCTAATAGATCTATACCTAGCTAGACTTAACTAATAAAGGTAAGATCTTTATATTTTATAATAACCTTAAGGATAAAGTTAAGGATAAAATCATTAAGGTTAATAGACCTAAGGACTTCCTCTAATATACTAAGCTCACTATTAAGATTAATAACTAACTATATAAGTAATATAAGGAGAAAGGTAAATAATAATAACCTACTAACTCTAGCCGTAAGTACTAGTAGCAGCCTAGATACCATAACAACAATTAACGTAACAAACACAATAGCACCACCTACAGACACTATAGCGGACCTATAGATCTCAGTACAGCCCAGCGCAACAATAACAACAAGGGTAATAGCTAGAAGAAGAATATTAAGTACTATAACTATAATAAGAATAGATACCTTATAAAAGAATATAGAGCACCTAAAAAAAAACGCTTCTAGCTAGTACCTAAGAAAAGATAAGTTAGTACTACTACTAAGGTAATCCCTTATAAATAACTTAGTTAGACTACCTACTTTAATAATAACTATAGAGTTTACTTAGACTCTAAGGAATA